>NC_053495.1:15464474-15819474 GCF_905171775.1 Rana temporaria
TATAAATACAAAAACACTATTATGTGTCTATATTATTAGGGGCAGTGTTAGTGATACCAAGGATCTATATTTTTATTATAATGTAATATATAAATACAAACACACTACTATGTGTCTATATTATTAGGAGCAGTGTAGTGATACCAAAGATCTATATTTTAATATAATGTATATGTAATATCAATACAACACACTATTATGTGTCTATATTATTAGGAGCAGTGTTAGTGATACCAAAGATCTATACAGTATTATAGTGTCTATATTATATATGCAAAATATCTGCACACTAACTAGAGTGTCTATATAATATATTATTAGGAGCAAGGCTCTAAACACTATGTAATATATAGATACAAAATATCAACACATTATTATAGTGTCTATATAACATATCATTCTAAACAGTTTTGAAGTGAAACAAAGTATTCACTATTATAATGTCCATGTAATATAGTATTATAATCAGTATTATAGTAAAACAAAGTATTCACTATTATAATGTCTATGTAATATATTATTATAATCAGTATTATAGTAAAACAAAGTATTTACTATTAGAATGTTAATGTAATATATTATAGGCAGTACTGTACTATACCCTTATTTGGTTTTTATGTAAAATATTTTCGCCAGTATTTTAGTTTAACATAGAATCTATACACTATTATGGTGTCTGTGTAATATATTATTGGCAGTATTGTACTGATACAAAGTATCTCTACATTATTTGGTGCCTAGGTAATATTATTAGCAGTGTTATAGTAATACAAAGTAGTTAAACACTAGAGTCTTATGTATTATTAGAAGTGTATAGTGATGTTTTTATGGTCTTTACGTAATAATATTATTAGGAGTCGGATATAGTAATAAAAAAAGTATTACAAAAAAATATTTTGTAAGGGCAATATATTCATAGCAGTATTGTGATACAAGGGTGTGGTGTCTATCTATCTATCTATCTATCTATCTATCTATCTATCTATCTATCTATCTATCTATCTATCTATCTATCTATCTATCTATCTATCTTTATAGAGATATGTATATATCTATCTATATATGTATCTCTCTCTCTCTCTACAGCAGTGTATATATATATATATAGATATAGATTTATATATAGATCTCTCTCTCTCTCTCTCTCCTCTCTCTCTCTCTCTCTCTCTATATGTTTATATATATATATATATATATAATATATATATATATATACACCCTGTTGTAGGGTCTTGGGCTCTAATATATTAATGCAGTATTATAGTGATACAAAAATATTTATACACCATTATGATGTCTATGTAATATTTATTAGCTGCTTAAAGTGGGACGATGTTATCTTTTTTTTATAATAATTTTAGAAGTAGTATTATAGTAATATTAAGTATCTGTCTACATTTTTGGTGGCTATGTAATAATATTATTAGGTGCAATATTGCAGAGACACAAAGTATCACACTGTTTTGGTGTGTTTATTATATATTATTAAATAGATGTATTATAGTGATACAAAGTATCTATGTACTTTGTGTTGTCTATGCAATGTTGTTATTATTAGTAGTATTATGATGTCAGTGTATTGTGTGATTGGGGGATTATTGTGGTGATATAAGTATGGAAGTGTCTCTGATATCTGGTTGTATCAGATTAATGACATGGGATTTATTAGTGACCCTCTTTTGTATTCTTCGTCTACAGTGCTCTTGGTCGATCTACAGGTCCCCAGATTTAAGAGAATTCACTTTCGCTTTCAGACTCCAGTGCCTGAAATAACAATCAGAAGTCATTAAAACAGAAGTCTAAGGACCCAAGGACTTTGGGTGTATGTTTGAACAAATGATGGAGGGTGGCCACCGACCAGCCTCGCTGGATGGCACATCACGCTGTGCTCAATGGGCAGCACCCAGAGAGCCCACCACCCCGGACTGGCACACAACTACATGAACCAGCTCAGCTGCTGCCCCCGCGATGAGGTGGATGTGTTTTTTAACCATCTGGATTCCCAGGGAAATCCCTACTATGCCAACTCTGCCCATGCCAGGGCAAGGGTCTCCTACAGCCAGGCACATGGTAAGACCCCCTACGCTTCTATATAGGTGTGCGCGATATGCACAGTATGCGTGTTCTCTGTGCACTTCCTCGTTCTGAGAGTAACCCCAGAGGGAGGATATATGGATTCCAGACTCTTAACACAATTTGGTTATTTTTTCTTGTCTGGGACTCGATTTAGAGAACCCCAGAAAGTGGTCACTGCAAGCACAGAGATCCTTACACAATTTGGGGGTAGCAGTAAAGGGAAGGGGTGTCCCATATAATAAAGGAAGTGGAACTACCCTAAAATATATAATAGGAAGAATTGTGTACGGTTCTTGCAGAAAAGCTAACTCTCATTTTAATTCTCTGGGCCTGGTGTGTCCTGTCTGCGCTAAGACTCAGGATGGTCGGTTGGGGAACCCTTTATTAGTTCTTATATTTGCTTTTAATTATAATTTTCATTTTTTTCAAAGGACAGTATGTGTGTTCTGTATATTTTGTGTCTTTAGCTCATTTGTGACAAATAGTAACCCAGCCATAGTCACTTCATAAAGGAATTCATAGGGGACATGGACACTAATTAGAACTATTGTGTATGATATCAATTCTATATGGAGACACATTTTGTAGATTGGGGGTCATGTAGCAGAATATATTAGATACTGAAGATAATCACAGTATCTATATATACAAAAAAAAAAACAAGAGTATATATACTTATTATTTTAAAGACCACTAAAGGCCTGCACATGTTACCTGTAATTTCTGAAAGGTGTGCATATATAATATGAAAGTATAAGAACAGAAAATAACACCCCCAACCCTATAATAAAGTGTCATTTGTTGCAAGCACATGTACATGACATATTAATATATATTATTTACATTATTGCATAGATAAGTGTGTAAATAGTGATTGTAATGCATGCACTTCACACACACACACATATATATATATATATATATATATATATATATATATATATATAATATATATATATATATATATATATATATATATATATATATATATAATAAAATTACTGTCTCAATTTTTGATGAAACATGCTGTGGGTATATCCGTGTTATATATAGTTGTATATATGGCTGTTGTAGATCAAGTTTGCATTATGTTTGGTGTAGGTCATGAGTGTATTTATATATATATAATTGTGGGATGTGGATGCCATTTGACTGATGCCCTTTTGTGCCCACAGCTCGCCTGACTGGCAGCCAGATGTGCCGACCACACATCCTGCACAGCCCTGGACTTCCTTGGCTGGAAAGTGGCAAGTCGGCCCTAAGTGCTGCCCACCATCACAACCCCTGGACAGTCAGCCCATTCGCCAAGACCCCTCTGCACCCCTCTGGCGGCTCCCTGTATCCTGGTGGAGGCTCCTCGGGGGGCCCATCTTCTTCCCACTCCAGCCCGCACCTGTTCGGCTTCCCCCCTACCCCACCCAAGGACGTGTCCCCCGACCCTGGCAGCGCAGCCTCCCCAACCTCCTCTCGGATGGAGGACAAGGACAGTATCAAATACCAGATGTCCCTGTCTGAAGGGATGAAAATGGAGGGGGGCAGTCCCCTGCGGAGCAGCCTGGGACACATGGGCGCTCAGTCATCTACCCACCACCCTATCCCAACCTACCCATCCTATGTACCTGCACCACACGAGTACAGCAGCGGTCTCTTCCACCTGGCAGCTTGCTGGGGGGACCAGCTTCCAGCTTCACCCCAAAACAGAGGAGCAAGAGCAGATCGTGTTCAGGTGAGAGCCTTACCTGTGTACCTCCTATCCTATTCTAATGGTCATGTACATGTCATTGGTTGATCAATAACATGTCAAGGACAATCTTCTCTTAATTTCCTAGACATACATATGAACCATCCACCCCATAATCCAGTCCACACTGATTATCAATAACCCCTACACTCATCCACATAGACACGATGCCATCCAATAATCAATACCTATCACACTTCATACCTACATTGAGGATAATTAAATCCCAACCATTCCACATTGTGTCGGAGTTATCTAAAGATCAATCAATATCTTATAAGCTCATCGACCTTAATATACACAAAGATGTATCAATACCTGTGGGCTCCTGTTAATTTATACCCACCGATATTATCAATACTTAACATCCTACACACATGATCAATAGCAAGGCATCATTTGTTCCTCCATATCCACAGCTTTACAAATACTGTCTTTAATATACTTGTGAGTAACCAGATCAATAACTCATTCACAGACCCTTTCACTATACATTGACCCACCTAATCCACCTTGGTGTCCTCTCCTTGTCATTGCTATAGGGACTTTAAATGTCATATGTACACAGAGCTGCCTGTGCAACACACTAGCAAGGAGCATGTATTTGTTACAACAGGATCACATCTAAATAGACATTAGGTATACATAGGTAGCACAGGCAACGAGGCTGATTAACTAAGGAGTTGAGAATGTGAAGATTGTTATGCAAGCATGTACTGAGGAAATAAATAAGCAGGAATTTGTTTTTTTTACACAATTGGGTAATTGAAGAGAATGTTCACTTTTTTTATTTATTTTTTTGAGTGAACATTTTTAACTCCTATAGTAAATCAGCCTCAGTGCATGGTGAGTTAGATACACTGCAAGGTCTATGACATCATGCCTTTAGAACCTGGGTGGGTGAGTGTAGCTTCAGGGCTGGGGTAATAGATTAAATATGACATTATTATTATTACATTCTACCTGCAGGGCTACAGTGCTAGACTTCCCAATATGTCTTCATGAATATACATGAATTTTTGCTAACCTTAGGTATCTGCAAATGTCTTAAAGGTGCACAGTAATATCTAATAATAATAATAATAATAATAATAATACTATATACTAATATATACAATATTATTATACTAATAATATATATATATATGCACCTTCATGACTAATACATATAGATAATAAAAATATATAATAATAATAATAATACTATATACTAATATATACTAATATTATACTATAAAATATATATATGTATATAAATATATACATATATATGTATAGTCATATATACATGACTAATACATATAGCTAAGAAAAATATATTATATTTGGTATTATTATAAGGTATAGTATAAGTCTTAAAGGTGCACAGTAGTACCACACACACACCACACACACACACATATATATATATATATATATATATATATATATATATATATATATATATATATATATATAAATAATTACTAGCTATATGCACTAGTCTTAAAGGCACACAGTAATGGATATGTATATATATATATATATATATATATATATATATATATATATATATATATTTATTTATTAAAATATAAATATATATATAATACATAAATAATAGTAAATATATGCTACATGTACTAGCTTGAAAGGTGCACAGTGATGCATATATATATATATATATTTAGATATATAGATATAAATAAAATGAATCGTAGTAGCATTAATAATGATATTAATAATAATGACAATTATTATTTTTATTATTATGATAATGGAGTGTGGAATCTTCACAATATTATGTAACTTCAATGATCCAATCATGTGCAGATGAAATCATTAAACAGGAATTAGCATTTTTACCTGATTGGCTAATTGAAGTGAATAACAATAATTTATTGTGAAGATTCTCAACACTATTAGCAAATCAACCCAAATGTGGGGTTGATTTCTCAAAAACAGGTGAAATTTGTATGTTTTGAAATGTAACCATCTTTGTGCAGAATAGTGAAAATAAAAATAAAATGATATTAATAAATATACTGCATTTTTTAACAAAAATTATTTTATTTTAATAAAAAATAAAATAAAAAATAATACATTTTAAATAGCTAAAATACTTTTTTTTTTTTTTAAGTGAAAGTATATTTTTTGCAAGCACATTTATTGGAATGTTGTTTTTCTAAAAAAAAAAAAGTGACCCAGAGTTTTTATTAGAATAAAAGTAAAAAAAAAATCACTTGGTGTTACACTACTTTTCCTGTTCAGATTCAAGTGAATGCAATACTTTACATCTGAGTTGGCTTGAAGAGATTTCCCCACATTGCAGGGGTTGCAGTTTACACAATTACTTGCGTGTAAAAAAATGACTAATGCATAAACACAAAAGAAAAATTCGTGACTGATTGATTGTTTTTGTAGAAATTTAAACCCTCCAGTCCTGCTTCCTGCCTCCAGATCAGGGCATAGGGTGGACACTTACTTGTCTGCAGCATTCTGTGCTTTCAAAATTCCTTAACTGGAATACAATGAGCAATTGCTGGATCTTTTTTTTTTCAGGATCACTCCATAAAAAATAAAAAATAAAATAATAATAATTCTGCATTAATAAAAAATAAAAATAAAACTGCAAATTATTTTTTATCTTAAAAATTATCTTAAAACCAGATTGCTCTAACGTTGTAACTTTCACTTTTGTTGATATGTTACAAAGTTATTTACTAGAAATGTCAGAAATAAATTGTAACAATCAGAAAGGAGATGTAACAGATAAAAATAAACTATACAATACTATACTATACTATACTATACTATACTATACAATAGAATATATTGTAGTGTATGAAAAATACGGTTGTTTTCTGGCATATCGTGGGTTCAAAGGCTAATAAATAATAATAATAATAATAATTATAATAATAAGTCTGGGTTTCTAGTATTTATGTGCAAATGTCAGGCAGCCAAATGAATGTTGCGTCTAAAATGAAATGTCGATATATTGTTGATTGCTGTAATGTATGCGATATTTTTTTTTGTGTTTGTGAAGGACAGTGCAAAAATATTGTGAATTTGTTTTTAAAGAAAGAAATCCGGTTTCTTCGTGTTTCCATTTAGAAGGGAGAGAATGTGTCAACTGTGGAGCTACAGCCACCCCATTGTGGAGGAGAGACGGGACCGGCCACTACCTCTGTAACGCCTGTGGGCTCTACCACAAAATGAACGGTCAAAACCGACCACTCATTAAACCGAAACGGCGACTGGTAGGTGCCAAGCCAGTGGGCATTGGGGGGGACAAGGGCTCCTTTCATGTACTGTTCATTTTCTATTATTGTTGTCTTTTTCATTGACTATAACATTCTATAACATTGATCTAAAACAATTATCTATTAAAAAAAAAAAAAAGCAGCACTATACTCCTTTTATTTACTCCCATTGAACATCTTGTCTGCAAAGCTAGCAATCTACTTTAAAAGATGGTAAGAGACAGGGCAATGCCAAACCTGCTATTTTGCTGAACCTAGTCCAGAACATTTTCAGTACATTTTATTAACATGGTCATTTAAACCACTTGGCTGTAGAGCTAGCAATCTACTTTAAGGAATGGTTAGGGACAAGAACATTGAAATAATTTACTCCATTGAGCATCTTGTTTGCATCTTGTTCTACTTTAAGGAATGGCAAGGGACAGGTCAATGTCATAGATTGCTATGTGGCTAAAATGGGTCCAGATATTTTTTAGTACAATTTAGGAACCTTTAAATCACTTGGCTGCAGAGCTAGCAATCTATTTTTGGGAATGGCAAGCGACGGCGACATTATTATAATTTATTCCAGTGAGCATCTTGTTTGCAAAGCTAGCAATCTAAGGACAGGTGAATGTCATAGATTGCAATGTGGCTGAAAGTGGCCCAACAGCCATGATTAAGCACAAAGTCCAGTGTGAAACGCGTAGGCTGCTATCTCCTTTTTTTTTTGCTGTACTTTGTAGTGCATTTGCCATTGGTTTTAAAATAAAGACGGCGACATTATTATAATTTATTCCAGTGAGCATCTTGTTTGCAAAGCTAGCAATCTAAGGACAGGTGAATGTCATAGCTTGCAATGTTGCTGAAACTGGCCCAACAGCCATGATTAAGCACCAAGTCCAGTGTGAAACGCGTAGGCTGCTATCTCCATTTTTTTGCTGTACTTTGTAGTGCATTTGCCATTGGTTTTAAAAATAAAGACAACCCAAGGGTTCTTTGGAAGTGCGGCTGTCCATTCTTCTAGCCTCTACCATTGGCCCAACATGTTTACTACAGCTTAGGAACATGGTCCTTTATATCACTTGGCTGCGGAGCTAGCAATCTATTTTTTGGGGAATGGCAAGGAATAGGAACAATGTCACAATTTACTCCATTGAGTATCTTGTTTGCAAAGCTAACAATCTAGTTTAAGGAATGACAAGAGGGAGGTGAATGTCATAGCTTGCTAAGACTGAAACTGGTCCAGATCCCTTTCAGTACAGTTTATCAACATTGTTCTTGAAATCACTTGGCTGCAAAGCTAGCAATCTATTTTCAGGAATAGCAAGGGACGGGGACAATACCATACTTTACTCCATTAAGCGTGTTGTTTGCTAAGCTAGCAATCTACTTTAAGGAATGGCAAGGGACAGGGACAATATCCTAATTTATTCCAGTGAGCATCTTGTTTACAAAGCTAGCAATCTAGTTTAAAGGACAGGTAAATGTCATAACTATGTGGCTAAAACTGGTCCAGATTCTTTTCAGTACATATTAGGAACATGGTCCCTTTAACCACTTGGCTGCAGAGCTAGCAATCCAGCAATTTTTGGGGGGAATGACATGAGGGAAAGGGACGCTACCATAATTTACTCCATAGAGCACCTTGTTTGCAAAGCTAGCAATCTACTTTAAGGAATGGCAAGGGACAGGTCAATGTGGTAGCTGGATATGTGGCTGAAACTGGTTCAGATCATTTTCAGTACAGTTTAGGGAGCATGGTCCTTCAAATTAATTGACTGCAGAGCTAGCAATCTGTTTTAAGGAATGGCATGGTAGAAAATACCATACTTTACTCTTTTGAGCATCTGTTTGCAAAGCTGGCAATCTATTGCAAAGAATTAAAAAAATAAAAATTAAAAATAAAAAATAAATCTGCGCTATCAAAGTGGTTGAGCAGCTGCATACAGTCCAGTGAAAAAAAAGGAAAGCAATACAAACAGAAAACAAAAAATGCAGCGCTGAAAAAATAAAAAATAAACAATGATGTCTATATAAAACACTTAAAGTGTATAAGTCCATAAATTGGTGGAAATAATCTTAAATTGAAAAAAGTCAATCAGTATATATGAAAACACTTTAGACGTATATTCCAATTCCATAAAAAGACAAGTCCACAAAAATAAACGTGAAAAATAAGAGTGAGATGATCAATCAAATAATAGTGACACGACACCCCGCGGTGATCCAAAATGAACTGTAATGAAAGTGATATCGCCCGCCCACCAGTGGAGGCTTACCGGATCGATGGACCCAAATGAGCTTATGCCCAAAGGATCAATAAAGCTTATAACTCGATTGAGTATGGAAATGGACCGAACCACACCAAACGGTCGATCAGCAGACAACGGTGAAATCCTCACTTAATAACAGGTGAGCAGGATGACTCCAGTTGAAAGATGACTCATAGAAGTGGAAGTACTTGCACGGAGTATGTGGAGGAAAATAAAAGGCACATAGCGTAACTCCGCAAAAAAGGGGAAGTTTAATAATGGTTAAAAACACTTACAATTATGTAGGCATTAAAGGACATCGATGTAGGATAGTGCATGGCAGCAGTAGAGTCCCGACGCGTTTCGCTACAACTAGCATCGTCTGACATGCCATGCACTACTGCTGCCACGCTACAACTAGCATCGTCTGACATGCCATGCACTACTGCTGCCATGCACTATCCTACATTGATGTCCTTTAATGCCTACATAATTGTAAGTGTTTTTAACCATTATTAACTTCCCCGTTTTTGCGGAGTTACGCTATGTGCCTTTTATTTTCCTCCACATACTCCGTGCAAGTACTTCCACTTCTATGAGTCATCTTTCAACTGGAGTCATCCTGCTCACCTGTTATTAAGTGAGGATTTCACCGTTGTCTGCTGATCGACCGTTTGGTGTGGTTCGGTCCATTTCCATACTCAATCGAGTTATAAGCTTTATTGATCCTTTGGGCATAAGCTCATTTGGGTCCCATCGCATCCGTAAGCCTCCACTGGTGGCGGGCGATATCACTTTCATTACAGTTCATTTTGGATCACCGCGGGTGTCGTGTCACTATTATTTGATTGATCATCTCACTCTTATTTTTCACGTTTATTTTTGTGGACTTGTCTTTTTATGGAATTGGAATATACGTCTAAAGTGTTTCATATATACTGATTGACTTTTTTCAATTTAAGATTATTTCCACCAATTTATGGACTTATACACTTTACGTGTTTTATATAGACATCATTGTTTATTTTTTATTTTTTCAGCGCTGCATTTTTTATTGCAAAGAATTGGCATGGGTTAGGGACAATGCCATAGCTTGCTAGGTTGCTGAACCTAATCCAGATAATTTTCAGTACAGTAAGGAATATGGTCCTTTAAATCACTTGACTGCAGAGCTAGCAATCTGTTTTAAGGGGGGTGATAAGCAATATGATATTGTTTTTTAATGGCTAATGTGATGTGTAAAATGTTAGGGGTGCGTGCAAGTGTTTGCCAGCAGAGCTAGCAGTCTTTTTTATGTGACGTGTTAGAGCTGATTTTATTAAAGGAGATACAAATCTTTGCAAAATTTGGTGGATTTACTAATGGAATTGGCAATCTTCACTCAAATTATTGTGCTAATATTTACTTCAATTATCAAATATTGTGAAATGCACATTCTTGTTCACTTTAAATAACCAATTATGTGCAGATACTTGAATATCCACACCATTTCTGAGTGAAGAGTCACAACTCCTTTAGTAAATCAGCTAAAGTGTTTGAAGTTTCTGAACCCTTTAGTTAAATCAACCAGTTTTCCTTAAATGGGTGTTGTGACACCAGATCCATATTTTCCTGTCTGTTCTATTTGGGCTTGTACCCTTTTGATTGCAGAGCTTATGACCCATTTTGGGACAGGGTAGGGTATAGGTGACCTGTCTTCTATTAGTTACAGAATATCCTATAGCTTCCATTTAATGCAGAGCAGTCTACAATTACAGGATGGGTGGTGTAGTTTTTGGACTGCAGAGCTGACAGTCTATCCATACAGATAGCATTTCATGCAGATAACTCTACATGCACAGGTTTGGTGGTGTCGTTTTTGGGCTGCAGAGCTGACAGTCTATCCACAGTTAGCATATAATGCAGAGAACTCTACGTGTACTGGCTTGGTGGTGTAGTTTTTGGGCTGCAGAGCTGACAGTCTACCTATACAGATAGCATTTCATGCAGACCAGTCTACATGCACTGGTTTGGTGGTGTCGTTTTTAGGCTGCAGAGCTGACAGTCTATCCACAGTTAGCATATAATGCAGAGAACTCTACATGCAGACCAGTCTACATGCACTGGTTTGGTGGTGTAGTTTTTTGGGCTGCAGAGCTGACAGTCTACCTATACAGATAGCATTTCATGCAGACCAGTCTACATGCACAGGTTTGGTGGTGTCGTTTTTGAGCTGCAGAGCTGACAGTCTATCCATACAGATAGCATTTCATGCAGAGAACTCTACATGCACTGGTTTGGTGGTGTAGTTTTTTGGGCTGCAGAGCTAACAGTCTATCCATACAGATAGTATTTCATGCAGACCAGTCTACATGCACATGTTTGGTGGTGTCGTTTTTGGGCTGCAGAGCTGACAGTCTACCTATACAGATAGCATTTCATGCAGACCAGTCTACATGCACAGGTTTGGTGGTGTCGTTTTTGGGCTGCAGTCGATTTATACAGATAGCATTTATACAGAGCTGACAGTCTACCTATACAGCTGGTATTGTAGACCAGTCTACATGCACAGGATGGATGTTGTATTTTCTGTGCTGCAGAGCTGACAGTCTATCCATATAAATAGTCTATACAAAGCAATTGTATAAATGATCCAGGATAATTTTGGGTTTTTGTACCTGTGCTGCACCAATGACCCTACATACCTACAGAGATGTACAGGAGACCACTGTATGTATGATTGTGGTCGGTTCTGGCTGATGCCAGTAATTGACTTAAAGGGGATTAATCACGGATCAGCTCTTCCCATATACCCAAGATTGATGTGTTTGTTTTCTGTGAGGTTTGACATCTTCCAATTCATCAGACCTGGTGACATACAGCAGTCTTTACATTGCTCATGCAGCCTTGCACTGACCTTTGCTTGGGGGGGGTCACTTCCAGTAAATGGCGAGTCTACCTGCAACACCAACAGTTTGTTGTCCCTCCCAAAGCTAGGGGTTAAAGAAGACGGGCAACTGACTTAAGCTTCCCCCTCCAGGGCAAATACCTAATACACGGCTAAGCATTCTGTTTATTGCCCTGGGGGGCAAATATAGCACCCCCCTAATGTGTACAGCAAAGGGCAGTAAGCCAGAAATCTAATTAGCGGCTGTATTTTGACCAGCAGGTCATGCTTATGTTTAAATGCGGGTGGGGGAACTACAAGTCCCAGCATGCCCTCTCTGAATTTGACAGATCCACATCTGCTGGAGAGACAGGCTACTAACGTATTTTTTTTTTTCTGATTCGGAATTTCGTTCAGATTAGCGCACAGAGCATGAGAATGTCGCAGATGCGAAACAATTAGCAAACTCGACTGCAAAGGCTCCTAATAGCAACAAAAAGTCCCTTTTTCTTCTTATCAGCCTCATAAATCAGGGGAACCACCCCTGGCTTAATGGGTCTTTCTAAAGGACATGGAGTCATTTCACTTGTGTAGTCTACAAATTGTGCGAAGTATTTTTTTTTCTTTTCTTTCTCTCCTTTTTTTCTGCACTACTCAGACAATCCATGGATTTTTTTTTTATAAGCTATTCATTTTCCATGGAGTCACCTACACTTTGTATTCAGGACCTTTTCTCTTTGTTGTAATGGCAACATCTGATCTCATGCTACAAGTTTCCTATCCGGATATCTGCACTGGGCTGATAAGGAAACCTAGGCCCTCTGTTTCCGGACATAAAAAAAGAAAAAAAAAAAAAAATAGAGTTTACCATAGGCGAGGCCAGGCTGTTTTCGAATGTCCAATACTTTGCAAATATTGCTGCTGAGGTTAAGAATTAAACATTTTTTTTTGTACAGCAGCAGGGCTTTGTTTTCTTGGAAAGGGAGCAGTCTGGTTAACCGTTTCAGCGCTGGCTTGGGATAGAGTGGCAGTTGGAATTCTTGGGAGAAAATATGTGGGACTTGATGATGTGGAAGGGGAATTCCTCTGAGTCACCTTGCTGGAGAACAACTCTTCTCTGGCTAATTGACTTTCAAGCTTAGTAGGCTGGAATCCCTGGTGGGGGCATTGTTAAGAAGCTTGAAAAAACAAATTATTAAGGACTTTGAAATGATGGAGCACATCCTTTCCTTACAGACAACCCCCCCCCCTTCCAAATCACAATTTAATGTCATATTTTACATATAAAGGACAATGCTGGGGGGGAACTGTGTAGGTATTATATAAAATATTATTATGCAGGATTTATATAGCGCCAACAGTTTGTGCAGCAATTTACAATGTAGAGGGGGGGACACAATACAGTTCAATCAGGGCCATCTCAATAGTATCATGGGCCCCTGGGCAAAGTAATGCTCTGGGGCCCCTACAATGATGACAGTGCAGGTAAACAGACATTAAAGCGGGAGTTCACTCCGAATTTTTTTTTTTTACATTAGATTGAGGCTCATTTTGTCAAGGGGAATCGGGTAGTTTTTTTTAAATCGAAGCAGTACTTACCGTTTTAGAGAGCGATCTTCTCCGCCGCTTCCGGGTATGGTCTTCGGGACTGGGCGTTCCTATTTGATTGACAGGCTTCCGACGGTCGCACACATTGCGTCACGAGTAGCCGAAAGAAGCCGAACGTCGGTGCGGCTTTATATGACACCTGCGCAGCGACGTTCGGCTACTTTCGGAAAATCGTGACGCAATGTATGCGACCGTCGGAAGCCTGTCAATAAAATAGGAATGCCCAGTCCCGAAGACCATACCCGGAAGCGGCGGAGAAGATCGCTAACCAATCAGCTTTTAGGTTTGCGCCTAGGTTCACACTGAATGCGGGTGTGAAATTGTTGCGAGTTCAGCTGAATTTCAAACCCGCATTTCAGTGCGGCTTCGAGGGCAATTTTGGGAGACATTTGTGCGAGTTCCTGCACAGATGTCTATTGAAATCGCCCCTGAAATCGCCAAAAGTACTTCTGGGAATCGGTGCGGCGCCGCACTGATTCGGACAGTGCCGTTGCCGGCAACAGGCGGTGAGTTGGCATGCAATTTGACTTGAATTGGCCCGATGTGAACGGGGGCTTAGGGCTCTTTCACACGGGCGGCCCGTTCTCCTCTATGGAGCTACGGATGTCAGCGGTGACATGCCCGCTGACATCCGACCCGCTCCGATCCGCCAAAGTGTGACGGAGGAAAAACCTACTTTTCCATCCGTCTGGCGGATCGGATCGGGTGAACACGGACAGACGGTCCGTGTTCATCCGATCCCCCCATAGGGGAGAGCGGAGAAAAGACAGGGCGGTCCCTGCACAGTGTGCAGGGACCGCCCTGTCATCTGCAGGCTTAGCAGGGATCCACGGAGCGATCCCCGCTGAGCAAGCCGGAGGTTCACGGGGCGGATCATTACTGATCCGCCCCCTGTAAAAAGGGACCTTATTGTCAAAACTTAATTGAACAAGCTGAAGTTAGATGCTGATTGGTTACTATGCACAGCTGCACCAGAGTCTGTGTTTTAATAAATCTCCCCCCATGGTGTGCTAAGTGCAGTAACCCACAGCAACCAATCAGAAATGATCTCTCCTTAAAGAACGCCAGGGTGGCAAGATCTCTGCATCCAAGTGTGCAATGATGTGCGTCGCACATACGTCTGATTCAGAGTCTTTTAATAGAAAACCTGGGTCCCTGTGCTGTCATTTGTTGCTGCGCCCAATATAGGTCTATAGGATTTCCCTTACAACCAGTCTGTTTCAGAGAGGCCCACAGAGGGCAGAAAAAAGCATGCAAGATTTGCTTGTTGCAACTGAAGATCTCTGGATAGGGGCATGGGGGTGTATTTAAATCTGTCCTTACAAGTTACACTTTGCTTGTACAATCTCACTGCAACACATGTAGGCCCTTTTCACCCAACAGACATAACATGGTCATAACATTTTTTCTGATCTTAAGGAAAGGAGTTCAAAAGTTCTTGCTTAAATGATAAGTAAATAGTATAATGCCCATATCTTGAAACACCGATTTTTGGATTTTTGTGCTATGGATGTTACGCCGCCGCTGCCCTACGTGAATCTGGCCCCATGTTCCTTAAGGTGCACATAAGCACAGATCAGCCAATGAATTGTAAAGTGAAAGGTTGGATTCTGTAAAATATAGTTTAATAGGCATGTTTTGCACGTATGCGCTCCCGGTAACGCGTTTTGACGCAACGCAAGATAAGGTGCTGGATATATGCATTGCAGTCCATGGCCGTTCATTCTGAATGGCACTCCAATGCCACATGTTCACGCTCATGAGTTGCGGAGTTCAATGTTGCCCAAATAAAGTGTGTATGTGTTTTTATGCATTGAGGATTGTTAAGATTTAGAAAACACAATTTAAAATAAAACTCACCATGAAAAATAATCAAATTTTTATATTGTGTGTGACTATGTAAGTAAAAAACAGCATGCACGGAAAAGGTTGCCGGGTTTCTGAAGACTGGTGTTATTTTGCCCAGTCTATTGTTCACTTCTTCCTTAATTAAATGTGTAATTGTTTTTGCTATCCGTGAACACGAATGACCTATATTGATCCATCTCTCCACAGTCAGCAGCAAGACGAGCAGGCACCTGTTGCGCAAACTGCCAGACGACCACAACGACCTTATGGCGACGCAATGCTAACGGAGACCCAGTGTGTAACGCCTGCGGATTGTACTACAAGCTGCACAATGTAAGTTGCCCTGGCCATTTCCTGAACGTCATGTCTAAGCTTGGCTTGGTAGGAATTGAATAGGATTGGTTTCTGTTGGGTATTTCCCCTGGGGGATGTCCACCTCCCCCCCCCCACCACCACCACCATTCACCCTCTAGCATAGCAATGCCCCATCCAATATGGCTTTACAATGCGGATAGCTTGGCTTCTACATCTCTGTGACACCGAAGGGAGATGGGCAGACAATGGCCACACATTCTCTGCTTCTCTTTCAATTTGTTGGAAGTTAATCATTTAACCCTTCAACAGCTGGCTTAGACCTTCTACATAGGGGTTTTTTTTTTAAACTGTTTAACGCAGTTTGTATTCCTTTAGTAACATTAACTGAATTTGTCCCTACTATATTTGTAATAGTCTACATAAAGTTCTGCTGCCAAAAAAATCTTTGCACGTAAAAAATAAAAGGATAATGAAATTTGACTTTAGCACTGCCTCTATACTAATATCCTTATGCTTAGGCTCTTAGTTAAACAACATCGGAAAATAATTATTATGCATCTCATGTTACAGTGCAAAGGTGTCAGCTTTGTACTACAATTACTAGGGCCTGGCCAAAACAGATATTACTTATTCAATTACAAGTTAAATGCCAACTTAGTGGATCAAATCTCATTTACCTGAGTAGTTAAGTGTTGGCCTCAGTAAGGGTCAAATTTTCAATTATGGGTGGACGCGGGAAAGCTGGACATTTGAGGGCCTTCTCATACCTATCATGGAGCTCCCTACTCCAATCCCACTTTTCTATCGGCATTTTTTTTGTAAACATAAATGAAATTATATTTAACTATGAAGATGTCCTAATTCCTCCCAACTATGCCTGGGAAGAGCAAGGAACTCAAGTTCTGAGATGTTCTCCTCGGAAGCCCTAGGAGATAAAATAAGTGAGTGTAGTGAGCTATCAATGTGGACTAATTATTTAAAGAGTACCTGTTGCATTCAGACAGTGTAAGCCAGTCTTTCTCAACCTTTTCAACTCAAGAGGAACCCTTGAAATAACTTTCAGGTCCCAGGGAACCCTGGTAAACATGACTATATCTACAACCCATGATACATTAGTGTGATGGGTCAGTGGGAAGAATGCTCCTTATATTGGTGGTCATTGGGAAGAATTTCCCCCTTACAGATAAGTTCCCAAATAAATCTAAGGCCTTGTACACACGACCAAGGAACTCGTCGGGCGAAACACATCGTTTTCCTCATCGAGTTCCTTGTTAGGCTTGCCGAGAAACTCGACAAGCTTTCTTTGCGTACACACTGTCAAGACAAAATCTCCTCCTTCTCAAACGGGTTCACATACAACACATACAACGGCAGGGGAAGTTCGATTCCACTGGCACAACTCTTGGGGCTGGTTTTGCTAATCTCATGTGTTTGCGTGTTAAGTAAAACTTTGGTAAGAGACGATTTGCACTTTTCAGTCTGTTACAGCTTGAAAAATGTGTTATCTCCATTACAAACGCTACTTTTACTCCCGTCTCATACTTTATTCTGAGCATGCGCAGGTTTCTTAGCATACACACGCTCGAGTTTCTCGTCGAAAACCAGCCCGACGAGGAACACGACAAGCAAATTCAGACTCCCATCGAGGAAAAAGAGAACTTGCTCTCTTTTTTGCTCGTCGAGTTCCTCGACAGTTTCCTCGATGAAAAACGTACACACGACCGGTTTCCTCGGCAAAAAAGCTCTCCCACCAAGTTTCTTGATGGATTCTGCCGAGGAAACCGGTCGTGTGTACGAGGCCTAAGCCAGTCTTTCTCAACTTTTTCAACTCAAGAGGAACCCTTGAAATAACTTTCAGGTCTCAGGGAACCCTGGTAAACATGACTATATCTACAACCCATGATACATTAGTGTGATGGGTCAGTGGTGCTCCTTATATTGGTGGTCATTGGGAAGAATTTCCCCCTTACAGATAAGTTCCCAGATAAATCTAAGAAGGCAGAAATTGATCATTGCTCAAAGAACTCCTAGCAACCTCTGGCGGAGCGCCAGGGTTCCATGGAACCCTGGTTGAGAAACCCCGGTGTAAACAGTGTTTTGGGGTTAATCCAATGCTAAACTTAGATGTTTGGCTTTACATAGCTCTGAAACTTTTTATGCTTGGAGAACTTTTTCTTTTACAAACGTTTTTATTAAACAGTCAGAACAAACAGATCCAACAAGTGGATAGTTACAATGCGTAATAAACATATACAAGTCAGTTAGACGTACATTTTCAAAGGCTTAACACCTCACGTTTTTTTTTTTTACAAAGCACATTTTCTCTCAGTTTAGGCCGATACGTATTCTTCTACATATTTTTGGTAAAAAAATCACAATAAGCGTATATTGATTGGCGCAAAAGTTATAATAAGCGTCTACAAAATAGGGGATAGTTTTATGGCATTTTTATTATTATTTTTTTTTTTTTACCTGATCTGCTATTTTTTCCATGACTTCGACACTATGGCGGACACATCGGACACTTTTGACACTACATTGGGACTATTCACATTTATACAGCGATCAGTTTGTCCGTTTGCAGACCAAACTTTTTGTCTGATGAAACCCGAAAAAGTTGGTCCGATGGAGCGTACACACGATCGGACAAATTTGAAAACTTGCAGATTTTGAAGTTTGTTGGAAAAAAGTCCGACCGTGTGTACGGGCCTTTAGACTAACCCAATATTTAGCAGCTCTACAAAGTAAAAGCAATATAATGTACCGGTTGTCACTGCACAAGTGTTACGTACTCATGATATTTTTACGTTGTTTTAATAAAGAATGTAGCTGCATGCTCCTCTGCTCTCGAATTGTTTTTTCTATGTATTGTTCTTTCAGAGAACAGTTCTGACATCAGTTCTGCGGGGGGATTCACATGCTCCGAACATGGTTTAGATTAGCCAGTTCATGATGTTCTTGTATTTTGTTACAGGTGAATAGGCCCCTGACCATGAAAAAGGAAGGAATTCAGACCAGGAATCGGAAAATGTCCAACAAGTCCAAGAAAAACAAGAAAGGATCAGAGTGTTTTGAGGAACTTTCCAAGTGCATGCAGGAGAAGTCTTCTCCTTTCAGCGCGGCGGCCCTGGCCAGTCACATGGGGCCCATGGGTCACTTGCCTCCCTTCAGCCACTCCGGCCACATTTTGCAGACGCCGACCCCTATCCACCCTTCTTTTGGGCACCCACACCCATCCAGCATGGTAACAGCAATGGGATAAACAACAAAAAAATAGAGACTTCTGCAGACTTGAACTCGAGCATGTGGGCATTGCCTGGGTTTTAGGCGCCCAAATCCTCCTAAGAAGACAATGGAGAAGTGTCTTGCACCTCGTCTGTTGCATCAGATAGGCCTTTGCACTGGACTTAAGCAGGACCTTTTTGGTGGGACTAGATAAGCACTTTCCTCCCTCCGGACTGGAAATTAAAAAAAAAAATTAAAAAAGGAATAATCTGTTTTCCACTGACCAACTCACAGTGAAGGTAAAAAAAAAAAGGTGGATATAGCGGGCTTTTATCTTTTTTTTTATTTTTATTATTACTGTGAATATTGTAAATATGTTAACCGTCTCTTGTGGGTGAAAAGGACCCAGTGATTGATGATGCTGGATTTGTACTGCAGACTCATTTCAAATGGACAACTTTATATATTAAAAAATATTAAAATTATAATGCTTAATTTTAAAAGAAAAAAAAAATATTTATTTTTGCTCCTGATGTTTTTTTTTTTTTTAATTGCATCACTGGCCTCGTCATGAGGTCATCTGGCCTGTAAGCTTTACTCTTTTTTTTTTTTTTTATGCGTTGCCACCCTTCTTGGACTTAGACCACCACAACATGCTTGACCTGAGTTTAACCCCTTCTGCTGCTGGAAGGCTGTCGGTGAAGAGGTCTTAGAATAAGAGACCATGAAAGAAAACATTGAAAATTATTTAATGTGGTTCTTTTTAAGTGATTGCACCTGGTTTTAAGGTTTTGAGGCTTTTTTTTTTTTTTTTTCTAAATTAAGATACTCATTGGCTTCGTTTCTCGACATTCTTCGGGTTCACATACCAGGTTGTCTTACAATACAATGTGCTTTATTTAAATCTGAAAAAAAAAAAAAAAAAGTCTCTAAACTTAGCTAGCATAATTCAAAATGGCTTCTTTGTTTTACTGTAAGATTGTTAGCTCTTTGAGCGAGCGAGATGAAATCCAGGAACGCTTTCACTGTCTTTGTAACTATCAACCAAACTTTGCTAGCAAAGGCTGATTCTGACGCTAAAAGTAGTTGACTCAACAAAATTCTGGCGTTATATAAAGCCAGCGCTGAAAAAAACCTACACGTGGCATGTAACTGAAAACATGTATGATCACCAAAGACCAAATGTTTTTGTTTTTAAAAATGTAATAATGTGACCGTGTAACGTATTAAATGCTTACCCCCCCCTCCCCCACCCCTTCCCAAAGCATTCTACTGTTAACAACTTAACATAATGTCATTATGTATATATTATTTAAATAAAGAGAGCGAACCTGGGTGGAGGAAAAATATAGCTATAGACAGTGAACTAAATCTTGTATCTAATGGCAGATGTACAAAAAAATTTTTTTTGTAATGAACATTCCAGCAATTATATAAAACGAATATAAATTGCAGTCATTTCGTTAAACAATGTAGGGGCCAACTCAGATTAGAAAAAGGCTTAAAAAAAAAAAAAAAGGTCAAGGGGACAGGCTTAGTTGACTTGCGTGTGACGGTTGAAATTAGATCAGAAAAAAAAAGAAATGCTTGCTGGGGTTTGCGCCCGATGTTAAAATGTGGTCCTTTAAAATTTCTTTAAACTCTTGCTAGCCAGAAAATTCATCAGGAATTTATTCTGACGGTTTGGCTGTATAGAGGGTTAATGCTTAATGGTACAAGCTGTACATTATTTTGTACCTTTTTTTATTTTTCATTTTTTTTTTTTTTTTTAAAGGGTGGGTGGGGTACAGGAACATATTACTGATACAAGAGTAACTGAATAGTGCAATATCTTGCCAGCCTGCAGTTTGTATCTGGGGGCCCAGAAATAAATTATTTTGTATCGGTAGCCGCATAAAATTATACAGTATTTTTTTTTACATTGTTTTGATTAGTGACCTTAAGTTATTGTTGATTCTGTACACCATGTTTATATATTGTCTGTAAAAAAAATTGTATGCTATCCTCCCATTCAATGAAGGTGAATACTAAAAATAAAAGGAACTTTTTTGTGCAATCTGGTCTCTGTCTGTTTCATATGATTATTGCTTTAAAATTATGAATTTTCTTTAGTCATAAAAAAAATAAAAGATTTTTTTTTTTCACAAAAGTAATGGGAAAAAAAATGTTAAAATAAAATTCAACCACGCGTGCTCTGTTGAGTACACCCGGTGAAGCATTTTAAGATTATAAATTGTTGAATTAGGACGTTCAGGGTTTATTTATATGGAAATTAAAGTATGCTAAATGTTTATGTTTAAATGAAATATTTCAATATTAAATTAATTTATTACAGCGAGGAAATAGCTGAGCTCAGATTTCAGGACTTTTTTTTTTTTACTCTGCTGTACGTATGAAATTATTATTTTGACATTTGACTTATTATCGTATTTTATTTAACAGAATCAAATTGACATAATTCTGTTGGCATGAGATTCATTCCAGTTATGTTGCTATATTTCTGCATTGATAGGCATATAGTTTTGCAAGATCTAATATTAAACTATATTTAATAGGTAGCCCTATTTTTCTGGTATGTGTGGTCAAATGTTGGTCCGTCGGTCTTAAAGCCAATAGCACTATAGGAAATGATTTATTACATCTCCGGTCTTGGTCCATGCAATATGCAAAATGCGTGCGCAAGATATTATTTTTTAATTTTAAATATTTCCACTTTGTTATCTGATTTGATGTCTTCTTGACGTCATACAGAACAACTGATTTTGTTAATGGATTTTCTTTTTTTCTTAATTCTTTATTTATGGGTATGCAACATAATACAGTAGTGACAGCACAATCCTGAGAAAGGTTGTCAGTGGTAATACAATGGAAATTCAAATAACAGAGGTTAATATGGATTTTTTTTTTCTTCATAAAAATTAGATGTTTTGGGAATAATATATTTCAGTGATGGGTTAGTGATCGAAAGTCCTCGTGAAGATACAGCACCTCATCCCTGGTTTAGTTAAATAAAGGGATTCGTCGGGTTGTATTATTGTTTTTGTATTATGTATTGTATTATTTTGTTTTAAAATAAAAAAAGAAATTAATCGTAAAAAATAAATAAAGGGATTAGGAGGGTAGGGGATTATCGCGGTGCCAGAATAGAAACCAGACCTGTTTTTTATTTATCAAAAATAGAAAATATTTTATTAAAGTTTTACAAGATAAAATCTGAATCACAAAACAATACAGCAAAGTAGATCGTGGGAGCTGTACATAGAGATAACATTTTGGATCGAGTCTACCCTACTAGTTTCGCCAGACACTGGCTTCGTCAGGGGATTCAAGACTAGATCATCTCAGTGGAAGGCTCTAAAATAGAACAAAACAGTTTTAGCAATTCCATCAAACATAGATTACAATGAAATCTGTTGATCATTTTATACAATAGATTCAAAAAAATATATATAGTTTGGCTGGGATAAGTGGCGAGGCATCGAAAACCATGGTCCCAAAAAATTAGGTGCCCTAGGTGACCCAAGATTCCCCATTTACCCAAATACTGAACCACCCTTAAAAGAGGGGTGGACAGAGATATCTTTTACAAGGTGTAAAGTTAGTACACCTTGTAAAAGTATACCCTTCTATCCCGCTTTCGCTGTAATTTTTTTTTAAAAATGTTTTTTTCCCGCCGCAACTCTTTTTTTTTTTTTACGCCAGTCGCGATTCTCAAAACCCGGCGCAACATAAAACCGTGCAAAGCACGTCGGGAAAATAACGTCGGGAGCATGCGCAGTACGTCCGGCGCGGGAGCGCGCCTAATTTAAATGGGACTCGCCCCATTAGATTAGGAACGCCTTGCGCCGGACGGATTTAAGTTACACCGCTCAAAATTTCTAGGTAAGTGCTTTGTGGATCGGGCACTTAGGTAGAGATTTTGCGGCGGTGTAACTTAAACGGGAAACATTAAGTTACGCCGGGTTTTTGTGGATCAGGCCCTAAGTATCCTTCCATACCTAAATAAAATTATAAAAAATTATAAAAATTAAATGGTTAAAAAAAATAAAAAGAGTAAAAACATTTTATATAAACAAAATATTTTTATTACCAGATTTGAAGTTGAAAGTCAAGACAGGTTGGTCGATTTAAAATGTTTATTTAAAGACTATATGCGTGTTGATTTATGCTTGTTGATTTACTGCACCTTAAACATTACTTTTAGACCTTTGTTGAATGTTAAAGGGGTAAAAAAAAAAAAAAGCTCATAAAAATACACTAATGTTTTGGTCCAGTAAAGTATCCCTGCTCTTAGTGCATTTTAAAGATTAGAAGGAGTGACCAGCAACACTGCTGCACACTTCACTTGTAAAGAGAAAGGGGCCTATTAAACATGCTGGGACAATTACAGTATTTTGTTGCCAGGCTGAACCAGTTTAACAGGATCGGAGGGAAGCCGATTCCCAAGTCAGCCTGCTGCTTTTCCACCCAGAACAATTTTGATAATGTCTCTTAAGGGTACGTCACTGAATAAACACGCTGCGGCAAAACACAGAAGACGAAACCAGGGTTCCGACCTTTGAAAACACTCTTTAGACGCTCGTATGTAGCCAGAGGCGTAACATGCTGTGTGTGATCCTGACCATTTTATTCAATGATCTGATTGTGTAAATGTGAAACCTTCCGATTAGAGAAGAATAAACAGATAAAAAAGTTGCTTAATTACAAAAATAAATAAATAAAAATTCAAAAACATTAAATGGGAGTTGGATGTGTAGGCCAATGACCAAAAGAGATTTTGTCTAGATCTTTCCAAAAATATGCACACTTGGATCATCTATATGTGCCTTTTTTATGGTCAAGAAAAAAAAATATCTTATAGCAAGTTTACTTTGAGGAAAACAAAGCAAAAAGGTCATAAAGCCACACCTAGCCAACGGCTATTCCCCTTGGATACCTTGTAACACTCTGTAGCAGTGGTTGTCAACTTATGGACTAAAGAGGGCCTCAAATACAGCCCCTGACTTTACAAAAGGTGTAACTAGAACCTTCAGGGCCCCGGTGCAAGAAACCATTATACACTCCCCCCACCCTATCCTGGGGCCCTCTCTCATGTTCTTCAGCAGGCCCCCACTTGCCAATTCGAGGCCCCCACATGGTGGTGGAATGCCAGGGTCCAGTCAAGATTACCTGCTTACATCCTCCAGAGAGCCCCCTTGGTGCCTCCAGAGTGCTCCTTACATTCTCCAGAGTGCCCCATTACATCCTCCGGAGTACCCACCTAGTGTCTCCAGAGAGCCGAGTGTTTTAAGTGGGGGGGTGTTCTGGAGGGGGATTTAAGGAGACACTCTGGAGGTACTTAGAGAAAGTACCTCCAGGTTAGGGTCATGATCTGTTTTATTACTTACCTCCTGATCACATCCTGGGGCCCTTGTTCTGCAGTATCCTCCCATTGCCATCTTGGGGCCCCCGCATGGTGGTGGAACGCCAGGGCCCAGTCAAGAGTGTCCGCTTACATCCTCCAGAGTGCCCCCTTGGTGCCTCCAGGGTGCTCCTTACATCCTCCAAAGTGACCCCCTAGTGTTTCCAGAAAGCCAACTGTACTAATGGGGGCCCTGGAGAAGGATGTAAGGGGACACTCTGGAGGTACTAAGAGATAGGGTTATTATCTGTTTTATTACTTACCCCCCTGACCACATCATGGGGCCCTTTCTCATGTTCTGCAGTGGCCACCTCCTGCCATTTTGGAGCCCCACATAGTGGAGGAATGCCAGGGCCCCCTAGTGCCCTCTTGGTGCCTCCTGAGTGCTCCTTACACACTCCAGAGTGCTCCTTTACATCCTCTGGAGTGCCCCCCTAGTGTCTCCAGAGTGCCAACTGTACTAAGGAGGTGCTCTGGAGGAGGCTAAAGAAGGATGTAAGAGGACACTCTGGAGGTACTAATACAAAGTATCTCCAGGTTAGGGTCATGATCTGTTTTATTACTTACCCCCTGAACCCGCCCTGGGACCGTTTCTCATGTCTTTAAGATATAAGGTATGGTATGGTATTTGTCAAACAGGAGTTAGAACGTTTTCGAATTGCATCTTGCTGTGGTTTGCAGCCATCTTTGCTGCAGAGGGGATTAGCTGTGACACGCCCAGAGTGGTGTTCGTTTACAGCAGGCTGCTCACTACTCGCAAACACTTCCAATTTCAGCCAAATAGTGTACTGATGAGCTCGGTCTCTAATCATCTGTCAGGGCCTGTAAAAATAAGCCACACCCTGCTGCCCAATCTGAGGCCAAGCCTGGCAATTTACTAATTGGCTGCTTCTGGAACTGCGCATGTGCAGTTCAAAGCCACTGACAAGGACATTTATCACTGGAGAAAAGTACCTGCTAACACTGCCCCAGACATACTGTAGAATTGTCTTGGGGCCCCTCCACAGTGGCGGGGGGCAGTGACAGTACTGGAGGATAGGGGGGTGGGATCAATCCACTGATGATGGTGGGGTTGATGGGATCAGTGGCTATAGTGGTGGTGGTGGTGGTAGTGGGGGAATTGGATCAGTGGCGGTGGTGTGGGGGATGAATTCAGTGGTGGTGGTGGTTGCGGGCATGGGATGGGATCGTGGTGGTGGTGGGGGGTGGGATCAGTAGCAGAAGTGGTGGGGGGAAATGGAATCAGTGGTGGTGGCGGGGAGGCATGAGATCGGTGGCAGTAGTGGTGGTGGGGGGATAAGATTGGTGGCGGTGGTGGGAAGGAATGTGATCCGTGGCAGTAGTGGTTGTGATGGAGGGGGATGGGATCAGTGGCAGTAGTGGTGCTGGGGGTAGGGATAGAATCAGTGGCAGTAGTGGTGGTGATGGGGGGGATGGGATCAGGGACAGTAGTGGTGGTGGTGGGGGGATGGGAACAGTGGCAGTAGTTGTGATGGTGGGGGGGGTGGGATCAGTGGCAGTAGTGGTGGTGGTGGGGGAATTGGATCAGTGGCAGTAGTTGTGATGGTGGGGGGGTGGGATCAGTGGCAGTAATGGTGGTGGGGGAGGGGGTGGGATCACTGGCAGTATTGGTGGGCGTGGGATAGGATCAGTGGCAGTAGTGCTGGTGGAGGGGAGGATCAGTGGCAGTAATGGTGGTGGTGGTAGGGGAGGGGGTGGGATCACTGGCAGTATTGGTGGGGGTGGGATGAGATCAGTGGCAGTAGTGGTGGTGGTGCTGGGGGGATGGAATCAGTGGCAGTAGTGGTGGTGGTTGGAGGGCATCAGTGCTGGGGGGTGGGATCAGAGGCGGTAGTGGTGGAGGGGAGATGGGATCAGTGCTGGGGGATGGGATCAGAGGCGGTAGTGGTGGAGGGGGATGGGATCAGTGGTGGGGGATGGAATCAATGGCAGTAGTGGTGGTGGGGGAGAGCATCAGTGGTGGTGGGGTGGGATCAGAGGCGGTAGTGAAAGAGGGGGGATGGGATCAGTGATGGGGGAAGGGATCAGTGGCGGTAGTAGTGGAGGGGGATGGGATCAGTGGAGGGGGATGGGATCAGTGGTGGGGGGGGGGTTTGATCAGCTAGCTGCCATAACCCAGGTATCTTTATTTACAGTAGACGGTCGGCTTTCATATAAAAGTGGTGAAGGGGATTTGCCGCAAGATCACTTTTATAGGCAGAAGGAGAGGTTCTCCCCCTCCCCCACAGCTTCCTGGTCGTCGCCTAGCCATCAGTAAGCCTGGAGCAGATCAGATCTGTCAGATGTGTGGGCAAGAAGCTGAGTGAGGGCCACTCGGCTCTTTTTTCCCCCTCTTAAAGTCAAAATGTATTTTTTTTTTTGCTTTTAAAGGTAAATGAGAGATCTGGGGTCTTTTTGACCCCAGATCTCACATTAAAGAGGACCTGTCATGCTTTTTTCTATTACTTTTATGTTTATAATCCTTGTAATAGGAAATATAAAAGTGTAAAAATAAAAAGTAAAATCAATAATAATAAAGAAAAAAATTAAAAAGCCCCATCCCTCGGAGTTTGCGCGCAGAAGTGAAAGCATACGTAAGTCGCGCCCGCATATGTAAACAATGTTCAAACCACACATGTGAGGTATCACCGTGATCATTAGAGTGAGAGCAATAGATCTAGTGCAAGATCTTCTCTGTAACTCTAAACAGGTAACCTGTAAATATTTTTAAAGTGATTTTTAAGTACTGTAGTTTGTCGCCATTTCAGGAGCATGCGCAATTTTAAAGCATTACATGTTATCTATTTACTCAGGAAAGAACATCATCTTTCACATTTATTACAAAAAAATTGGGCTAATTTTCCATTTTTTTTTTTAATCCATTAAAGTGTATTTAAAAATAAAATAAAAATTGCGTTTGAAAGACTGCTGTGCTGTGGTTGACTTTTTTGTTTTTTTTATGCATCTAAATGTTAAAACAGCCAACTGTCTCTTTTGAGGATATGAGTATATCAGAGCATATGAGCCAAAAGAAACACGTTAAGCTGGCCATACATTAGTATTCTTTAGAATGAACATTCGTCGAAAAAATCTCAGTACATTTAATAGCTCGACGGATGTCGTTCGAAGGTGCTTCAAAGTTTCTTTTGCTTTTAACAATCAATTTTGGAATGAATGGATGTTACCGAACGAAAACCACCAACAAATTTTCCATCCTTCGCCTTTGAACTTTTTAATTGAAAGTCGATTTGCCCCCACTAACCATTAGAAAATCGAACAAAGATTCTTAAAGCAAATCATTTTAACGAAAATTATCCACTGGCTGAACACAATACATATAGGCCCAGATTCACAGAGAGGTGGGCGCACATTACGCCGCCGTAACGCAAACGCCGTACGCCACGCCGACGCAGCGCGGAGAGGCAAGCACTGCATTCAGCAAGCTATTGCTCCCAACGCTGCGCCAGCGTGGTGTGGGATTCGAAGGCGTAAGTCGGCATTGGTGGAAGTGGGCGTGACCCATGCAAATGAGGCGTGACCCCATGCAAATGAGGGTCCGAGCGCCAGACAGATACGTATCACGAACTGCGCATGCGCCGTGACGTGGAAGTATTCCCCTGCGCAACTGCCTAAACTACGCCGGAACATAACCTACGCCCAGCCAGGCTCACGTCCAACGTAAAATACGCCGGCTTGTGTTCCCTGGTGCAGACCTTTGCATGTCTGCTGCTGGGTTGCGCCTCCTTTATGGGGAATAACTTTACACCGAACTTACAACTTACGCGCACCTCGCATAGCCTACGTTGGGCGCACACAGGTTCGTGAATCGCCGTATTTCCCTAATTTGCATGTTTGAATGGCTAATCAAGGGGAGCGGCACCATGCACCCAGCCTAAATGTGCGCCCACCCTACGCCAGCGTAAGAAAGATACGTTGGCAGGGTGTAGCCTGGCTTTAGGCGCATATCTGTTTGTGGGTCTGGTGCACAGATACGACGGCGCACATTTGCACTTACGTCGGCGTAACTTGTTATACTTTGTGAATCCGGGCCATACTGTATATACGTTGTGGTTTGCAAGTGGTTTACCGGGCTTATAGCTGAAGATATCAGTCATAGCCCCGGTATTTTTTATTTTTTTACAAACTAGCAATTTTTCTTAAAAGCGGTCAAGAGTGGCTAATTAGCTGCTGGATCGCTTTCAGAAGCAGCAGGAGGGGTCGCCGTGTTTATCAGGCTTACCGTTTTTACCGGCGCGTCCGGGAAACAATCCAATGGTACGCAAGGCTGGCCATAGAGGGGACCAGAGATTAAATCATGATCGCCTCTATGATCTTGCAGGACCGTAGCGACCTCATGATGTCACTTCCAGGGCTGATCCTAGGGTCACAGGCACCGGGGTGCAGAAATATTTATAGCGCCCCCACATGGACGTCGTCATTTTACTAACTCCTCCCCTTTACAAATGTCAATGACTCAACCACAGAGATGCTCCCCCATGAAGTCTTCATTAACCTGGGATCCTTACATGATCTCTTAAAAATAAACAAAATACAGGAAGAGAAGCAGAGTACTTTATTGGGACCTGGAGGGGGGCCTCTGATGGACACAGAGAGGGCTTCTGTTAGAGAGTCTGTTAGATGTTCGGCACCCCCACCTCTGTAGGCGCCTGGGTGCAATGCACCCTGTGAACCCTGCCTTGGATCGGCCATGGTCACTTCTGGTCTAGAGCGGAAGTACATTTATTTCTTTTTATAAGCAAAAGATCAAAAGATCCCAGATCTCTCCAAAAAGAGGACCTGACAACCCCTGTTTTTATTACATTCCTTGTAATATGGAAAAAAAGTGATACATTTTTTTTAAGGGACAGCGTAAACATAAAAAAATTAAATAAATAAGAACAAAAAAAGCGATAGCAATAATTCTAGCCCTAGACCTCCTCTCTAACTCTAACTGGTAACCTATAACTGGTAACTGAGAACCTGCAACATTTTTTTGCTGTAACTGGTAACCTGCAATTTTTTTTTTAAAGCTTCACCTATGGAGATTTTTAAGTACCGTAGTTTGTCACCATTCCACGAGAGTGTGCAATTTTTAAGCTTGACATGTTAGGTATCTATTTACTCGGTGTAACATCACCTTTTATATTTAGCAGCCAATCCCAGACGACGTCCGCTTGTGATGAAACGCGTAGGGTGTGGCCTGCGTCTGGACGACATCACGCTCAGCAGAACGGCAGACTGACATAGCGGAGGGAATAGGAGACGCCGAGATTCACTGCACATTGTCTGAGAGATTTTGTACACCGCGTGTATTTGATCTACTCCTGTAAGTGCATTACCACCTTTATTAAAACCTTTATATCGCAGTCTATACTATGGTTTTTTTTTCTCTTATCTTTGAGATTTCAATCAGCGCCTGATTCAGTGTTTAGTACCAGCTCCAGCCAGGAGTCTTTTTGGGAGACTTTAAACACCCTGGGCTCTGACTGACTGCCGTGCTTGTGGTCAGAATAGCGGGTAAGGAGACAACGGGCCGGATTCAGGTAGAGAGGAGCATCTTTGTGCCGGCGTAGCGATGTAACTTTGAGAGGCAAGCTGAGTATTCACAAAGCACTCGCTCCCATATTTACGCCAGTGTAATGTAAATTGGCCGGCGTAAGCCCGCCTAATTCAAAGTAGGAAGGTAGTGGGCGTGCTACATGTAAATTAACCGTGACCCCATGCAAATGAAGGGCCTAACGAACGGCGCATGCGCGCGCATGCTCAGAATCACGTCGCATATACTCCCTAAGATACGCCGGCTCAATGCCTACGACGTGAACGTAACCTACGCCCAGCCCCATTCACGTACGACTTACGCAAGCGACGTAAAATACGACGCTGTTCCGACGTTTCCGACGTCCATACCTTAACATGACTTACCCCTGCTTTATGAGGGGTAAACTTACGCTGGACGTACACCTTACGTAAAAGGTGTAGATTACTGCAACGGGCGTAAGTACGTTCGTGAATCAGCGTATATTGCTCATTTACATATTCAACGCGTAAATCAATGGAAGCGCCCCTTGCGGCCAGCGTAAATATGCACCCAAGATACGACGGCGTAGGAGACTTACGTCGATCGTATCAAGCCAAAATTCAGGCGTATCTTGTTTCCTGAATAAGGCGCATAGATATGACGGCGCATCCGTGGACTTACGCGGCGTATAAGAAAATACGTCGGCGTAGTCCTTTCTGAATCCGGGCCAACATCTCTAAATCACTCGGGTGCCTATCTGGTGGAAGGAAGTGTTTTCTTTGATGTCACTCTATCTTTGAGAAAGAAGACCCTGGATTCATACATCCTCACTTGGGATCTTTTTTGGACTTTTTTCACCTACACTTATCCTATTGTATTAGTAGGATCACTCATTTATTCACTAAGCATTTTACTTTTTGGATTATATGAATCACTTATGTATTAGTAATTTTTTCCATTTTTAAGTTTTGGTAATCACATACTATTTCTGCACTTCCATAATCTACACAACCTCTCATTGGGGTTCTTTTGGATATTAACCAATTTTCCTTTTTTAATTTTTTATTTGTTGGTGTCACTATCAATTTCTTCACTCAAATATTGTTTATGCGCTGTACTTCATATTTTAACACCTTTTATATTTAACCCAAAAATGTGGTTATATATATTTAGTTTTTTTGCATTAAAATGTATATGTTTTTGTTTTATTTTTTAATTGCACAAATACCATGTGACAAAAAATTGCTATTTTATTTTCTAGGGTCTTTGCTAAAAAATATAATATATAATGTAATTTCTAGCAAAATAATACTGATTTTTACTTACAAAATTTTACAAAAAGTGCCAGAAAGGGCCTGGAGCTGAAGTGGTCTCTACTCGTGGATGACTGCCACAAAAACAAAACAAAACAAAAAACAATTGTTTTGCCTTGTCAATGTTTAGCTTGTTTCCTACATAGTGAGTGTATCCGAGGAGAGACACAAGATTTACTTTTGGGGATGCCGTCAATTCCTTTCTTTTTTTTTTCTTCTTTCCTTCGCAGCGACGTCAAGAAAAAAGGCGCGTCACTCGTGTATTATATAGGGGGTAATTCAAGTTTGAAAATTGTAGTTTGGAGTAAAAAAAAAAAAAAAAAAAAAGACTCTGTTACACTAATTGCTGGTCTTCTAATTAATCATAGCACAATTATATTGTCCGGCATTCTGTTAGTTTCAAGGCACTTGGAGGATTTACAAAGGAATAAAGAATGTAGTTCTCCTAATTGTCCCCTGTAATTGTGACAAATTAGTGGGTTGTTTTAATTGGAGCCCGATATGGAGGTTTCTCCGCGGAGAGACAAATACAGTCCTCTGTCTGAAGTTTATCTACGGAGAGGGTATCAGTAAAGCATAATGTCGTTTTAGAAAATGAACTTAATCCTTCTAATTCGAACGCGACAAAAGCATCTATTGTTAAAGGATCAGTCCGTCCGAAACGGCAGAGCTTTTGGGTGGATACTGGAGGATCAGATCAATAAATTACCTTTTTTTTTTTAAATATATATACTATTTTGCAAAAAGTATGGGGACGCCTGCCTTTACACTCCACTGTAATTCATCTCAAAGGTGTTCTATGGGGTTAAGGTCAGGACTCTGTGCAGGCCAGTCAAGTTCCTCCACCCCAAACTCGCTCATCCATGTCTTTATGGACCTTTCTTTGTGCACCGGTCCAAATCATTTGGTGGAGGGGGGATTATGGTGTGGGGTGGTTTTTCAGGGGGATGGGCTTGGCCACTTACCGTATTTATCGGGCTATAACGCGCCCGGGCGTATAGCACGCACCCCTGAACTTGAAGGAAAATTCCTGCAAAAAAAAAAAAATACTTACAGTTTGGATGCCCATCATCGGTGTCTTGCCCGTCGTCCATCGCGTCCTGCCCGTCGTCCATCGCGTCCTCGTCCGGTCCGGCGTCCTTCTGCGGCCATCGTGGTGTCCTCCCCGCTCGATCCCCGCTTCCCTTGCTGTGTTCGAACCACTGCGCCGACATATACCGAGCGGAGTACACTCGGGTATAGTCGGGCGGGCTCGGCTCCTCTCGCGTAAAGGACGTACAGGACGCACAGGACGTGACCGCGAGAGGAGCCGAGCCTGCCCGACTATACCCGAGTGTACTGTGCTCGGTTTATGTCGGCGCAGTGGTTTGAACACAGCGCGGGAAGAGGGTATCGGCGTATATTGCGCACCCACAATTTTGCCCTGATTTTCAGGGGAAAAAAGTGCGCGGTATACGCCGATAAATACGGTTGTTCCAGTGAAAGGAACTCTTAATGCCGCGTACACACGATCGGAAATTCCAACAACAAAACCGTGGATTTTTTTCCAACGGAATGTTGGCTCAAGCTTGTCTTGCATACACACGGTCACACAAATCTGGTTGGAAATTCCAAACGTCACGAACTAGGTGACATACAACGCGTACGACAAGCCGAGAAAAATGAAGTTCGATAGGCAGTGCGGCTCTTCTGCTTGATTCCGAGCATGCGTAGGAAGGGGTTAAGTGTGTCCTAGGGAGTGATTCTAACTGTGGGGGGGATGGGCTACCAGTGACATGACATTGATCACTGCTCCCAATGACAGGGAGCAGACGTTCACTGTCCTGTCACTAGGCAGAACTAATGCTTGTTAGTTGCTTGTGAGATGCTTTGCATTTCCCTGTTCTGCAGCTCCATGACACGATCGCTGGACACCGGCGGACATCACAGAGCTTGCGGTAGGGGCGTGCACACGCCAGCACGGTGGCAAATTCAAAACAATGTACAGCTTTGCCCAGCCGTGCCATTCTATCCAATGTATATCTACAGGAGGCGGTCGGCAAGCGGTTAAAAGCAGTCGGAGTGGCTAATTAGCTGCTGGGTCGCTTTCAGAGTCGCTCGCTGGTGTTTCTCAGGCTTACCGTTTTTACCGGTGCGGCCGGGAAACGATCAAATAGTATGCAAGTTTGGCCATAGAGTAAGGTGACCAGATTTTTAAAATGAAATCTGGGGACATATTTTTTTCTTTACTAGTAATGGCGGCAATCAGCAACTCTTTGCCCGTTGCCGCCCGCCTCACAGCCTCTCAAGTCTTACTCTTCGGGCCCTGGTGACTTGTCGGTATGGTTGCCCTATCGAGATGGTTCTTGTAAGGACTGCGCAGGCGCAATCCTTGCCAACGGAAATCTCCGAACCTCGGCCGGCATCCAGGCTCATGTGGATTGGAGGATGTTAAAAAAAGAGCCAGTAGGTCGAGCGAGCAGAGCGGATTCGGTGATTTCCTTCGGCAAGGATTGCGCCTGCGCAGTCCTTACAGGAACCATCTCGATAGCCTGAACCATATTGTCAGATCACCGGCTACTACTGGATGGGGAGCGGATGAAGATCACTCCGCCAGGGAAGGCAAGGAGATAGGCAGGCAGGTGGCTGGCCAGGATTTGAGCCAAGGCAGAAGAACATGCGAGCGGAGCTGAATGGGCATGCGCCCGAAACTGAAGAAATATTCCCTCCGCTCCGACCAGCACATGATCATCAGAAGGGGCACAGATAATGGGACAAATACAACCCCCCCCTGTGCTAGTAGGCACGGCGGAGTGGGGGTGAGTAATTCTATTTTTTTTTTTTTTTAATTCTGCACTGACTGTCTTTGAAATTGCCCCTGTCCCCTATTAAATCCAATCTGGGGACAAAACCAGGGACAGACTTGGTCCGGGGACAGTGTGCTCAATCAGGGGACTGTCCCCTGAAACTGGGGATGTCTGGTCACCCTACCATAGAGGGAACCAGAGACCAAATCATCTCTGATCGCCTCTATGATCTTGCAGGACCGTAGCGACGTCATGATGTCACTTCTGGTCTAGAGAGGAAGTAAACTTTTTTTTTTTTGCAAAAGATCCAATTTTTTGGGGATCTTTTGCTTTTAGACATAAAAGGGAGATTTGGGCTTTCATAGATCTCAGATCTCTCCATAAAGAGGACCACCTGGCAACATCCATTTTCTGCTAAAAGTGATGTTTACATTCCTTGTAATAGGAAAGAAAGTGATAAAAAAAAATTAAAGGGACAGTGTAAACATAAAAAATAAAATTAAGAAAAAAAGTAAATGCCCCCAGCCCTCCGTGCTCGTGTGGAGAAGCGACAAAAATTCCGACAGCAAATGTCCGATGGAACATACACACTGTAGGAATTTCCAACAAAAAGCTCACATCAAACATTTGTTGTGGGAATTTCCTATTGTGTGTACGCAGCGTAAGGCGTCAGCATACCAAGACATTTTGGATAATTTCCTGTTCCAAACTTTGTGGGAACAGTTTGGGGACGGCCCCTTCCTGTTTCTTTCCTTTATGGACCTTGCTTTGTGCACTGGTGCGCAGTCATGTTGGAACAGGAAGGGGCCGTCCCCAAACTGTTCCCACAAAGTTTGGAACAGGAAATTGTCCAAAATGTCTTGGTATGCTGACTCCTTAAGAGTTTCCTTCACTGGAACTAAGGGGCCAAGCCCAACCCCTGAAAAACAACCTCACACCATAATCCCCCAGAGTTCTGACCTTAACCCAATAGAACACATTTGGGATGAATTAGGGTGGAGACTGTGAGCCAGGCCTTCTCATCCAACATCAGCGCCTGACCTCACAAATGCTCTTCTGGAAGAATGGTCAAACATTCCCATAGACACACTCCTAAACCTTGTGGACGGCCTTCTCAGAAGAGTTGAAGCTGCTATAGCTGTTATAGCTACGGACTAAGACTGGGATGCCATTAAAGTTTGTGTGCGTGTAAAGGCAGGTGTCCCAATACTTTTGGAAATATAGTGTATATAGGGGACAACGATGTTGTCATCAAGTATGGCGGGTTTCAGACTTCATATTTCAAGGAGAGGAGGTGGAGACCTGGGCAGGGCTACAGGGGATTTCAGTGCAGCAGAGGTAGCATTGTCAGCTCATTACAGAAGGTTAATGTGCCCAATTTATGGGGCACAGTAGTGGCAATTGATGGGGCACAATAGTGGCAATTGATGGGCACACTGGCAGCAATTGATGGGCACACTGGCAGCAATTGATGGGGCACCTCAGCGGCAATTGATGGGCACAGTGGCAGCAATTGATGGGGCACAGTGGCAGCAATTGATGGGGCACAGTGGCAGCAATTGATGGGGCACAGTAGCACCAACTGATGGGCACAGTGGCAGCAATTGATGGGCACATTGGCAGAAATTGATGGGTACAGTAGCTTAGGGTGACCACATTTCCAAACTGCCATTCAGGGACAACCCCCCCCCCCCTTCCTAAAAAAAGATAACTTTTTCTAAAACAAAATTGTGACCCCCCATAGTTTTCACTGGTTCATCCTGGGACCTGTAGTTCTTCACTAGTAGGGGGGGGTCACATCTTCAGCTCTCTGAGGGGTTCGTGGTGGGACCTGCAGTCCTTCACTTTTGGGGGTCACATTCCCCCCAAAAGTGAAGGACTACAAGTCCCAGCATGAACTCCTAATATCTAAAGATGTGACCCCCCCCCCCCCCAATTTGAAGGACTACAACACCCAGCATGAAACCCCTGAGATCTAAGGGTGTGATCCCATAGATTTCACAGGTTTATGCTGGGACCTGTAGTTCGTCACTATTTGAGGGGCAGGGGGTCTCACATCTTCAGCTCTGGGGGGGGGGGGGGGTTCATGCTGGGACCTGTAGTCCTTAACTTTGGGGAGGTCACCCCCCCAAAGTAAAGAACTACCAATCCCAGCATGAACCGATGATATCTAAAGATGTGACCCCCCCCCCCCCATTTTGAAACTCCCAGCATGAACCCGTGAGATCCAAGGGTGTGACCCCATAGATTTCACAGATCTATGCTGGGGCCTGTAGTTCTTCATTAGTTTGGAGGGGTGTCACATCTTAAGCTCTGTGGTCAGTTTCATTCCAGGACACTGTATTGTCCCAGAGTGAAGGTGCCCGGGACAGACCTGCAGAATGCGGGACTGTCCCGGGCAATCTGGGACATGTGGTCACCCTACAGTAGCTGCGTTTGATGGCACAGTGTCGGAAATGTATGGGTACAGTGGCTGCGTTTGAGGGCATAGTGGCTGCCCTATCCTTGATGGGCACAGTGGATGCGTTTGATGGGCACAGTGGCTGCAATTTTTGTTTTTCTTTTCAGTTTGTTTTGCCCCCCCAAAAAAAAACTTTTGAGCACCAGCCGCCACTGAGGAAAGAAATTTGCTCCATGTATGGCAGGCCTTAACCCTTCAAGTACAGGTGATGTTTCATTTCCATCAATTCATTACATGGTTTGAATAATAATGTCCTTGAATGGAAGTTGCTTGCTGGTGTTGCAACGTGTCCACTAATTGTTTGTAGGGATCAGTACACCAGCAAGGTTTGCTTGCTTACGTAACGGTCCTTACAAGGAAGTACTAGGCTATCTTATTACGTGCTGTCCAAATACCTATAATACTTCCTTATTAAGGCTGTTATCTCATATGGGGCAGGAACTGCATATCATTCTAAAAGTTTGATTTCAATTGCATCCTGTTTGCCCTACTGATTGAAGGTCATCGGCAAAGGGCAGGAAGCATCCTGTGGGAGGATACTGTGTGCAAGGCAACGTCTAAAGTAAGCCATCGATGATACGATTTTCTTTCCTTCCACCGCGGGAGAGAAGAAAAGAAAATTGCTCGATTCCCCCATCCACACATTCAATTTCGGTTGGTCCCGGCTGAATTTCGATCCATGTACAGCGCCTTGAAAAAGTATTCCTACCCCCCCGTCATTTTCCACAGTTTATCATGTTATGACCAAGAACGTAAATGTATTTTATTGGGATTTTCTGCGATAGACCGACACACGACCTGCTGGCCAGCTTTGCCAAGAAGTGGAAACATAAAGGATCTACTGGCAGGATCAACAAGTAATTGACAGACTGCATCATATTTGTCTTTTTTTTTTGCATAGTGCCTTTTTTTAACCTTAGATTGATGCTCATTTTGTGAAGGGGAATCGGGTGTTTTTTTTTTAAATCGAAGCAGTACTTACCGTTTTAGAGATAGATCTTCTCCGCCGCTTCCGGGTATGGTCTTCGGGACTGGGCGTTCCTATTTGATTGACAGGCTCCCGACAGGCTTCCGACGGTCGCATACATCGCGTCACGAGTAGCCGAAAGAAGCCGAATGGCAGGGGCAACTTTACGCCGTGCAAATCTAACGTAAACGTCGTAACTTCACTGCGTCGACGGCGCGTTCGTTCGGGAATTCGCGTATTTTGCTAATTTGCATACTCGACGGGGAAAACGATGGCGGCGACACCTAGCGGCAAAAAAAAAAATTGCATTTAAGATCCGACAGCGTAAGAGCCTTACGCCTGTCGGATCTAATGGTTATCTATGCGTAACTGATTCTAAGAACCAGTCGCATAGATACGACGGCCCAGATTAGGACTTACGACGGCGTACATTGCGTTGCGCCGTTGTAAGCCCTTTGAGAATCTGGGCCTGTGTGTATCCCAGAAAGCAGCCGCCCATTCACAAAAGCGATGCGAGACTCACGCATGCGCAGTAGGAAACGGGCAGTGAAGCCGCAAGGCTCCACTGCCTGTTTACCTCAGTAAGGATGGCGGTGCCAGTGGCACGACATCGCAGGAGCCTAGGACAGGTAAGTGTCCTTATTAAAAGTCAGCAGCTACAGTGTTTGTAGCTGCGGAACCCCGCTTTAATGATGAAGGTTTTAGGATATTCTGAAATTATTATTATTATGCAGGATTTATATGGCGCCAACAGTTTACGCAGCATTTTACAACATGAGGGTAGAAAGTACAAATACAATACACTTTAATACAGTAGGAATCAGAGGGCCCTGCTCCTTGGAGCTTACAATCTAAGAAATGGTGGCATTAAGCCCCCCTCAGTAAGGTAGACTACAAATCAAAATTGATAATGAAGCCTTGAAATGCATATGGGGATCACAGCCTTGCTTCAGATTTCCATCCAGGCATTGCTGTAGAGCGCCAGTCCAACCAACTCCTTTATGCCGGTAATCTGATAACCCCTACTTCTGATGCAGGCTCCGTGCTGTCTCCCCCATACAGAAAGCCTCATGGTAAAAAATGTCAGAACTAGGAACTTTCTCCCAGCCAACAAACAGATTCAAACCTGCCTTGGAAGTCCAAGCGCGATCGGCAATACCGGAAGGAGAGAGAAAGCAGGAGGACTCCCTGTAAGCTGCATGGGGGTTGGTTGCAAAGGGATACAGATATCTCAAATTTGGGTAAATTGAATGACCCTACTGACCCACTTTCCACACCTAAACCTGTCCTCTTGCATATATATAAACCTACCCTCTACAAGGGCTGGACTGAGACAAAAATGTGGCCCCGGACTTCATCCGGACCGGCCCAGGGCACAACACATCAGGATACAGGGCACGGTACAGAGCCCAGCACATCTGGGTACAGGGCACAGCACACCAGGGTACAGGGCACAGCACACCAGGGTACAGGACACAGCACACCAGGGTACAGGGCACAGCACATCTGGGTACAGGGCACAGCACACCAGGGTACAGGGCACAGCACACCAGGGTACAGGACACAGCACACCAGGGTACAGGACACAGCACACCAGGGTACAGGGCACAGCACACCAGGGTACAGGACACAGCACACCAGGGTACAGGGCACAGCTGTGCCCTGTACCCTGGTGTGCTGTGCCCTGTACCCTGGTGTGCTGTGTCTTGTACCCTGGTGTGCTGTGCCCTGTACCCTGGTGTGCTGTGCCCTGTACCCAGATGTGCTGGGCTCTGTACCGTGCCCTGTAATCTGATGTGTTGTGCCCTGGGCCGGTCTGGATGAAGTCCAGGGCCATATTTTTGTCTCAGTCCAGCCCTTGTAGAGGGTAGGTTTACAATGGGCACAATGAGGATTGGCAAAGTGAGGATGGGCACAGTGACAATTGGCACAGAGAGGTTGGCACAGTGAGGTTGCAATAGGCACAGTGACGTTGGCACAGTGAGGTTGCAATGGGCACAGTGAAGCTGCAAATGGGCATTGTTGACCCTCTTTTCCACTTACAGTAGCTGCTGCATTCTCACCCTCAGCTTATACTCGAGTCAATACGTTTTCCCATTTTTTTGTGGTACATCTAGGTACCTCGGCTTATACTCGAGTATATACGGTATATTTTTTTGAATATTATTTTTGAACAGGGCAGATTTAAAACATGGGTACTGTATATGGCACATATGGCATACTGATGACACTGCATCGTTTGACAATCAAACATCACAGAAATGTATAAGAGGGAAATCAATTTTTAACATTAGATTGAGGCTAATTTTACTAAGCAGAATTGGGTGGTTTTTTTTTTAAATCAATGCAGTACTTACCGTTTTAGAGATCGATGTTCTCCCGCCGCTTCCGGGTATGGGCTGCGGGACTGGGCGTTCCTATTTGATTGACAGCCTTCCGACGGTCGCATACAGCGCGTCACGAGTTTCCGAAAGTAGCCGAACGTCGGTGCGCAGGCACTGTATAGAGCCACACCGACGTTCGGCAACTGGTGACGTGCTGTATGCGACCGTCGGAAGCCTGTCAATCAAATAGGAACGCCCAGTCCCGAAGATCATACCCGGAAGCCACGGAGAACATCGATCTCTAAAACGGTAAGTACTGCATTGATTTTTTAAAAAAAAACACCCGATTCTGCTTAGTAAAATTAGCCTTAATCTAATGTTAATTTTTTTTTTTTCGGGGGGAACTCCCGCTTTAAATATTTCACAGCAAATGCAGTGGATACAAAATAGTTGCTCCACGGTGTACAAAATTCTTATGTGATGCATTAACTATCTAATGATTAGACTTGAATGGGTTCTGCACCAGTCAAACACCCCAATAAAACCATCTGTACTGCAACTGATTGCTATTTACAGCACCCTGCCAGCCCCACTAGACATGATCTGCATGCAGGGCCGATCCTCCCTATAGGCTCACTATGCAAGCCGCTCAGGGCCCCGCAAAGCTGCGAAGGGCCCCCCAAATTACTAGAGGCCCCGCCTGGTGAGAAGTAATTTTCGCCCCCTCACCCCGCTTCTCAACTTTCTTTAATGTGACATGTCACTGTCGTCAGCGCCCCCCCGCTTCTCATTTTTAATGTGCCAGGTCATTTTGCTTAGGGCCCCAGGGAGGTCAGGATCGGCACTGTCTGCATGCATTGCACACAGTAGCGTACAGGCCCATTGATCACATGACCGGGTTCAAAATGAGGTATGCAATGAAAATAGGAAAGGTTTAATTTAAAAATATCATCAGTATGTTTATAAGGGGCAAAGGAGGAAGCAGAGAAGGCAAACTACAAGCAGACTAAATTGGTATTATTTCCCGCAATTTCTACAGGACACTTGCTTGTGGCTTACATAAAGAGGAAGTGGATTCTGACACTTATTCTGCAGAAATTCAGCTAAACATGTCTCCGCAGTTGGAAATGGCTATGAAATAGGAGATATCTTCAGAATGTAAAAGAAAAAAAAGAGCCAGGAGTGCAAATAGAACACTAAGGCCTCATACAGACGGGCAAACATGTACGATGAAAACGGTCCGCCGGACCGTTTTCAGCGTACATGTCTGCCCGGAGATTTCTGTATGATGGCTGTACACACCATCATACAGAAATCCGCGCGTACTCGATACGCAGCGACGAGGCCGTGCCGTCGCCGCGCCGATGACGCGGCGACGTGCACGGCCCTGGCAGTTCAATGCTTCCAGGCATGCGTCAAAGTCATTCGACGCATGCGAGGGATGGCGGCCGCTCGGACATGTACGGTAGGTCTGTACAGACGACCGAACATGTCCGACGGACAGGATTCCAGCGGGCATGTTTCTAAACATGTTTAGAAATATTTGCCCGCTCGAAAAAGGCCCGGCGGGCAAATGTACGCTGGAATCCTGTCCGCTCGGCTGTACAGACGACCGAACATGTCTGCTGAAACTGGTCCGCGGACAGGTTTCCAGTGGACATTTGTCCAGCCGACCGTTTTAGAGCGGACAAATGTTTCTTAGCATGCTAAGAAACATGTCCGCTGGAAGCCTGTCCGTCGGACATGTTCGGTCGTCTGTACAGACTCACCGTACATGTCCGCTCGGCCGCCATCCCTCGCATGCGTCGAAGTGATTTGACGCATGCGTGGAAGCATTGACCTTCCAGGGCCGCGCACGTCGCCGTGTAATCGTCGCGGCGATGGCCGCGGCCACGTCACCGCGTATCGTGTACGCGCGGATTTTTGTCTGATGGTGTGTACAACCACCAGACAGAAATCTCCGGGCAGACATGTCCGCTGAAAACGGTCCGGCGGACCGATTTCAGCGGACAGTCCGTCCGTGTGTACAAGGCCTAACAGGGCAGGTGGAAAATGTACAGTGGAGGTGTAACTGAAGGCCAATAAAGTGCTATAAAACCTGCAGAACCTACTCCAACCATATCTACAAACATGGCATATACCGTATTTGCCGGCTTATAAGACGACCCCCTTATTTTCCAGCTAAAATGCTGGTTTTGGGATATACTCACTGTATAAGACGACCCCTCACTGTGCCATTATACATGCCTCACTGTGCCATTATACATGCCTCACTGTGCCATTATACATGCCTCACTGTGCCATTATGCCTGCCTCACTGTGCCATTATACATGCCTCACTGTGCCATTATACATGCCTCACTGTGCCATTATACATGCCTCACTGTGCCATTATGCCTGCCTCACTGTGCCAGTATGCCTGCCTCACTGTGCCAGTATGCCTGCCTCACTGTGCCAGTATGCCTGCCTCGACGATCTCCCTACCTTCTCCTGTTTGCAGAGTTTCTCAGGCTGCGGGCATCCATTATTCAAAAGCCGCGCCTCCTCCTCAGGCTGTTCCGTGATAGGCGGAAGACTAATTTTCCCAGCAGAGCCTCTGTTCAGTGTTCCGCCTATCACAAATGTCCTCTCGTCCGAGGCCGAGGATGAGAAGGCATCCGAGATAGGTAGAACACTGAACAGAAGCTCTGCTGGGAAAATTAGTGTTCCGCCGATCACGGAACAGCCTGAGAGGGAGGCGCGGCTTTTGAATAATGGATGGCCAAACCGACATGGACACAGTAAGGCAAGAGCAAGTTGACTGATCAGAACTACCCCCCCCCCCCCATCATTGCCACTGGTCCCATTCCACCCCCCCCAACAAGGAGTAAGAGAAGGAATAAAAATAGAGAATATGTGGAAAGGAAAGGAAAAGAGGGGGAGGAACAAAGAAAAAAGGAGAGAAAGAACAAGAAAGATGGCTAGAGAGAAGGAGCTAGTGTGGAACCTGGTTTTATATGCCTCCTGGTCTTCCATTGACTGATTATAATGCAAATTATTCTGCTCTTGTCCTATATGCATTTTATGCTGTGGAAATTCCATATTGTTTCAAAATCTTTGTTATTTCTTTAAGCCCTGTACACACGGCCCAGATTCTCGTCAGGAAAAAAAACGTTGTTTTTCCTGGCGAGATTCCTGGCAAGATTCTCTTGCCGGCCCAGTGTACACACACACCATTCAAAAGAACCGCCGTTCTTTTGAATGGCACGAACGCGGTGACGTCATCGACTACGACGAGCAGGCACTCATCACATTCGATGCCGTCGCCGCCATCTTTTATCACCCTACCTATGCCTTGGAAGCTCCCGCGCATGCGTCAAAGTCATTTCAAGCATGCGCGGGTTTGCACAGAGAGGTAAGTATACACATGCTCGGGTTTCTCGGCAGGAAAAAACTGCCGAGAATCTCACGACGAGAAAATAGAGAGCAGGTTCTCGATTTTTCTCGGCGTAATTCTGGGCAGTTTTCTTGGCGAGAAACCTCAATGCCTCGTACACACGCTCACGGGCATCCGCTGAATTTTTTTCAGAGGGGGGCACTTCGGCAGCGGCGATACACAGTCGCATTTTACCCTTTCTTTGACCTCTAGCGGCGGTTAAAAGCGCCCCCCCCCCCCCTACTTTAAAATGTAAAAACACCCCACTGTGCCCCCTGCATCTTTCAATATCTCTTTGTTACTACTATGTACCCCCTCTCCACAACTGCACCTCTGGACCCCTTTACACAGCACCCTGCACCTCTGGACCCCTTTACATTACACAGCACCTCACAGATCTGGACCCCTTTACATTACACAGCACCCCACAGCTCTGGACCCTTTTACATTACACAGCACCCTGCATCACTGTCCCCTTTACATTACACAGCACCCTGCACCTCTGGACCCATTTACATTACACAGCACCCCTTTCCCTTGACTGAAACACTACACTATATTGACAGTATATTTATTTCAGGTCTAAAAGAGGAACCTTTTGGAATGAGGGACAAATGGATTTGATTCCAGAAGAGGGACAGGCACTCTAAATAAGGGACAACTAGAGGGGAGGGTAGCACTGCAGTCACCGCTTAAATCGGCCCCAGGGCCAGTTCGGCCCTGCTCCTGGCTCTCCCTGGCAATTCCAGGGGGGGGGCAAACGACCCCACCTTGCCGTATGGAGCGGATGCCCATGCACACGCTCGGTATACTCAGCAAGAAAGCTCTGCCAGCAGTTTTCTTGCTGGTTCTTGCCGAGAAAACTGAGCATGTGTACGAGGCTTAATGCCGCGTACACACAACCGTTTTTCGGGTTCTAAAAAATGACTCTTAAAAAAATGTTTTTAAGGGTCAAGAAAAAACTACGGTTTTTTTCAACCAGATCATTAAAACGACCTTACCTACACACGATCGTGAAAACAAAATGCTCTAGCAAAGCGCGGTGACGTACAACACGTACGACGGCACTATGAAGGGGAAGTTCCATTCAGATGACGCCACCCTTTGGGCTGCTTTACCTGTTTTCGTGTTAGTAAAAGATGATTCGCACTTTTCTGTCTGAAATTTGGCCATTTTTTAGAACCCGAAAAATGCTCTGAAGCCCACACACTATTATTTTTAATGACATTAAAAAAAAACACGTAATTTTTTAAAACCCGAAAAAACGGTCGTGTGTACGCGACACTTGTGATTTTCTTTTAAATAAAAATATTGAAACGAAAAAGAATGATGACAAAAAAGAGGCAGAATTGACAGACAGCCGGTGCAGAAGGACATACAGTAGCTGGTAGAACACAGAATTTATACAAAAATTGCCTAAAATAATGAATGCAAAGTATTTCTCAACTAATAGGAAGTTGACATTAGTTGTCAAAGCTAAAAACCCAAAGGAGTAACGCAATATACAGTACATTACATAACACTATGGTACAAATACATCATTCAATACTTTGCTAAAGCATGAACTAGAATAACCAACGCAGATTGAAAAAACATATAAAAAAATGTCAATAGGAAACAATTGTTACTGGGCTGAATGGAAGACTGGAAACAAACTAACAAAAAAAAGAATTCACAGCTGGAATATTTTTTTTTTCTATAGGTGCTCCACAAACGAAATCAGCTTTTTTTTAACCAGGGTGCCATGACAAGCAGGGGTGCCTTGGCAAAATGCCTAAAAAATTTCCCCAAATTGGCGAAAAATTGTCAACAAGCCAGCGAGTGGATCAAGTCTGTATTTTTGTTCTACAAAGTCACAGATTTTTATTGTGCAGCATTGCAACCTTGGGCACTGGGCAGGCCAGCCACTGGCATCCAAACAACTGATCATGGCATTGGTTTATAAGGCGGACGTCAGGCATGTGCCTCCTTGTTCGCCCCTTCCCTTCCATGATGGAATACTAGTCAGAATCAGTGTGCAAAGGTATACTGCTTGTAATGCCGCGTACACACAGTCGGAATTTCCGACAACAAATGTTCGATGTGAGCTTTCCGACCGTGTGTAGGCTCCATTCCGACAAAAATTTGAGAGCTGGTTCTTAGGCCCCGTACACGCGAGGGGATCTCCGCTGGAAACGGTCCGCCGGACCGTTTCCAGTGGAGATTCCTCCTCCGGATTTGGATCCGATGGCTTGTACTCACCATTGGATCAAAATCTGCGCGGAATTCATGATGACGCGGCTATGTGTGCGACGCTGGAAGGTAAGTACTTCCACGCATGCGTTAAATCATTACGACGCATGCGAGGGAGGGGAGCAGACGGATTGATCCGGTGAGTCTGTACAGACCACCGGATCAATCCGCTGGACCCGATTCAAGCGGATAAATTTCTTAGCATGATAAGAAATTTATATCCACTTGAAATCGGTCGGGCCGAGAAATATCCGCGGATAAATATCTGCTAGGCTGTACAGACGACCGGATTTATCCGCTGGAACTGATCCGCGGATCAATTCCAGCGGATAGATCCGGTGGTGTGTACGAGGCCTTAGGCCCCGTACACACGAGAGGATCTATCCGCTGGAATTGATCTGCGGATCAGTTCCAGCGGATAGATCCGCTGGTGTGTACAACCCAGCGGATCTTTTTCCGCTGATTTTTTTCGGGCCGACCGATTTCCAGCGGATAAAAATTTCTTAGCATGCTAAGAAATCTATCCGCTGGAATCGGCTCCAGCGGATCGATCCGGTGGTCTGTACAGACTCACCGGATCGATCCGTCCGATTCCCTCCCTCGCATGCGTCGTAATGATTCGACGCATGCGTGGATATCCTTATATGACAGCGTCGCGCACGTCGCCGCGTCATCATCGCGGCGACGGCGCGACACCGCGGACGGAATTCCGCGGGGATTTTGATCTCCTGGTTAGTACAACCAGGAGATCAAAATCCGCCAGAGGATTTATCCGCGGATACGGTCCGGAGGACCGTTTCCGCGGATAAATCCTCTCGTGTGTACCCGGCATTAGGCCCCATACACACGAGAGGATTTATCCGCAGATACGGTCCAGCGGACCGTTTCCACGGATATATCCTCTCAAAGATTTCCGCTGATTTCGATGGGATGGAGTGTACACACCATCGCATTGAAATCCGCGCGGAAATCCTCTGCCGATGACGTGTCGCGCCGTCGCCGCGAATATGAGGCGGCGACGGGCGCGACGCTGTCATATAAGGAATTCCACGCATGCGTCAAATCATTACGACGCGTGCGGGGAATCCCTTTGGACGAATGGATCCGGTAAGTCTGTACAGACGAGCGGATCCATCCGTTGGAATGGATTCCAGCAGATGGATATGTTGTGCAGCACAACAAATATCCGATCTGCTGGAATCCATCCCAGAGGAGATTTCTCCGCGGAAACAGATCCGCTGGAGTGTACACACCATAGGATCTATCCGCAGAAACCCATTTGCTGGGATTTATCTGCGGATGGATTCTATCGTGTGTACGGGGCCTTAGTGTTTTTTTTTATAAAAATGCCATAAATCTATCCCATAGTTTGTAGACGCAATGGGGCAGATCCACAAAGAGAGTACGCCAGCGTATCTACTGATACGCCGGTGTACTTTCAAATTTCCCGCGTCGTATCTTTGGTTTAAATCCTCAAACCAAGATACGACGGCATCTGGGTTAGATCCGACAGGTGTACGGCTTCGTACGCCTTCGGATCTTAGATGCAATACTTCCGCGTCCGAGCGGCCGTCGCATTCTGTTACGTCGTCTCTAGTCGACTTTTTCCAGCGTATAGTTAAAGTTGCTGTTTTGTGGCGTATAGTTAAACCTGCCATGTTAAGTATGGCCGTCGTTCCCGCGTTTAATTTGAATTTTTTTTTTTCGTTTGCGTAAGTCGTCCGTGAATCAGGATGGACGTAATTTACGTCCATGTCCAAAAAAATTACGTCCTTGCAACGTCATTTAGCGCAATGCACGGCGGGAAATTTAGGGACGGCGCATGCGCAGTTCGTTCGGCGCGGGGACGCGCTTCACTTAAATGAAACACGCCCCCCTACTCGCCGATTTGAATTAGGCGCCGTTACGCCGCGAGAGATACACTACGCCGCCGTAACTTATGGCGCAAATTCTTCTAGGATTCAAAACTAAAAAAGTAAGTTACGACGGCGTAGCGTATCTCAGATACGTTGCGCCGGGGCAGATCTTTGTGGATCTGCCCCAATAACTTTTGCGCAAACCAATCAATATACGCTTATTGGGATTTCTTTTTTTTTTAACCAAAAATATGTAGCAGAATACATATTGGCCAAAATTGATGAATAAATTGGATTTAAAAAAAAATAAAAAATATTGGGAGTGTTTTATAGCAGAAAGTAAAAAATTGGGTTTTTTATTCAAAATTGGCGCTCTTTTTTTGTTTATAGCACAAAAATAAAAACCGCAGAGGTGATCAAATACCACTAAAAGATAGTAGTATATATTAATAGTAGTAATATTTGTGGGGAAAAAAAGGACAACATTTTGATTTCTTGATGAAAAACATACACACATACATACTGCAAAAAAGCTCTCCTACCAAGTTTCTTGATGGATTCTGTCGAGGAAAACGGTCGTGTGTACGAGGCCATACACTCGCCGTCTATGGACGACGTCAACAGCGCGGCTCTCAAGTGCCAAGTGGACGTCTTTAGACGTCCTGTTATGTGCATTACCCGCACGCGCCTCTGGGGGGCGCGCAGCGGGTAAACACTGTCCCGGCGCATCGCTGAAGAGCCGATGCGTGTACCTGGCGGCCGCGATGTCCGCCGGGTACACGCGATCGTCGGGAACACAGCAGGGACGTGGAGCTCTGTGTGTAATGATGGGGTGTAAACACAGAGCTCCACGTCCTGTCAGGGAGAGAGGAGACCGATCTGTCCCTTGTACATAGGGACACAGCATCGGTCACCTCCCCCGGTCACCCCCACACAGTTAGAACACACCCAGGATACACATTTATCCCCTTCCTCACCCCCTAGTGTTAACCCCTTCCCTGCCAGTCACATTTATACAGTAATTAGTGCATTTTTATAGCACTGATCGCTGTATAAATGTGAATGGTCCCAAATTTGTGTCAAAAGTGTCCGACACGTCTGCCGCAATATCGCAGTCCTAATAAAAATCGCAGATCGCCGCCATTACTAGTAAAAAAAAAAATAATAAAAAAAAATCATAATTCTGTTCCCCATTTTATAGGCGCTATAACTTTTGCGCAAACTAGTCGCTTATTGCGATTTTTTTTTTTTTTTACAAAAATAAGTCGAAAAATACGTATCGGCCTTAACTGAGAAAAAAAATAGTTTTTTTAAAAAAAAAATTGGATATTTATTATAGCAACAAGTAAAAAAAAAAAATATTTTTTTTAAATTGTCGCTCTTTTTTTGTTTATAGCGCAAAAAATAAAAACCGCAGAGGTGATCAAATACCACAAAAATAAAGCTCTATTTGTGGGGAAAAAAGGACGTCAACTTTGTTTGGGAGCCACGTCGCGTGACCGCGCAAATGTCAGTTAAAGCGACGCAGTGCCAGAAGCTGAAATTTCGCCTGGGCACTAAGGGGGTTTATGTGCCCAGTAAGCAAGTGGTTAAAAAAAATAAACCTTTACAACCCCCTTAAGCCTTAGGCCCCGTACACACGAGAGGATCTATCCGCTGGAATTGATCTGCGGATCAGTTCCAGCGGATAGATCCGCTGGTGTGTACAACCCAGCGGATCTGTTTCCGCGGATTTTTATCCCCTGGGATGGATTTCCAGCGGATAAAAATTTGAAGACATGCTTTCAAATCTATGCGCTTGAATCCATCCCAACGGATTGATCCGCTGGTCTGTACAGACTCACCGGATCAATCCGTCCGAATGGATCCCCCGCATGCGTCGTAATGATTCGACGCATGCGTGGAATTCTTTATATGACCGCGTCGCGCACGTCGCCGCGTCATCATCGCGGCGACGGCGCGACACGTCATCGCGATGGGATTTCGGCGCGGATTTCGATCCTATGGTGAGTACACTCCATCGGATCCAAATCCGCGGAAATCCTCGAGAGGATTTATCCGCGGAAACGGTCCGTTGGACCGTATCCGCGGATAAATCCTCTCGTGTGTACTAGGCCTTAGGTGGAGTCTTGGACGATAGGGTGGGTGGTCAGAAAAACAACGCATACACAGCGACCCCCAACTCTCGACTTTGCTACCAAGAACCATTGCTGCTACGATTTCGGAAGCCGCTTTTCAACCAGCGATCTTTGTTCATATTTATTGATGTCACGGCACCTAATGTGATGACATAATCCCTCCGTGGTCTATAGATCAAGAATAATATACAGGATTGTGAACATTCTGTTCGTAGGAGAAGAATGTAATATAATTCTCCAAGTCGCACAGTACAGATGCATCTGTTCTCTTGGACAGCTGAGAGTTATTGGTTTATTGGGCTTGATGTATGGCGACTTAGTCTGGAGATGTTTAGACAATTTGTTAGAAAGCTCACAATGAATAAAGGATGAAAAGAGAAACAAAATCTTCATCACTGTCTTTGTGTATCAGATAGGAAGACAGAACAAGAAGGAAATAAACCAGCCTTACACGGATGGCATGTCAACCCACAAAGCACCCAAAGACCTTCAGGCTTCGTGCAAAAAGAGGCCATTGCGTCCAAAACACAGTAACCTATAGCAGCCAATAATATTGTATTTATTTATTAGTGGTACTTATGTTACATTGTCAATTTACACAGCACTTTACATACTATGCACTTCCTTCAGTCCCTGCCCTCAAGTAGCTTACAGTCTTAGGTCCCTATCATGTTACACGCAGAAGCCAATTCAATCAAACCATCAGCAATGTCTTTGGAGTGTGGGAAAAAACTGAAGCACACCGGGATCATACAAACTCCATGCCGACCATGTCCTAGCCAGGACCCGAACTGAGAATACCAGTGCTGCAAGGCAGATGCTCTAACCACTGAGCCGCCATATCTGGACCTAAAAGACCCTATTAAGAGTATCTATAACCTTCCTCCAATATGAGTGTAGCACGGGTCAGCACAATAAAAGTATAAGAATACAAAAATGTATTGAAATTCTGAAAAGCGCTGGATGGGGCTGGGTGTCATTGTGGGGAAATGGAGGTTCTGAAGGGGGGGTTTGGGGCTCTGCAGCAAAGCTGGTGGCTCTGTAGGGATTGGAGGGAGCTGGGAAAATCATGGGGCATGGGGTCTCTGCAGTGGCGTCGCTAGGCGGGGTCGGAGGGTGCGGCCCGCACCCGGGTGACACCCACAGAGAGGTGACACCATCTCGAGCACGGTGGAGGGTCCCGGAGGCAGGGCTTTTCAGTCGCAATGTGCCGGCGACAGGATATCCGTGAGTGAGACTCCTCACTCTCATTGCCGCCGCAGCTGACTCCTTTCACTGTACACAGGTGCGCCGCCAGGTGCATGAGTGGGGTCTGTATGGATGGGCGGATTACCGGAGGGGTGGTCTGTACTGATGGAGGGGGGTCTGCACTTATTGAGGGGTTATCCTGAGGGGGGTCTGCACTGATGGAGGGGGGTTTTATCTTGAGGGGCTGTCTAAAATTATTGAGGGGGTGGTTTATCCTGGGGAGTCTGCACTGATGGAGGGGGGGGATTATCACTAAAGGGGGTCTGCACTTATCGGGGGGTTGTTTATCCTGGTGGGGCCTATCCCGAGGGGCTGTCTGCACTTATTGGGGGGTGGTTTATCCTGGGGGTCTACACTAATGGGGGGGTCTACACTAATGTGGGGGGTAGTTTTTCCTGAGGGGGTCTGTTCTGATGGAGGGGGGTTTATTTGTCCTGAGGGGGGGTGTACTGATTGAGGGGGGCTAAACTGGGGGAGGGAGGTCTGTACTCAGCGACTATAGTTAACAGGTGGGGGGGCCGGGGGTGACACCATGTTTTACCGCACCGGGTGACACCAAACATTCCCATAGACACACTCCTAAACATAGGCGTGCGCACAGGGTGTGCCAGGTGTGCCCAGGCACACCCTAATCAATCTGTGCAGCACAGATTCCCCCTACTGCCCTGGCTCCCATCTTTCCCCCTGCTGTGCTGCCAGCTTCCCTCCTCTCCTATCGGCTGTTGCTGCTGGGTGGAATTTTAGGAGTGGGTAAGTGACCAGTACATATGTAATTTACCGGCCCCTTCCCTTTCTGAATGAACATTGTAAGTGATCGGTAGTGTGTGTTGGGCTTTGGGGTGCACACCCTAATGCAATAGGCTGCGCACACCTATGCTCCTAAACCTTGTGGACAACCTTCCCAGAAGAGTTTAAGCTGTTGTAGCTGCAAAGGGCGGGGCCAACTCAATATTGAACCCTACGGACTAAGACTGGGATGCCTATAAAGTTCATGCGTGTGTAAAGGCAGGCGTCCCAATACTTTTGACAATAGAGTGTACATAGTTACATTGCTCCAAGCTGGACCAATGTAATTATGTAAAAATTGCCATACATGGAATTTTTCTTTTATAAAAAACAAAAACAAAAAAACCTACTAAACTGATTTCATTGGTGTGATGCTCTTGCCCTACAAACATTTACGGGGAAACCTTGGGATACTCCGGTTGGCAGAGAGTGGACAAAAACTTCAGAAATTGGACTACCCATCCTCGCCCAGTCAAGGGCTCCAGCACTCTTACAATACGCATCTATTTGTAAAAACCGGGAACATTTCCAGGGACAAACCTTCAAAGCCTTGGACCGTCCTTGTAAATCAGTGGCAGTTGGCAGCGACGTCCTTTGCTGCAAGGAGAGCCCTCCACCCTGTGACTTTTATTTCTTTTATTTTATTCGTTTTTTTTTTTTTGCATTAGTCTGCACCATGTAGCTTTGCACATATTATTTTTCTCTCCACTGTAAAACATTAAGTAAATGCTATTATTGCCTAACAAATGCTACACGGATGATTGCGTCCTCTGTTCTCCGGCATCTCGTCACCGGTACCTCGGCGAGTCTTGTGGCTAAAGCGGGCGGCTTGCCCAGAACTCAACAGAATAATTAGGCTAAGAAGAGACAAATTTATCTCTCGGGCTAAGCTCTTTAAAGCAGAACAAGCCTGTTCCTTTCTCTTCTACATACAAGCAGCTCTGGTGAGTAATAAGGCGGTCGAAAAAAGAAAAAAAAAAGAAGGAGAGAGAGAGAGAGAGAGAGAGAAAGTGAGTGAGAAAGCCCCAGATGCAAATGAGGGGCTCAGGCTAAAGCATCGCCCCGTTATTGTGGCTCAGGCTTACACGCTAAAGAAAAGCATGTTCCTTTCACACCGCTGTAATCCTAGAAGTTCACTGGCCTAAAACCCGAACAAGGAGAAGTCTTGTTAGACGAAATTAAGTGAGCCAAGCCATAGAGAGCGCTCACCTGCCGCTCACCTGTGATGGGGCTTTTAGCATCTGTTACCAAAATAATGGGGACAAAAGAATGGTTTATTTGTATGCCTTTCCACCCACCAAATTATCCTTAGTACCTGTAGGCCTGGCTCTGCTGGCCTGGACTCGGCGCCTGGGGAACGACGTTTAACAAGGAGATCAGGCAGACAAAAAGAATAAATAAAGGAATAATGGTAGCAAAGTAAACCCAATGGGGCCCATGTACAGCCTGATATTTATTACAGCTATTTACACTCACCGGTCACTTTATTAGGTACACCTTCCTAGTACCGGGTTGGACCCCCTTTTGCCTTCAGAACTGCCTTAAAGCGGAGTTCCGCCCCCAAAGTTTTTTTTTAACCACTTGACAACTGGGCACTTAAAGCCCCTTAACAAAAAGAAGAAAAAGAAAGGCGCAGTAGCCTAGTGTATTACCGTTTGACTGTTTAATGAATGGGTAAGATAAAAATAAAACTACTCACAAACGAGATAGTATAAAAGGCTTGTCAACAACGGTGTGATGATAGGTAACCCTCAAGCCGCAATCCCAGATGGGGGGGGGAAAGAGGTATTACACTGCCGGCTGACGCGTTTCAAGGCAGCAGAGGCCTCTTCATCAGAGCTCAGCAGTACCTTAAAGCCCCTTTACCACTTAAGACCCGGACCAAAATGCAGCTAAAGGACCTTACCCCTTTTTGCGATTCGGCACTGCGTCGCTTTAACTGACAATTGCGCGGTCGTGCGACGTGGCTCCCAAAAAAAATTGGCGTCCTTTTTTCCCCACAAATAGAGCTTTCTTTTGGTGGTATTTGATCACCTCTGCAGTTTTTATTTTTTGCGCTATAAACCAAAATAGAGCGACAAAACTTGGAAAAAAAAAAATATTTTTTACTTTTTGCTATAATAAAAATCCCCCAAATATATATATAAAAAAAATGTTTTTCCTCAGTTTAGGCCGATACATATTCTTCTACCTATTTTTGGTATAAAAAAATCGCAATAAGCGTTTATCGGTTGGTTTGCGCAAAATTTAAAGCGTTTACAAAATAGGGCATACTACAGACATGATACAGGAGATGGTCAGAGACTGCAGACATAGTACAGGAGATGGTCAGAGACTACAGACATAGTACAGGAGACGGTCAGAGACTGCAGACTTAGAAAAGGAGACAATCAGAGACTGCAGACTTAGAAAAGGAGACAATCAGAGACTGCAGACACAATACAGGAGATGATCAGAGATTGCAGAGATAATACAGGAGATGGTCAGAGACTGCAGACACAATACAGGAGATGATCAGAGACTGCAGACATAGTACAGGAGATGATCAGAGACTGCAGACATAGTAAAGGAGATGGTCAGAGACTGCAGACATAGTACAGGGAGATGGTCAGAGACACATCAGTTCTGGACGGACACACACCTATGCTCAGAACACTAGTTCTGGACAAACACAAACAAGGAGAGAAGGAGGGAGGGGAGAACTCTGCCACTTTGGCGCCCCCACCTCCTCAGGAACCTGGGTGCAGAGCACCCTGTGCACCCTGCCTAGGATCGGCCCTGCCCAGATGTCTCATCACCTTATGTTCACAAAGAGACTTTGGCTTTGACGATGGTACCCTTAACCCATCTCCACCAATGGATAATCATCTTTCATTGTTCCGAAGGGCTCTGAACAGACAAAGGTGAACTCTGATTGGCCGCTGTGGCTCGCTGACTGCAAATCATTGCTCTTTGCACTCACTGACGAAATAAGTCAAAATTCTAAGTTAAAACCGCAGAAAAAAAAGGACTTCTCCAAGGCACAGGAGAATGTGATTTCATTTTTGAGCCGCAGAAAACATATGCACATGAAAATGATAGTAATCGCTGATAAGGCTGCACAAAACACTCCATGATTGGACAGACATGAAACAGTTCCTGGTAAACACTATTAGCATATTAAAGAAAAAATAATGTAGTTACAATTTACCAGAAAGCGGCCTCTGAGTTCCAGAAAACATACATTTTACTGTATCATATTATTAAGTAGCAAACCGCGAATAACAACTTATTTCAGGAAACCTGCGTTTGGGAGGTTCACGCTGAATTCGGATGACCTTGAGTGACATTTAATAGAACCTTACAACTGATGGAAGCTTAAAGGTCAACTTCACCCAAAGCCCATAATTCATTTCTAGATGATCACTGGAGGGTCAAGTCACACAATGGCCTCTTATATACCAGACAGAATGGAAACTTTACCGCAATACTTTATGTTGCTGCCCAACCCTTCTCTTATACTGTAGATGACACTCCTGGCAGGTGAGCTCCTCCAAGACTTAGGCTCCATTCACACCTAGGCGTTTTTTACGCCCGACGCTATTGCAGGCTGCAATACGCTGAAGGGGTGAGTTAACATTGTCGGCTATTGAGATGGTTCACATCTCCACGCCGAACGCCGAAACGCCGTACGCCTGAAGCTCAAAACAAGTCCCGGACCCTTTTTTTCAGGCGGCTTTCGGCGTTGTAGGCTAAAAACGACGCGTTTTGTCGCGGCAAATCGCGGGACAAAACGCTGCAATTTGTCGCGGCAAATCGCGGTACAATACGCCGTGTGAATGCAGCCTTGTCAGCGGTGACATGTCCGCTGACATCCGATCCCCTAAAATGGCGGATCGGGTGAGATCTAATGAAAATGGACGTTTTCATCCGATCTCTCCATAGAAAGCAGCGGCGCTCGACAAGCCCCTCCCCGCTCAGTGAGTAGAGAGGGACCTGTCATCCGCTCAACGGAGAGATCTCCCGCTGAGCTGGCGGGCGCCGCTGACGTATCCGTACCCGTGTGGAAGGGGCCTTAGGCCGCTTACACACGATCAGTCCATCCGATGAGAACGGACCGAAGGACCGATGAAGCTGACTGATGGTCTGATGTGCCTACACACCATAGGTTAAATAACCGATCGTGTCAGAATGCCGTGACGTAAAACACGACGTGCTGAAAAAAATTAAGTTCAATGCTTCCAAGCATGCGTCGACTTGATTCTGAGCATGCACAGGTTTTTAACCGATGCTTTTGCATACTAACGATCGGTTTTGACCTAAAAAAAAAGCCGATCGCCAGCTTATGTGTAAGGGACATTCTGCCTCATCTGTGCAATCAGTACCCTGATGAAGCACTGATTGGCACCATTGGTGGGCATTGATAGGTGGCACTCGTGGGCATTGATAGATGGCACTGGTGGGCACTGGCAGGTGACAATGGCAGGTGGCACTGGAAGAGGGTACTGATTGCACAGATGAGGCAGAATGTCCCTTACACAAAAGCTGGCGATCTGCTTTTTTTTTTTAGGTCAAAACCGATCGTTAGTATGCAAAAGCATCGGTTAAAAACCCGCACGTGATCAGCTGTCATTGGCTGACAGCTGATCAAGTGGTAAGGGGCCGGAATCGGCCCCTTACTCAGATCTGTGATCACCCGAGTCTCAGTGACTTGGGTGATCACAGTGCGCGGCCTCCCGGCAATTGGGGTCCGCTCTGTGTCCGCCATTCGGCTATAGCGCGGACGCCTAGTGGTTAATGACATTGACATATTATTGCTATGGGTCATATTAGGTCAATGATGTTGTGAGCATCTCTACCCCTTTGTGTGCATGAAACTCACCAGCAGCTCATTGGCCCGGCACTGACAGTTGCCTTCTGGATTCGGCAGAACATGGGTGTAGACCGAACCCAGATCCAAACCAAACTAATCCCCATGGTCCACCACAAGGAGATAAAATCGAAATAGACCTTATAACCCAGCATAAAAAAACGCTTTTAACCAAATTTGCTGTCGTTTGTTTCAATATTGACCTCAATCCTTCAATAATTTGCATTGAATTTGTACATTTATTGCCCAGTTTCGACATCACAAACAAATTTTGGTGGTTGATCAAACTCCCGGATGGCAGGTTGTTGAGTTTTGTGTGATTGCTCGCACGAAACTCAACAACCTGCCATCCAGGAGTTTGATCACCCACCAAAATTTGGTTGTTTGTGATGTCGAAACTGGGCAATAAATGTACAAATTCAGTGCAAATTATTGAAAGATTGAGGTGAATATAGAAACAAACTACAGCAAATTTGGTTATTGTATTTGCTTTCCTTTTCAATTTTTGAAATTGATTGAACATTGTCACATTTGGCCAGCTTTAGTGAGTGAGTGAGTGAGTGAGAAACTTGTAAAGCGCAACACATGCGAACTGAATCGCCTGGGCGCTGTTTCCATTTCTTGGGTAAGGAAAAACCCTGTGACCTCAGAAGAGATGGGTTTTAATCTTTCTCCTGAAGGCCAAGTGGTCCGACTCCAGACGGATGGTGTTTGGTAGTGCATTCCACAGTCGAGGTCCCTGGACTGCAAATCTTCGATCTCCTTTTGACTTGTATCTGGTTTTGGGTATTTGGAGTAAGTTTTGATCGGTTGATCGCAGAATGCGATTGGGGTTATGGGCTTTTATTTTTTCGCATAGATATTGGGGGGCGTTTAGGCTGTGAACAAAAGCTAAACACACGTTCCTGATGTCAAGTACTATCTGTCACCTGGGACATATAGGCCCGGATTCACAAAGCACTTGCGCCGACGTATCTCGAGATACGCCGCGTAAGTGCAAATATGCGCCGTCGTATCTGTGCGCCGGGCCCACAAAACTAAGATACGCCTAAAAACAGGCTTCATTCCACCGACGTAACTTGCCTACGCCGGCGTAGAGTGGGCGCATATTTACGCTGGACGCATGTGGCGCTCCCATTGATTTTCTATTCAAATATGTAAATTAGGGAGATACGCAGATTCACGATCGTACTTGCGCCCGACGCAGGCTACGACTGGTGCGCGTAAGTTGTACGTACGGCGTAAAGTTATGCCCCATAAAGGAGGTGTAACTCTGCAACATCCATGCAAAGGGCTGCACCAGGGAACCCAAGCTGGCCTATTTTACGTAGTTTACGTTGGACGTGAATATGGCTGGGCGTAGGTTATGTTCACGACGTAGGCAGTGATCTGACGTATCTTAGGCAGTTGTTCCGACGTGATTCTGAGCATGCGCAGAACGATGCGCCCATGTCCTGGCGCATGCGCAGTTGGTGATACGTATCTGTCTGGCGCTCGGCCCATCATTTGCATGGGGTCACGCCTCATTAGCATGGCTCATGCCCACTTCCACTTACGCCGGCTTACGCCTAGGAAACCCAGCGCAGTTTTGGGAGGAAGTGCTTTGTGAATTCCATGCTTGCCTCTCTGCGCTGCGTCGGCGTAGCGTTAAGGAGATACGCTACGGCGGCACAAATGTGCGCCAGTGTCTGTTAATCCGGGCCATAAGTGTTGTACGAGTGTACTAAGCTAAGTTTTAAGTGTATGTATAGGCAATGTTTTCTTTAGTTTTTCCATAGAGTTTAGTTAACTACTGTATATTTAATTTTTTTGCTGTCAGTATCCAGTTGGGGAGGTTTCCCTTCTTTTTCCTTTCCCAAAAAAGTTTCTCCTTTACATATGCTTTATAGAGGGTTGATAAAATGAAGGGCTCGGTAATAATAGTGGCTTCATGTTAAATTGCATCAAAGCTAAATTGGCATTTCAATGGGTCTCCGTCTCTGTATCATCTAGAATGCTAACAGCAGAATAAAACAACAAGGCTATATATTTGTTCCCTACACCTGTTTTTCCTGTTGTGGGGTCTGCAGTGACTGATCAGGTCAAAAACCTGCCCTATCAGTAGCCATGTAGAGTTTTATTTTGTACATGTATTGGACATAAAAGGAAAACTTACCATGAACACCAAAGGGCATATTGCCCATGCAAGCTGGAGGCATGAAGAAGAGTGTGGTTTGGCCTGACCGGGTGGGTTTCTATTGAACTTTTACAATGAGTGGACCATTGCTGCGGGTGTGGCGGGTGAGGCTGCATTCAATAATTTTCCAGTGTCTAGCTCTCGCAGACTAGCCGTCCACCTGTGCCTTCTACTCAGTATAGAGAACATCTGAGGCCTCGTACACACAACCGTTTTCCTCGACAGAATCCATCAAGAAACTTGGTGGCAGAGCTTTTTTGCCAAGGAAAACGGTCGTGTGTATGTTTTTCCTCGTCGGGAGTCTCAATTTCCTCGTCGGGCTGGTTTTCGACGAGAAACACATTCGTGTGTATGCTTAGAAACCTGCACATGCTCAGAAGGGTGGCGCCAGTGGAATCAAACTTCTCCTTTATAGTGCCGTCGTACATGTTTTACGTCACTGCGTTTGAGAACGACGAGATTTTGTCTTGACAGTGTGTACGCAAAGAAAGCTTGTCAAGATGGTCTTATCCCAGGTCTAATGAACAGAACCTGGTCTTGTCCCAGGTCTAATTAACAGAACTTGGTCATATCCCAGGTCTAATGAACAGAACCTGCTCTTATCCCAGGTCTAAGGCTGCATTCACATCTAGACGGACGAAATCGCGGCGTTTTGTCGCCGCAAATCGCGGTAAAAATAGCGGCGTTTTGTACCGCGATTTGCGGCGACAAAACGCCGGTATTGTCCGCCTAGATGTGCCCCAAGATGACCCCCTCTATGGAGATGATTGCCATCTCCTAGCCGAACGCTCGAAGACGCCTGAAAAAAAGGTCCGGGACCTTTTTTTCACGCCACAGGCGACAGGCGTCCGGCGTTCGGCGTGGAGATGTGAACCATCTCCTTAGAGGGACATCTGTTTTCAGCCCTCTGGCGGCAGCGGCGTAGCGCTACAGGCGTAAAAACGCCTAGATGTGAATGGGGTCTAATAAACAGAACCTGGTCTTATCCCAAGTCTAATAAGCAGAACCTGGTGTTTCCCAGGTCTAATGAACAGAACCTGGTGTTATCCCAGGTCTAATGAACAGAATCTGGTCTTATTTAAGGTCTATTGAACAGAACCTGGCCTGATCCCAGGTCTAATGAACAGAACCTGGTCTTATCCCAGGTCTAATAATAGAACCTGGTCTTATCCCAGGTCTAATAAACAGAACCTGGTCTTATCCCAGGTCTAATAAACAGAACCTGGTCTTATCCCAAGTCTAATGAGCAGAACCTGGTGTTTCCCAGGTCTAATGAACAGAACCTGGTGTTATCCCAGGTATAATGAACAGAATCTGGTCTTATCCCAGGTCTATTGAACAGAACCTGGCCTGATCCTAGGTCTAATGAACAGAACCTGGTCTTATCCCAGGTCTAATAAACAGAACCTGGTCTTATCCCAAGTCTAATGAGCAGAACCTGGTGTTTTCCAGGTCTAATGAACAGAACCTGGTGTTTTTCCAGTTCTAATGAACATAACCTGGTGTTTTCCCAGGTCTAATGAACAGAACCTGGTCTTATCCCATGTCTATTGAACAGAACCTGGTCTTATCCCAGGTCTAATGAACAGAACCTGGTCTTATCCCAGGTCTAATGAACAGAGCCTGGTCTTGTCCCAGGTCTAATTAACAGAACTTGGTCATATCCCAGGTCTAATGAACAGAACCTGGTCTTATCCCAGGTCAAATAAACAGAACTTGGTCTTATCCAAGGTCTATTGAACAGAACCTGGCCTGATCCCAGGTCTAATGAACAGAACCTGGTCTTATCCCAGGTCTAATAAACAGAACCTGGTCTTATCCCAGGTCTAATGAACAGAACTTGGTCTTATCCAAGGTCTATTGAACAGAACCTGGTCTTGTTCCAGGTCTAATGAACAGAACCTGGTCTTATTGAAGGTCTATTGAACAGAACCTGGTCTTATTGAAGGTCTATTGAACAGAACCTGGTCTTATTGAAGGTCTAATGAACAGAACTTGGTCTTATCCCAGTTCTAATGAACAGAACCTGTTCTTATCCCAGGTCTAGTGAACAGAACCTGGTCTTATTAGAAGGTCACCAAAGCAAAAAGCACTGCACGGAGATATTTCTGTTCCACATTCTGCTCTTCATACATCAACTGGAAGAAGTTGTGTCATGCCTAATTATAGCAGAACTAAGTATAAGTTGTGGTTTTCTAGAAAGTAACATCCGCTTTAGCACAAAAAAAGCAGAATTTGAGGACGATCAAAATTAGGATCAGATCACATAATACACATGCATATAAAATACGTTAAGCGCAAGCAGCAGTCCATTAATGCGTCCTATTGTCCTGCAAGCTGTGGAAATATACCGTCATGGTTGAATACTAGCTGGTCATAATATCCCATGCTGTGGTCTTCAAATGACCGATAAGTTTCAGTGCAGTCAGAAGTGGCAGTAGGTTAGTCAGCTACTGCGTGATGAAGAATGAGTGCAGTGGATATGGTCATGGTAGTAGGCATGCCTATGATGAGGTGATATGTTGGTATATGTTTGTACTGTATGTGTTGTTAAAAAATGCAAATAAACAAACATTTTCAAAAAATTACCAGATATAAGCCTCGCTCTCTCTAGTCCATGATGAGTTATAAGCCTTGCTTTGTCTAGTCTATAACCAGTTATAAGTATTGCTCTCTCTAGTTTATGACCAGTTATAAGTATTCCTCTCTCTAGTCTATAACCAGTTATAAGTATTGCTCTCTCTAGTCTATGACCAGTTATAAACTTTGCACTCTCTAGTCTATAACCAGTTATAAGCCTTGCACTCTCTAGTCTATGGCCATTTATAAGCCTTGCACTCTCTAGTCTATGGCCATTTATAAGTCTTGATCTCTCTAGTCTATGACCAGTTATAAGCCTTGGTCTCTCTAGTCTATGACCAGTTATAAGCCTTGCTCTCGCTAGTCTATGGGCAGCTATAAGTCTTGCTCTCTCTAGTCTTTGACCAGTTATAAGTCTTGCTCTCTCTAGTCTATGACCATATATAAGTCTTGCTCTCTCTAGTCTATGACCATATATAAGTCTTGCTCTCTCTAGTCTATGACCAGCTATACGTCTTGCTCTCTCTAGTCCATGATGAGCTATAAGCATTGCTCTCTCTAGTCTATGACCAGCTATAAGTTTTGCTCTCTCTAGTCCATGACCAGCTATAAGCATTGCTCTCTGTAGTCTGTGACCAGTTATACGTGTTTATCTCTCTAGTCTATGACCAGCTATAAGCATTGCTCTCTCTAGTCTATGACCAGTCCTGCTCTCTAATCTATGGCCAGTTATAAGTCTTGCTCTCTTCAGTCTATGAAAAGTTATAAATCTTGCTCTCTCTAGTCTATGACCAGCTATAAGTCTTGCTCTCTCTAGTCCATGACCAGTTATAAGCCTTGCTCTCTCTAGTCCGTGACCAGCTATAAACATTGCTCTCTGTAGTCTATGACCAGCTATAAGCATTGCTCTCTCTAGTCTATGACCAGTCCTGCTCTCTAATCTATGGCCAGTTATAAGTCTTGCTCTCTCCAGTCTATGAACAGTTATAAGTCTTGCTCTCTCTAGTCCATGACCAGCTATAAGCATTGCTCTCTCTAGTCTATGGCCAGTTATAAGCATTGCTGTCTCTAGTTTATGACCAGTCTTGCTCTCTAATCTATGGCCAGTTATAAGTCTTGCTCTCTCCAGTCTATGAACAGTTATAAGTCTAGCTCTGTCTAGTCTACGACCAGCTATAAGTCTTTAAGTACAGCAACTTTAGTCCAGTAGCAACTACCCACAAGGACCTGCTGAGCTCCAGCAAATGCTGCTTACCAGTCAGTTGTTGATACAAGTTAATTATTCAGATCCATTAGGAATACAATAGTATTTACACTTCCAAGGAGACATGTCTCCGAACTATTAGGGAACGGCCAAACAAAAATAAATTAACATTGTTAAATAAAATGTACAAACTCCCCTCGCAGACTCAGCAAAAGACGAATTGACCCCCACGCATTTTAATTACAATCCACAGGAACATTTCGACTTAATCATTTATTCATACCAGTTATTTTAAACCGAGGCACTGGGTTTATATATCACGTAAAATGTAGTTTTAAATATAAATGTGAAAACAAAATGATGTGTAAACATAGCACTGGCAGCGGGACAAAGGAAGACAAAACACTGAAAAGAAAAACAGCACTTAAGAGGTTTCAAGGCCTTTCAACAGATGTTTTCCTGGGATTTACAAAAGGTACTTGTTGTGAATTTAAAGAGCAGAGCAAACTATACTTGAATATTTTCATAGACTAGCGTATGGTATTTCCATGCTTCTCTTGAGTACCTGTCACCTTAGAACACTGGAAACTACTTTGTTCTGATTGGAGTTTATTGGAGCTTGATTTGTGTCAATGACTCTAGACCCCAAAGAATACTGATCATTGATCATTGCTCAGCAAAAACTCCACCTGTTCGGATCTTTATATGTAGAGTTATGCCGCGTACACACGATCGGAAATTTCTGACAAGAAAAGAGCTTTTGGACGGAAATTACGACCGTGTGTAGGCTCCATCTGACATTTTCTGTCGGAATTTCCGACAGCAAAAAAATGAGAGCTGGTTCTTAATTTTTCCGACGGGAAAAGTTGTCGGAAATTCCGATCGCCTGTATGCAATTCCGACGCAACAAAAAAACATGCATGCTCTGAATCGTTCGACGTATGCTCGGAATCATTGAACGTCATTTTTGTCGGCTCGTCGTAGTGTTGTACGTCACCGCGTTCTTGACGGTCGGAAATTTGTGTGAGTGTCTGTATGCAACACAAGTTTGAGCCAAAATTCAGTCGGAAAAAAATCCACGGTTTTCTTGACGGAATTTCCGATCGCGTGTACGCGGCATTAACCCCCCTGGCAGAATTCTCGAGTCTGGCTCGGGGTGGAATTTCAGAACCAAAATCGGTAACCCCCAAGCCAGACTCGGGACCGCCTTGCAGAGTCCACAGGCACAAGTTACTTACCTTATCCCTGGATCCTGCGATGCCTCTCCGCTGTGTGATCGAGCGGTGTCCTCCTCGCTCGATTCACAGTGCCGAGTGCCGCCGAGCTCCGTTCCCTGCGACGTTACGACCCACGGGGGTGGAGATCGGCATCAAATTTAAAAAAGTAAATAAACACAATACACTAAGGCCCGGATTCACAAAGCACTTGCGCCAACGTATCTCGAGATACGCCGCGTAAGTGCAAATATGCGCCGTCGTATCAATGCACCGTGCCCACAAACTGAGATACTCCTAAAAATAGGCTTCATCCGACCGACGTAACTTTTCTACGCCGGCGTATCGTGGGCGCATATTTACGCTGGATGCATGTGTCGCTCCCATTGATTTCCTATTCAAATATGGAAATGAGGGAGATACGTCGATTCACGAACGTACTTGCTCCCTGCGCATAATATACGCGGTTTGCGTAAGTCGTAAGTCCGGCGTAAAGTTATTCCCCATATATGAGGCGCAACCCATGCAAAGTTATGGACCAGGGAACACAAGCCGTTGTATCTTTTGTCGTTTACGTTGTACGTGAATATGACTAGGCGTAGGTTACGTTCACGTCGTAGGCAGTGATCCAGCGTATCTTAGGGAGTAGTTCCGATGTGATTCTGAGCATGCGCACTGGATGCGTCCACGGGACGGCGCATGCGCCGTTCGTTATTCGTATCTTTATGGCGCTCGGCCCATCATTTGCATGGGGTCACGCCTCATTTGCATGGCTCACGCCCACTTCCACTTACGACGACTTACGCCTAAGAAACCCAGCGCAGATTTGGTGGCAAGTGCTTTGTGAATTCGGTGCTTGCCTCAATGCGCTGCATCGGCGTAGCGTAAAGAAGATACGCTACGGCGGCATAAATATGCGCCGATGTATGTGAATCCGGGCCATACAGTATACTGTAATCTTATAGATTACAGTACTGTATGTAAAAAATACACACACCCCTTTGTCCCTAGTGGTCTGCCCAGTGTCCTACATGCACTTTTATATAATAAAAACTGTTCGTTCCGCCTGGAAACTAATAAATCAGAATCACTTGCAGAATTGAGCGATAGCGATTTGTGGGGGAAATTCGTCATCAAAAAATTAAAAGTAATAATTTTTATTATTATTATATTATTTGTTATAATTATTTATATTTATTTATTGTATTATAATTTATGATTTTGTGTTTCAAATTTTATTATACCCGGGATGTCTACTAGACTCTTCTTTGGACAGATTTAAGTGAGTTATTTCTAAGAATTACAGGCCTACAATATAAAACGCCAAATTTCCATGCAAAATAATGGTACTGCTTTCAGCACCTAAAATCTGAATTAATCATACCGCCAGGGAGGTTAAAGGTGGAGGTGGCATTAAACTAGCAAATGGGGCACACGGAAAAGAGAGTCTACTGTGATCTAAGGCCACTACTTATCATTGTAATACATGCAACGGAGGCCTCTGTGTGCTGCTGGGACCTCTGTGATTATGGGCTGGCTATAGAAGTGGGTTGAAATGAGGTCTCTAATTGAATGTTCTGTGACTTTTTTGTGTACAGTTGCAACCCAGGAGCCAATGACCTTCCCGAGGAATTTAGAGGGTGTCCACTAGAATAAACATTTAGGAGCGTCTATTGCTGACTTGTTTTGAAAGGTTCATGCTCCAGTTTTGTCAGTTAGTTGTCGCCTCTGAACAAGCAGGAAGGTTGGGATTTTCAACTTCACTGGCTGAATGTAGACTTATAGGCAGATTCAGAGCGAGTTACGCCTGCGTATCAGTAGATACGCCGTGGTAACTCTGAATCTGCGCCGTCGTAAATGTAAGCGTATTCTGGAAACCAGATACGCTTAAATTAGGCTAAGATATGAGCGGCGTAAGTCTCCTACACCGTCGTATCTTAGGGTGCAATTTTACCGCTGCCCGCTAGGTGGCGCTTCCGTTGAGTTCGGCGTAGAATATGTAAATGACTAGATACGCCGATTCACGAACGTACGTGCGCCCGTCGCAGTAAAGATACGCCGTTTCCGTAAGAGGTACGCCGGCATAAAGATAAAGATGCCCCTAGTTGGCCTTCTCAATGTTAAGTATGGCCGTCATTCCTGCGTCGAAATTTGAAAATGTTATGTTGTTTGCGTAAGTCGTCCGTGAATGGGGCTGGACGTAATTTACGTTCACGTCGAAACCAATACGTCCTTGCGGCGTACTTTGGAGCAATGCTCACTGGCATATGTACACGGACGGCGCATTCGCCGTTCGTAAAAAACGTCAATCACGTCGGGTCACCAATAATTTACATAAAACACACCACCTCATCCTCATTTGAATTAGGCGCGCTTACGCCGGCCCCATTTACGCTACGCCGCCGTAAGTTAGGAGGCAAGTGCTTTGTGAATACAGCACTTGCCTCTCTGATGCGCCGCCGTACCTGAATCTACATATTAAAGTGATATTAACCAATTCAGCTCTAGAGCGGTGGTCTTCAAACTGCGGCCCGTGGGCTGGATGTGGCCCTTAAGCCCCGTACACACGATCGGAATTTCCGATGGAAAAAGTCTGACAGACTTTTTCCATTGGAAATTCCGACCGCGTGTATGCCCCATCGGACTTTTTTCAGAGGAATTCCATCGGAGTTTAGATAAAGAACATGTTCTCTTTTACTCCGATGTAATTCTGTCGGAATTTCGATGTGAGTTTGGCCGAGCTAAAGCATTAGCTTACCTTTTCTCCCTTGGGGCACTCTTCCTCCCATTGATATGAGACACTAATCCTTCCACTATCACCAATGACGAGGCACCATTCCTCTCACTGACACCAACAGTGGGGCACTAATTCTTGCGTGGACACCAATTATGGGGCACAGTGGCGGTGCGTCCATAGTGGGCGCAGGAGTGCCGCCCCCTCTTTCCTGCACCCATCAATCAACAATAGATAGATTCAGGTGTCCGGTCCCTTGTAGAGTGCCGGCCATCAGAATTATAGCAGTGGGGGTGTTTTGGAAGTGCCTGATTAGAGCCGTCGGCTCTAATAGGCTTCCTAACTAGAGCCTGTGGAAGGGAGTCCGAGGCAGCGTGGAGGACGACGCTGACCCGAGAAAGGTAAGTGCCTCTGGGGCAAACTGGCTGCATTTGATGGGGAAAACTGGCAGCATTTGATAGGGCATACTGGCAGCATTTGATAGGGCAAACTGGCGGCGTTTGATGGGGCAAACTGGAGGCATTTAATGGGTCAAACTGGCGTCATTTGATGGGGCAAACTGGCAGTGTTTGATGGGGTAAACTGGCGGCGTTTGATGGGGCAAACTGGCAGCATTTGATGGGGCAAACTGGCAGCATTTGATGGGGCAAACTGGTAGTATTTGATGGGGCAAACTTGCGGCATTTGATGGGGCAAACTGGCGGCTATTGGTGGGGCAAACTGGAGGCTATTGATGGGGCAAACTGGAGGCTATTGATGGGGCAAACTGGAGGCAATTGATGGGGAAAACTGGTGGCAATTGATGGACACAGTGGTTGCGTTTGATGGGCACAGTCCAGGCATTTGATGGGCATAGTAGCTGCGTCCTGCCTACGCCTTGTCTTGGCAGCAAGACAATAAAGGGAGGAAAAATAATGAAGGCAGGCACCTCATCTATAGGTTGGTAAGCTGAAGTATATTACATTTTTGGGTTTAGATACAGTTTAAAACTTGATATTCGGTATCTATATAAGATAGGACAATCAAAATTTAGATGAAGTGTCATTATCCACAGAACTGGTTGCCGGTGTGAAACAATCTCATCGCTCTGTGATCGACCATCTCTAAAGTGTCTCCCACACATGTTGAACCCTCTATGGAAAAAAAAAAGGGGTAATTAATTAACCAGTACTTCCATCCTCCTGGGTGTTATATAATGTTATCAGGACTTGGAAGACTCCGCTATCGGTGGGTTTATCAGCAGTGAAGAGATGTTTGATTTGCTTCCCACGTTTTCTTCTCATCCTGGGGGAGGCCACGGAAAGGGCCCGATAAGGTTTAATATAAATGAGACCCAGGGCTGATAAGAGTCAAATGACATTTGATTTAATCGATGCATGATGAGGACAAGGGGGGGGGCAGAGTCCCCGGGATGCTCAGGGAATTCCTGACTCTCCACCATATGGTGAGCTGTAGCTCTGCATAGCTTTGAACCAGAAGGGTCCTTACTGGGCTGGATGCTCCAGCATAATGACCACGCAACGCACCATATGGGGGCTCCAATGTAATCACAGCACAATGAGCTTCCCATTCCCACAAACAGCTACAGGTAGCTTGTATCACAAATCAGCATTGTACCAGCTTGTCGATGCCTCTTTCCGAGATGGGGGCGGCATTATGGATACATTCTCCTCATTTAACCCAAATTAAAAGGTTCAACAAGTGCCCTCCCCAAGGGGCAATAGGATGCTAAATGCTTTATTGTTGTGTAACACTGATTAATACCCCTCAAATAAACATGTGAAGCCGCTAATGACAGGCATGACAGAATGATAATTCCAAGGGGTGGGGGTGGGGGGAGCAGATAAACAACCGTCTATTATATCGGGTCATCATAGGCTAGACATACATGGGTTTAGTTTTTAGATAATTTAATGAAAAGTCAACCGCATAAGAACAAGACCCAATCACTAAAATCTCATATAAGCTTTATTTAAAAAGTCAATTTTTTCAATTAAAAATTTGCAGCTTTCATTAAAATAATGCCTGGGAAATGTTGCCACCGTGTTCAGACGCTTCCTGTGATAGAGTGACAACACTCATACCGCGAAAACATGGTCGTTTTTCGGCATGAAAAAAAACGTAGTTTTTCAAAAGGTCATTTAAAATGATGGTGTGTGGGCTTCACATAATTTTTCAGGTTCTGAAAAACGACTAAAAAAAGAACATGCTGCATTTTTTAACGTCGTTTTAAACTATGTCGTTTTTCGGGTTGTAAAAAATGATCGTGTGTGGGCTAAAACTACGTAATAAAAATGTGCATTCTCAGAAGCAAGTTATGAGACGGGAGCGCTCGTTCTGGTAAAACAACCATTCATAATGGAGTAAGCACATTCATCACAATGTAACAGACAAAAAAGCGCAAATCGTCTTTTACTAACTAGGAATCAGCTAAAGCAGCCCAAAGGGTGGCGCCATCCGCATGGAACTTCCCCTTTATAGTGCCGTCGTACGTGTTGTACATCACCGCGCTTTGCTAGATAATTTTTTAAAAACAATGGTGTGTAGGCAAGGCCGTTTTAATGATGAATTTGGGAAAACTTCGTTTTTTCGACATGCTGAAAAACAACGGGGTAGATCCACATACCTTCGCACAATAATACGCCGGGCGCAGCGTATCTAAGATACACTACGCCGCCGTAACTTATTTTTTTTTTTCGAATTCTCAAAGAATTTGCGCCGTAAGTTAGTAGTGTATCTTTGGCGGCGTAATGGCGCGCCATTCAAATCTCTATGATGGGGGCGTGTTTTATGTAAATACGTCGTGACCCGACGTAAACAACGTTTTTTTTTAACTGCGCGTGCGCCGTCCGTGGGGGTATCCCAGTGCGCATGCTCAAAATGAAACCGGAACAAGCCAATGGTTAGGACAGTGACGTCATTCTACGCAAATCCCTATTCGAGAAATGACTTACGCAAACAACGTAAAAAAATCAAAATTCGAGGCGGAAACGACGGCCATACTTAACATTGAGTACGCCTCATAATAGCAGGTTTAACTATACGCCGGAAAAAGCCGAACGCAAACGACGTTAAAAAATGCGCCGGCCGGACGTACGTTCGTGGATCGCCGTAACTAGCTAATTTGCATACTCGACGCGGAATTAGACGGAAATGCCACCTAGCGGCCGCCGAAAAATTGCCTCTTAGATCCGACGGCGTACTAAGACGTACGCCTGTCGGATCGAGCCGAGATGGCGTCGTATCTTGTTTTGAAGATACAAAACAAATATACGACGCGCAAAATTTTAAATTACGCGGCGTATCAATAGATACGCCGGCGTAATTGTTCTGTGGATCTGGCCCAATGTTTTTTTTTCATGCTGAAAAACGACCGTGTGTACGCGGCATCAGTCCCTAAAAAAGATATATCAAATAGGAGCTGGGATTTAACCACTTCAGCCCCGGAAGGATTTACCTCCTTAAAGCGGAGGTTCCACTTAAAAAAAAAATATTAAAAGTCAGCATCTGCAATTACAGTAGCTGCTGGCTTTAAATAAATGGACACTTACCTGTCCTATAGTGCCCGCAATGTCGGCAGCCGAGGCCGAGCAATCGCTCAGCTCTCGGCTGCCCCCACCGCCATCCTTGGTGAAGGTATCAGGAAATGAAGCGTTGCAGCTTCACTTCCCGGTTCCCTACTACGCCAATGCGCGAGTAGCGCTGCACGTCTTCACTGCTCCCGCTGTGTTCTGGGAGCTGTGTGTCTCCTAGAAGACAGCGAGGGGCACAGAGTAGGTGCCGGAAGTGCCGTAGGTGACTAAGGTGATCTATGCCAGGAAGTGGGAGAAAATACCTGTATTAGACTTGGTGCCAAATGGAGCGGGGGGAGGTTTCCAAAAAGTGGAAGTTCCATTTTTGGGTGGAACTCCGCTTTAATGACCAGTCTTTTTTTTTTGCAATACGGCACTGCATCACTTTAACTGACAATTGCGCGGTCGTGCAACACTGTACACAAACAAAATTGATGTAATTTTTTTACCCACAAATACAGCTTTCTTTTGGTGGTATTTGATCACCTCTGTGGTTTTTATTTTTTGCGCTATAAACAAAAGAAGAGCATACATTTTGGGGAAAAAAAACACAATATTTTTGACTTTTTGCTATAATAAATTTTCCCCAAAAATGTATAATTTTTTTTTCTTCAGTTTAGACCGATACCTATTCTTCTACATATTTTTGGTAAAAAAAATCACAATAAGCGTATATTGATTGTATTGTGCAAAAGTTATAGCATCTACAAAATATATTCATAGAATTTTTACAATTTATTTTTTATTTTTGTACTAGTAATGGTGGCGATCTGCGATTTTTATTGTGACTGCGATATTGCAGCGGACACATCGGACACTTTTGACACTATGTTGGGACCATTGTCATTTATACAGGGATCAGTTCTATAAAAATGCACTGTAAATGACACTGGCAGGGAAGGGGGTAAAACACTAGGGAGCGATCAAGGGGTTAAGTGTGTCCTAGGGAGTGATTCTAACTGTGGGGGGGATGGGCTACCACTGACATGACAGCGATCACTGCTCCCGGTGACAGGGAGCAGTAGATCCCTGTCATGTCACTAGGCAGAACAGGGAAATGCCTTGCTTACATAGGCATCTCCCAGTTCTGCCTCTCCGTGTCACGATTGCGGGCTGCCGGCGAACATCGAGTTCGCAGGGCCTGCGGGCACGCTCGCAGAGTACGCTACTCTGCAAATTAAAGGGGACAAACCAGTACGCCCATTTGCCCACCTCTGCCATTGTGCCGATGTATATGGGCGTACAGTGGTCGGCAAGTGGTTAAGCTTACAGCACCATCAATTCACCATCTCAAGTGTCCTTCACATACTATGCTGGGTTAGTACCTCTGTGTTGTATGTAATGACTGGACATGTCCGTTTAATTTCGATTTGTTTTTCAGATGAAAGTTCTGATTTTTTTTTTCCGGGTGAGAATGTATACAAATCTACCAATGGATATAGTAATGAATATCAACAAATCTGGAAAAAAAATGATATGGAAATTAACAAATGCATTTGTTTCATGAGAAAAGTCAGTGAAAGGAATAGTGCCCCATCCTTGACGTCAGTGGAAGGAATAGTGCCCCATCCTTGACGTCAGTGGAAGGAATAGTTCTCCATCGTTGGCGTCAGTGGAAAGAATAGTGCCCCATTCTTGATGTCAGTGGAAGAAATAGTGTTCCATCGTTGGTGTTAGTGGAAAGAATAGTGTCCCATCATTGGTGTCAGTGGAAGGAATCATATCCCATCGTTGGCGTCAGTGGAAGGAATAGTGTCCCATCATTGGCGCCAGTGGAAGGAATGGTGTCCCATCTTTGGCATCAGTAGAAGGAATAGTGTCCCATCGTTGGCGTCAGTAGAAGGAATAGTGTCCCATCTTTGGCGTCAGTAGAAGGAATAGTGTCCCATCTTTGGCGTCAGTAGAAGGAATAGTGTTCCATCATTGGTGTCAGTGGAAGGAATAGTGTCCCATCATTGGTGTCAGTGGAAGGAATCGTATCCCATCGTTGGCGTCAGTAGAAGGAATAGTGTCCCATCGTTGGCGTCAGTGGAAGGAATAGTGTCCCATTGTTGGTGTCAGTGGAAGGAATAGTGTCCCACTCCCATCGTTGGCGTCAGTGGAAGGAATGGTGCCCCTTCATTGGTATCAGTGGCAGAAATTATGTCCCTCTATTGGTGTCAGTAGGGAGATGAGTGACTTTTACTAGATTTAAGGATAGGGCCTCAAGGCACGGATAAAGAAAAGCAAAGGGCCACATCCGGCCCCCGGGCCGCAATTTAGAAACCACTGCTTTATCTGATCCTTTTATGAACAAATAAAGCCCAGCTCTGGGAATTAGCCACAATTTAACCTTGCAGTGACCTCCCTTCCCCCCTCTGCAAGTGTAGAGTTTGTCCAGTTCCATGAGCTGAGTTTTATTAGTTCATAAAATGATCATATAAAACATAAAGCGCATTGCGGTGGGGGGGGGGGGCAAAATATGCTTCCTCTCCCCTTCATGTGAGCTACATAATAAATAAATGCTCAGTCCATATCTCACAATTGCGTTGTCATGTCGTCACACGGGCTCCCAATGGAGACTAGGAAATATGGGACGTTACCAACGTCCCCTGAAGGCCCCCCTTACACATACAACCACATGTAGACATGCAATGACTGCATTTACCAAGCTTGTTATTATGAGACTCACCTAATTGTAAACTTTTTTTTTTTTTTGTACCCGTTGCAAATGACCGTCAAAATGTTTAATTTTCCCATGCCAGAACACGGGGCCAAGGAAGTTTATCCAGCTATACTCGGCACCGCTATTCCCAGCAGCATAAATTGTTCGACCCAGCCATGAACTTGAGCTTTCACATTGTCCCCTCCACGTTGTTAGTTTAAATCAGAAAGCAGTGGGCCTATTCTTAGCGAGCATTAGAAAGGACATTTTATTTCACTTTCTTGGCAGTTATGCAAAAATGTCAAGAATGCAGCTGGTTTCAGCTGCAAACTCTTTAACACAAGTCGCTAATGGATTTTATAATGCAATTTTACTGAATGTAAACGTACCGTTCTCTCCTCTCCTCCAACACGCCCAGTGCAGTCAAACCTCATTCCACGTGCGGACAAAAGGCCCCTGTTTAGGTGTATATCTACAAAGGCGCATAAACATTGCTGTGGAGCTATCAAGTGGATTTTTACCCCCATCCCTTGGTTTTATTCTTGAAAGAGGACAAAATTAGGTGAAAAAGATGAGAATTTTTATTTTATTTTACCTGACCTGTGAGCTGTGAAACACATACCGTATATACTCGAGTATAAGCCGAGTTTGTCAGCACATTTATTTGTGTTGAAAATGCCCCCCCCTCCCCCATCGGCTTATACTCGAGTCACCTTTTTGGGCCTGATCTCCTGCATTTAGGGACCTGGTACTGGCCAGCCATAGGTCCCCTGGACCCCAAACGTGGCACACATGTAGCCCCACTCTTCCTCTACAGGTGTGCAAAGTTTGTCCGGGGGACCTACGGCCCGGGGAGCACCGATTTTTTAAAGCCGGGCACCCCTTCCATAGACTCCCATGTTAAATGGTAATTTCTTCAGTGACTTTGGCGACCCAGTATGGGCCGGTTGTAGGTCCCCTGGACCCGGAGCTTGTAGCCCCATTTCTCCTCTACAAGTGTGCAAAATTTGTTGTCTGGGGGACCTACGGCTGGGGAGCACCGATTTTTCAAAGCTGGGCACCCCTTCCATAGACTCCCATGTTAGGCCCCGTACACACGGCCGAGGAACTCGACGTGCAAAGCACGTCGAGTTCCTCGTCGAGTTTTGGGATGAAGCCGCCGAGGAGCTCGGCGGGCCGCCTTCTCCCATAGAACAACGAGAAAATAGAGAACATGTTCTCTATTTTCTCGTCGAGCTCCTCGGCAGCTCCATCGAGCCAAAACTGTACAGACGACAGAGTTTCTCGGCAGAATCCGGGTTTTGACCGAGTTTCTCGGTGAATTCTGCCGAGAAACTCTGTCGTGTGTACGGGGCCTCAAACGTCAGTCTAGTCATGGACACAGTGAGGCATGGGCACAGTGAGGCATGGGCACAGTGAGGCATGGGCACAGTGAGGCATGGGCACAGTGAGGCATGGACACAGTGAGGCATGCACATGGACACCCTAGGCCAGCCCTCAAAATTTACACTCGCCTCTCGCATTTTGCGAGTAAATTTTGAGGGCTGGCGAGTGACTGGCTGGGTGCTTGGGAGCGGGGGGGGGGGCGAACGAGGAGAGGAGAGGAAGAGCCGCCGCCGCGGCGTTCAAACCGCAGGGAACATTACAGCTTTCAATTCAATAGCTGTGTGTTCCCCGCAGCGCGCGTCTTATACAGCCCCTCCCCTCCGGGAAACTGATAGGCAGATCACCCATCCCAGGATTGGATGGGTTATCTGTCCATCAAAGTTTCCCGGACAAGATGGGAGGGGCTGTATAAGACGTGTGCTGCGGGGAACACACAGCTATTGAATTGAAAGCTGTAATGTTCCCCGCGGTTTGAACCATTCGGCGGCGGCTCCTCCTCTCCTACCTGGCACAGGTAGGATGCGGGGGAGGGAAGTCTGCTTAATTTTTTTGTTGTAAAATTAGGTGCCTCGGCTTATATTCGGGTCGGCTTATACTCGCTTATATACGCTATATAGAAGGGTAAAAATCAGGCACAATAAGATAGTCTCCGGATTCAGCCGATTGGCAATGATGGTATCAGCCTTTCTCAACCTTTTTACCAAGAAGAAACCTTTGTAATAGTTTATAGGTCTAAGGGAAACCCAACAAAAATAGCAAACCTACACCTAAAGGTGTTCCTTATCCCCCAGTGCCTCCAATCATTATTACCATGATCTACGTTCTTTTAAATTTTAACCATAGGTAAGAGTGCTAGGACTATAGTTTCTTGTTCCCGCTCTTGCTGCTCTAATTAATTTCCATTGATTATGAATTGACAATCTATTATAGGTACTCCCATTGTATAGCTGCTCGTGATGAGTGGAAACAATCCACGAAACGTGTCAAGCTTTTATATTTGATGCTATGTCACAGTAATCACGTGTTTACTATGGGTTTTATTTGTTTGAATCATCAACCGATTACAGTGAAACCTTGGTTTGAGAGTAACTTGGTTTGAGAGCGTTTTACAAGAAAAGCAACATTTTTGACATTTTGACATGATATACAAGCGATGTCTTGCTATACAATTAGTGTCATGTCACAACTGAGTATAAAAGAGAAGAGAGGGGCCTCTAAGTGTAGCAATATGATTACATTTACTGAAGGTACAACATTTAGCAACATATTGCTACACTTGCTATAATCTCTTCTCTTTTATACTCTGGAGCTCCTGCTGGATTTTGCTTCCTATCCCCTTGTGGAGGCTTCCATTTGTGGATGGACATTTTAGGGTTACACAACCTATCACATTGCTATAATCTTTTTATATGGACTATAAACTGAAGGACTTATAAATAAATGGTTGTGGAACGAATCATCTGAGTTTCCATTATTTCTTATGGGGAAATTCGCTTTCATATACCTGTGCTTTGGATTACAAGCATGCTTCTGGAACCAATTATGCTCGCAATCCAAGGTTTTACTGTATATATAATACCTATCATGTTTTTACATATTTTGGGTATACTGCTAGATCAATATTAATCATGTGCAACTATGTATATTATGCTATCAATTTTATCATTATGTGATTTACCAATAATGTTTACTCTACTCTGTATCGTACATACTGATTTAATATGAATGTCAATATGCTCAACTGTGTTATTAATAAATATCATATTTACCATTATTGATTGATTCATTCTACCCTAGTGTTATGTTTCATATAAAGTCCCATCACCCTTTCTTTTTTCCCCATTTTCCTTTTCTTTTCAAACAAACAGGGAGTTGGAGACCTGTATATTGTAGTAGTCATGGCCTCATACAAAGTCCCAACAATATTTTTTTATACACGTAAAGGTAGATTAGTGGGATCAGTAAGTTGTAGATAGTTTATATAAAATAAATGTACTTAAAGCGGGGGTTCACCCAGAATTTTTTTTTTTTAACATTACATTTTTTTTTTTAAATCGTTGCCGTACATACCGTTTTATAGATATATGTTCACCGCAGCTTCCGGGTATGGCTTTGTTTCTTTTTTTGACCATTATTATTATTATTTCTTTCATTTAATGATGATTGATGCAGATAGTTGTGTCATATAGAGCAGGGATGTTAAAGCGGGGGTTCACCCCAAAAAAATGTTTTAACATTAGATTCAGGCGAGTTGTTAGAATCACAATCGGGTGTTTTTTTCATGGCCAAGAATCACAATCGGGTGTCATGCATGGCCAAGGTGCTAAGGGGATTCATCCATTAAGATCTTATTTATATCCTTAAAGCGGGGGTTCACCCTATTAATAAAAAATTTTTTTTTTTCCCTCTAGCATAAAATGAGGCATAGTAGCGCGAGCTACAGTATGCCTGTCTTTATTTTTTTAGCCCCGTACTCACTGTGCAATCATAGAGAGAAGATTCCGACTCCCCGCGGGGAATGGGCGTTCCTATGGAGAGGGAAGGTGATTGACGGCCGGCTCTGGCACGTCACGCTTCTCCGGAAATAGCCGAAATAGGACTTGGCGCTTCACGGCGCCTGCGCATAGTCTGTGCGCAGGCGCCGTATAGCGCCGTGAAGAGTCGAGACCTGTTCCGGCTGTCTTCGGGGAGCGTGACGTGCCAGAGCCGGCCGTCAATCACCTTCCCTCTCCATAGGAACGCCCATTCCCCGCGGGGAGTCGGAATCTTCTCTCTATGATTGCACAGTGAGTACGGGGCTAAAAAAATAAAGAAAGGCATACTGTAGCTCGCGCTACTATGCCTCATTTTATGCTAAAATGTTGTTATGGAGGGTGAACCACCGCTTTAATGGAGCCCTGGTTGAGATAGGTTGACTTAGAGAAATGGTTCTGTCGAGGAAAGCTGACAGCCATGGGTCAGAGCTTCTCAGGTCATAACGTTGGTGAAACAAGTGCATTGCCATTAAAGCTTCTATTCATGTTCTAAAAGATGCTGGCGAGTGGTTGGATTGTGCTGACATGTCCATCCCACCTCCTTTGTCTATGGACATCATAAAGTGTATCTAGGCTTTTTTTTCCCCTTCATTTTTATCTGGTGATCCTGCCAGTAACACACTTCCTGTCCTAGGGTGTCCTGGGGCAAAGTGAAACTGTCCCTTGTAAATAGAAGCCCACCACACAAACTGATATCCAACTTTGCCTGCTTACCCCCCCCTGAGTCAGACCCATAAAGTCACGTACACACGATCAGTCCATCCGATGAGAACGGTCTGAAGGACCGTTGTCATCAGTTAACCGATGAAGCTGGCTGATAGTCCGTCGCGCCTACACACCATCAGTTGAATAACCGATCGGGTCAGAACGTGGTGACGTAAAAGACAACGACGTGCTGAAAAAAACGAAGTTCAATGCTTCCAAGCATGCGTCGACTTGATTCTGAGCATGCGTGGATTTTTAACCGATGGTTGTCCCTACTAACGATCGGTTTTGACCTATCGGTTAGGAATCCATCGGTTAAATTTAAAGCAAGTTGGCTTTTTTTAACCGATGGTTAAATAACCTCTGGGGCCCACACACGATCGGTTTTGACCGATGAAAACGGTCCATCAGACCGTTCTCCTCTGGTTAACCTATCGTGTGTACGAGGCCTTAGACCTGATACACCGATAGTCAGAGCATGCTGGGACTTTTACTACAACTCGAGTTCTGCAGGTCGACCGCACAAAACACATGTAGATGGGTTACATCTATAGAAGGAAGTGGAAATTTCCATGGGGTTCCTTTGTTTGTAGCTCGTTTTACATAATAATCTATTCAGAAAAGACAAAGAAGTCACTTATATCCACAGTTCAAGGTTCATGTGACAAACACGCAAACAGATTTCTACTACCATATAAAACAAAAGTTCTTACATAAGAGAAAGAAAAAGTGCTCACTAACTGAAGCACATCACATCGATTATAAAAATACAACCTATAACCAATAATCGAGCATGATGTGATCAATTACTGAATGAATTTTTAGGTTGGAAACAGCTCTGTCTATGTAACATACAGATATTATTCTAATTATACAATTTATCAGCTCAAAATTTGATTACTTCAGTAACTTTTACTCTTCTGTTATGTTTTACAAGGTTGTATGAATAGGGTTGGGTTCACACTTTAGCCCTCCAGTGCGACGCATTACAGCAACACCCAATTTTACTGAAAGGGTAGTTAATGTTTGGAATACATTATCAGTAGAGGAAGTGAGACAGGCAGCCAACAGTATATGGCTCCAAACATGCTTGGAACAAACATAGATCTATACTTATCGGACATCGGAGAACTGGAGAAAGTGCAGAGAAGGGCAACCAAACTGATAAGAGGCATGGAGGAGCTCAGCTATGAGGAAAGATTAGAGGAACTGAATTTATTCTCTCTTGAGAAGAGGAGAATAAGGGGGGGATATGATCAACATGTACAAATATATAAGGGGTCCATATAGTGTACTTGGAGTTGAGTTATTCACTTTACGGTCAACACGGAGGACAAGGGGGCACTCTTTACGTCTAGAAGAAAAGAGATTTCACCTCCAAATACGGAAAGGTTTTTTCACAGTAAGAGCTGTGAAAATGTGGAACAGACTCCCTCCAGAGGTGGTTCTGGCCAGCTCAGTAGATTGCTTTAAGAAAGGCCTGGATTCTTTCCTAAATGTACATAAAATAACTGAGTACTAAGATTTATAGGTATAGTTGATCCAGGGTAAATCCGATTGCCTCTCGGGGGATCAGGAAGGATTTTTTTCCCCTGCTGTAGCAAATTGGATCATGCTCTGCTGGTTTTTTTTGCCTTCCTCTGGATCAACTGTGGGTATGGAGTTGGGTGTGTAGGATTTTACTGTGTTTTTTATTTTGTTTTTTTATTTTTTGTGGTTGAACTGGATGGACTTGTGTCTTTTTTCAACCTGACTAACTATGTAACTATGTAACTATGTAACTTAGACAATAAAGTTAACGAAAAAAATAAAAAATAAAAATAAATTAGATGGACTACTTGGTCTTTATCTGTCGTAAATTTCTCTATGTTTCTATGTATTTATGCTCATAATTCCAAGAAAAAAGCTCACTGCAAGACTTGTATGTGTTTGCACGTGCAAACATATGAGTGTGCATGCTAAGCAGCATGTGCGTAGACGCATGTGCTTGCTCGGGACCAAATGACTTATTCATACCTCCCAACTTTTTGAGATGGGAATGAGGGACACCTATCAGCAAAAGTATGCAGGCATAGGACACACACCCCCTTGCCGCAATGCACAATGGCCGCAATGCACCATGGTATATGGTGCATTGCACCATAGCCGCAATTAGCTTACTTAGCCGCAATGCACAATGGTATATGTACACGGAACGGCGCATGCACCGTTCCTAAAAAAAGTCAATCACGTCAGGTCAACCCATATTAACATAAAACACGCCCCCTCAGCCTATTTTGAATTAGCCGCGCTTACGCCTGCCACATTTACGCTACTCCGCCGTAACTTAGCAGGCAAGTACTTTGTGAATCATGTACTTGCCTCGCAAACTTACGGCGGCGTAGTGTAAACACGATACACTGCGCCGCCGCAAAGTTAAGGCGGTCTTTCTGAATCCACCTATTAGTATCCCTTTAAGAAGAGAACTCACAACAATATCACAGGCCCTGGCTTATTTCTAGACTTTTCACTTCCATTGAAATAAAATAGTGACTATTCTAAGGCTAACTTATGATTATTATCAGCTGCACCCAGCACAATTTATGCTGACAACCAGGAGGCATGATTAGTGGAGAAATATATATCGAACGGTCGTGATTTATGGCGACTTACTCCTGCTATCTAGGTTGCTATCGGTTAGCCTGGAAGTACAGACACGTATTTGACAACTGTTATCACGGGCAGTAATATAAAATTATGCTCGCAGCCGGTGGCGCGGTTCACATGCGGACGCCGAGGAACACAGCGAAAAAAATGAGCGGAGTCACACGATTCCCTGATCTTTGCCAAAACGCGGCTCCATTTGGAAAGAGAAAAATGTTTCACACAATCATTGATTGCTCTAATTCCCCCCCCCCCCCTAACGATGTCTGGTCATGGCACACTGACTTACATTCACTTACACACACTGTTATCTTTGTGCAGAATGGCAATAAAATGTAAAGCAGGCTAAACAATTGTCAAAATAATTTTCACAGGCTCATCTGACGGCACCATGGCCGCTTTGTGCTCCTGCCAGTGTCATGTCATTCTCGCAGCCTGTGTTTATGCACTGTAATTATGGCTCCAATGGCCCAGGGGCTACATATCATTCCAAACGTATTCGCCGTGTCCCGTTACAGCCCGCAATTAATTAAGAGCAGAGCTAATTTCAGAGTCGAAAACTTCTCCAGGTCATGAAGACGTGGGGAAAAGGAATTAAGGAAATATGAAAAAAAAAAATTCATTGCATTTATAGATTTATATACAGTATATACTGTAATAACTCAATTTAGGCACGCTCGAGAAAATTTCATAATGAAAAAGTGGCACAGCGGCTCCGGCTTTTATTCACCCAGACATGGCCACCAGCTTAGAACTTATATGGGCATAAGGTAGCAATTTCAATAAGTCCTATGGAATGGACTATCCTTTGAAAATTAGAAACTTTAAAAGGTTTTGGTATTCATTTAGGTGTAGCACCCTCTACCATAGGTAGGTGTTAGAGGTAAGGTGTTTTGGGTGATAGCTGTCAGGCAGGTAAATTTAGGCAGGCCTATGCTACACGCTAGGCCTGTTTGTCTTGATCTGGGTGCCAGGGAGTGGATACTGTAGTAGTGGTTGTGACCACCTGTCCTTCAGTTCTTGGGCGCCTCCCCTGCTTCTAGGAAGAATGTTCTGGAAGAGGGGCAGGGCTGAGAATTGGAGTGGCAGGGAGTTCATGTGAGGAGCCCTGACCAATCCCCAACTAGGATTGTCAGGGGGCAGGTCTCCTACTTAAACTCAGGTCCAGCCCACTGGATGGGGAGTTGTCGGCTAAGTGAAGTAAAATATTGAGTGTTAGACTGCAGCAGGAGGCCCATCTCCATCTGGGGGGGGGGTGCAGGCCTCGGCTTGGAAGCTGGGAGGGAGCCTCTCCCTACACGGTCATGGAGAGGTGTCCAGGAACAGAGGAGCTGGAGGAGCAGTCTGTACGCACAGTTCGGAGAAATTCTTCACAAAGGACAAAGGGCAAGAGAAGTTTGGTGAGTGAGGCACAGTGGATATTCGGTACAAGCTGGCACAAGAAACCAGTGGTGACCATATATAAAAAAAAAAATATTGCTCAACTTTGCATGTGGACCCAGAAATTAAAAGAGGATGTCAAGCAAAAAAAAACTTCTAGTTTTGAACAAAATGATTTCCAGCGACCAATAGGTACAAGCTGGCACAAGAAACAAGTGGTGACCATATATAAAAAATGAATTGCTCAACTTTGCATGTGGACCCAGAAAGTGTATGGCAAGCCAAAAAAAAGTTCTAGTTTTGGATAAATTTGGAAAGGCGATTAAAACATCTGTTGGGCCGTAATTGGTCAATCCATTCCTCTTAAACCAGTCCTCTTACAAATCCATAACTGACTTGCCTAGATGCTCGATTAAACTTAAACATCTTCACTTTTGCAAGATGCCTAATAGCTCTGAAATGAAGACACGTAGCTGTACCATCCAATTTGGATCTATATAAATGCATTTGCAACATTCATAACATGGAATATCGTATAGCACGGCTACACAACTCCTTAGTAGTTGGCATATGATGTTGAAAGTCTAGTTGCTCTATCCGCATCCTGCATTGGAAGGCCCATCTGTCCAGTTCCTGTGGCTTTTGTCATCCATCCAACCGAGTGATTGGAACACCTACCACCGTTCGGGGAGATCCTTTGTGCAGTGATCCAGGTCCGCCGTGACCATCAAGCGTATGAGACTTATGCCGCGTACACACGATCATTTTTCAGCATGAAAAAAAACATTGTTTTTCAGCAACTCCACGCAGATATCGCCCTGAGTGAGTGAGTGAGTAACTTGTATAGCGCTACAAATGCAAACTAAATCTCCTCAAGGTGCTTTGCATCCAGTGACGTCCTAATCATTCAGAAGAGGTGGGTCTTAAAGTGGAAGTAAACCCACCTATCATTTTCAGCCAAGGAAGCTGCCATCTTGGCCTATGTTTAACCTTCAACTGCCATGGTGCTGCACATGTGATCAGTTATGACACCAGCCATTGGATGGTTTGACAGTTTGGTTGAGAGCACAACCAATGTCACAGTTAGAAATCCCGGCATGCCGGAAATGTAACTGCTTTTTAAAACTGTTATATCGATGGGTTTACTTCCGCTTTGAGTTTTTTCTTGAAGGCCCTATGGTTTTCCTCCATGTGGATGTCTGTGGGTAGAGCGTTCCATAGCCGTGGTCCTTGGACTGCAAATCTACTTTCTCCCTTCGATTTGTAGTGGGACTTGGGGATGTGGAGGAGGTTTTGGTTGGTTGATCGGAGAATGCGATTGGGGGCGCAGTGTTTTATTTTCTCGCATAAGTATTGAGGAGCGTTTCCTTGTGTGCATTTGTGGGTGAGACAGAGGGTCTTGAATGTGATCCGATCCTTTACGGTTAGCCAAAGAATGGTCCTCAGTGAAGCGGTGATGGATTCCCAGGGTTTTTTCCCCGTTACCAGCCTTGCTGCCGTGTTCTTTTTTTTTTTTTTTTTTTTAGTGTATTTTTTTTTTTGTGCGTGTACTCGAGAGAGGAGCCGGACTGCAGGAGTTGGGAGTAGGCAGGCCTCACCCAGAGGCAATCTGCCACCTTTCTCCATGCCCCGGGTGGCAATGGCGGGTGTGTGAGGGGGTCCTCCCACACAGCCCACCCTACCTGCTCCGCTTTGAAGCCCAACGGGTTGCTGCCATGTTCTAGATGACTTGTAGGCACAAAATCTTGTATTTAGGTAGTCGTATGTAGAGGGAGTTTGCGTACTCGAGTCGGGAATTGATGATTGTTCCAACTACTGCTATTTCCTCTTCTGGGATGAAGGGGACGAGTCTACGCCAAGACTCAAACCAAGGACCTCAATTCTGCAAGCAAGAAGCATTCCACTAAGTCACTCTGAGCCAAAAAGGTCCCATTGTGTTGCACAGTGGTGCCAATGTGGCATGTTTTTAGGCACTAGATGTTGTAGTTGGAGGTATTTACAGAGCTTACTGGAAAATTGCAGCTCCTCATCAGAGTTATAATGTTCACTCATTGGCCAATGAGCCAACAGGTGACACAAGAAGCTTCAAAGCTGGTGCCAGAAACAGTGGTGTCACCTGTTGACCATGCAGTGTGGCAGGTGAGGAATCACAAATACAGTAATTTCCGAGGTAGAAATTGAGTTGTTAGCTGTATGGTTACACCTTGAGAAAGTTATCGCAAAGTTACATAGGGCCAGATATCTATGCGGCTGATTCATAGAATCAGTTACGCATAGATAGCCAGAAGATCCGACAGGTGTAATTGTTTTACAGTGTCGGATCTTAGGATGCAGTACCACGGCCGCCGCTGGGGGGAGTTTGCGTCATAAACCAGCGTCGGGTATGCAAATTAGGAGTTACGGCGGATCCACGACGGTTTTTCGCGTTCGCTACGTCGCCGCTAGTCTAGTTTCCCGTCGCAAAGTTACACTTTTTTTTTGGTCCCTTAACTTTAGACAGCAAGTGTATTGCTGTCTAAAGTATGGCCGTCGTTCCCGCGTCGAAATTTAACAATCAACGTCGTTTGCGTAAGCCGTCCGGGAATACGGAAGTACGCTACGCGCAACGCCGTTCAAAAAAATGACGCGCAAAGCACGGCGGGAGTTAGGAAACGGAGCATGCGCAGTAGGTCCAGCGTGGGAGCGCGCCTAATTTAAATGGCACACGCCCATTTGAATTGGCCCGCCTTGCGCCAGAGGCCGCGGGCGTAGGTTTTCATCGCAAGTGCTTGGTGAAACAGGCACTTGCGATGAAAAATTGCGGCGGTGTAACGTATCTAGGATTCGTTACGCCGCCGCGATTCTACGTGAATCTGGCCCATAGTTACATAGTTACATAGTTAGCCTGGTTGAAAAAAGACACAAGTCCATCCAGTTCAAATAGTAAAAGGAGGGGAGGGGGGTACAATCCTACATATAAACCATCCTATACCCATATTTGATCCAGTCTATCAGTCTGACACCCAACAACACCGATCAAGGTAAAGAGTCTCTCACAGAGACTCTTTACCACGTGATCAGCCGTGTCCAATCACAGCTGATCACAATTGCAACATGGCCTCATTACATTTTGGATGGTCCTTTTAGTCAGTGCTGTCTGATTATGTCTTGAGAATCTCAAACACATGTATGTATATATATATATATATATATATATAGCTGTAGGGCAATGGACAGTGTCAGTAGAACAGTGGGTGGTGTCAGTGGGCAGGGACTGTTGTCAGTAGTTTATTTTTATTATTTTTTTATTATTACTTTTTACAATTTTTTTAAATTATTTTTTACAATATTTTTTAATTATTTTCTTTTACAATTTTTTAAGAGCACCTTTGGGAGACTTTGGTGAGATATCAGGGGACAGAGGACAGAGATTCTTGAGTCCCTTTCTCTGCATCCAAGCAGCAGGGGGAATCTGTGCAGCACAGGGTGATTAGGGTGTGCCTGGGCACATCTGGCACACCCTGTGCGCACGCCTATGCTGGTTATGCCTTGAGAAAGGGGTCCCTTGTGGCCCTGAAACACTGGAGTTTTATGTTTGCTTCCAAAAAACATGCAACATGTTTGCTACCACGATACACAATTGCAGCATGGCCACATTACATTTTGGAGGTTCCTTTTAGTCAATGCTGTCTGGTTATGAGTAGGGATGAGCCGAACACCCCCCCATTCGGTTCGCACCAAAACCTTCGAACGGACCGAACGTTCGCGCGAACATTTAGAACCCCATTGACGTCTATGGGACTCGAAAGTTTGAATTCAAAAGTGCTAATTTTAAAGCCTAATATGCAAGTTATTGTCGTAAAACATCTTTGACTCCTGAAAAAAACGACAGTTTTTAAATCTTTTTTTCCATTGATACATGTTCCCTCGGGCAAGACCCGGGTTCTCAAAGACGTTTTCACAGGCATACTATAGACACCCAGCAGGTACAATATTTAAAAAAACATTTTTTTATTTAAGCATCATTAAAATCACTGCTCCTGCATCAGGGGCAGTCATTTTAATGATGCTTAAATAAAAAAAATATATAGCTGGGTGTCTATAGTATGCCTGTGATAACATCTTTCAATAGCACATTCACCTGCCTGCCAGTAAATTTGGAAGAACTGATCTAGCTAAACTATACAGTGTATAAATATATGTACAACACCTGGGATGTATATATATCCTCTACACACTGTGGGCTAGATTCAGAAAGATGCGCGCATCTTTCTGCGGGTGTAATCTCCGATACGTTACGCCGCTGTAACTTTGGGCGCAAGTTCTGTATTCAGAAAGAATGTATGTGTGGTGGCGTAAGCCCGCCTAATTCAAATGGGGATGTTGGGGGCGTGTTTTATTTAAATTTCACTTGACCCCGCGTTTTTGACGTTTTTTTTTAACGGCGCATGCGCCGTCCGTAAAAAATCTCCCAGTGTGCATTGCTCCAAAGTACGCCGCAAGGACGTATTGGATTCGACGTGAACGTAAATGACGTACAGCCCTATTCGCAAACGACTTACGCAAACGACGTAAAATTTTCAAAACTCGGCGCGGGAACGACGGCCATACTTAACATTAGCTACGCCTCATATAGCAGGGGTAACTATACGCCAAAAAAAGCCTAACGTAAACAACGTAAAAAAATGTGCCTGCGGGACGTACGTTTCTGAATCGGCATAAATACCTAATTAGCATATTCCTCGCGTAACTATACGGAAGCGCCACCTAGCGGCCAGCGTAAATATGCAGCCTAAGATGCGACGGTGTAAGACACTTACGCCAGTCGGATCTTAGGGAAATCTATGCGTAACTGATTCTCTGAATCAGGCGCATAGATACGACCGCCCGCACTCAGAGATACGACGGCGTATCAGGAGATACGGCGTCGTATCTCCTATCTGAATCTAGCCCAGTAACTTTAACTGACTAGCCTACCTGCCTGCCTGCTCTATCTACCTGCAAAAAATGACACGCTCTCTGTCTCTCTCTCTCTGTTCTCTGTTAACTGCCGCAACACACTACACAAGGCCACCCTGCAGGTGGCCTTTTATAGTGTGGGGCGTGTACTAAACCCCCTGAGCCATAATTGGCCAAAGCCACCCTGGCTTTGGCCAATTATGGCTGTCCGTTTTTTTGAGCGCTGTGATTGGCCAGGCATGCGGGTCATAGTGCATGCTTGGCCAATCATCAGCCAGCGATGCCGCAGTGAATTATGGTCTGTGAAACGTAACTCGAATTTGGCGCGAACGACCTGTTTTGTTCGTATTTCGACGAACGATTGAACATACGATGTTTGACTCGAATACGAAGCTCATCCCTAATTTTGAGAAAGGGGTCCCTTGTGGCCACCAGTGTATTATGTTTGCTTCCACAATACACAAGTGCAATGTGGCCTCAATAAATGGCGGAGGTTCCCTTTAGTAAGCGCTAGCCATTTCTTCTATGGTTACAGTTGAGTTCTGCTTTAAGCTTAATAATCAGCAAAACTTTATGCAAGCTTTAAATTCCATTTAAATAAATACGCCAAAAATGATTAGAATGAATAATACTGGAAACACTCAGTAGAGGGAATTATACATATTTAATGTTGAAAAAAAAAAATGTTTATTTGACTTGAGAAGGATTTGTTGGTTTTCACTGTTGAATCTAACTTGGCAAGGAGAGTGTGAATAATTATTCACGTCGAGCGCGTTTTGCGATTACCCTTCCTCGTCTCCAGCTCATAACTTCATCTCCAGGATCCTGCCCCAGCAACATCTGTTGCCCCCAGTTCCTCCCAGCTAGTGGCATGTTTGTTTAATGGAGGGTAAGGCTGGTTTTTCTGTTTCCTTTTAGGAAGGGAAATAAAAGAGCTGGTGTCTGCTCCAGGGAGGGTTTCATTAGGACAATAAGCGTCTTCTCTCCCCCCTCCCCAAACCAGTGCCTTCTCCAAGAGCCAGACGTTTCTAAGTGCCATTGTTCAGGCTGATGTATAGAGGCTTCACACTTGTAACAGCGGTCCTGATCCTTCTCTCCCTATTGTGTGCCCAGAATAGGCTGGAAAAGGAGACCGTAGCCCTTTATCCGCAGGGAAGAAAAGAAGGCTGCACTTGGAAAAACGAAAAGAGAAAAAAAAAGGAAAACAGCTTTATCCAGCTGCAGCGTTAACAAAGTCAGCAGCCTAATGAAATACCCAGAAGAGTCAAAGCCTAAATGATGGAGGAAGTTTTGCCAAGGAATTAATGCTAATGTGGGATTGCTCTCTGAAGCTTTAGCTTCTTTCGCTGTAGAAGGCTTGCCAACAGAGGCAATGGAGTAAATTTGGGGCCTTTAGTAAAGCTGTTCATTTTTAATTGTTAAAGAAGAACTCTGTTTGAATTAAAGTGGAACACCCAATATCATTTCTACTGCCATAAGTGTGCACAGCCTATTGCATTAGGTGTGCACCCCAAACACATATGCGTGTCCTTGTGTATACAGTATATACTGTCAGTGTCAGTAGAGCAGTGGACGATGTCAGTAGGGCAAGGTTTGGTGTCAGTGGGGCAGTGGATGATGTCAGTAGCTTTTATTTTTACTATTTAATTTAATTTTTTTTAACAATTTTTATTTTTTATTATTAATTACAATATTTTTTTCAATTCCTTTTTTAACAATTTGTTTTGGAGCCCCATTAAAGCGGAGTTTCACTCTAAAACAATTATATGACATTACATCCAGCATACTTCCGACATGTACAGTATGCTGGTATTTTTATTTTTTTCGTTGTACATACCGTCTTATAGTTCTTTTTCACCCGGCTTCCGGGTTCTCACTACCGCCGGGAGTAGGCGTTCCTATGAAGAGGCATAAATGATTGACGTGCGGATGAGCGCAACACGCGTTCCGAAAATAGCCGACCTGGGACTCGGCTCTATACGGCGCCTGCGCAGTCAGCTCTACGCGGCTCCTAGTCTGTGCGCAGGCTCCGTATAGCGCTGTATAGAGCCGAGTCCCAGTTCGGCTATTTTCGGAAACACGTGACGCGCCTTATCCGCACGTCAATTATCTACGCCTCTTCATAGGGACGCCTTTTCCCTGCGGGAGTGAGAACCCGGAAGCCGAGTGAAAAAGAACTATAAGACGGTATGTACAGCAAAGCACCTTTTGATTTTATTACAGCGCTCAGTGTTTTTGGGTACGAGTCTATCAGCATGGCACATCTATTTGCCCACTCTTCTTTACAAAAACACAAATCTGTCAGATAGTGAGGGCATCTCCTGTGCACAGCCCTTTTCCGATCACTCCACAGATTTTCAATGGGATTCAGGTCTGAAAAGTCTATGCACAGACAAAAGGCTTTATTTTAGTTTTGGATAGAGCACAGCAGGATTCACACCCCTACCACTTAATGTTTTACCGTCTGTGCCCCACTGGGGGGCATTTTCTTTTACTTCCTGTCCTAGGTATATAACAGGATGTGAAAGGAAATCCTGTTCCACAGTCCTGTTGTGAGGTGAACTCTTTAGGGCTTATTTACTAAAACTGCAGAGCGTAGAATCTGGTACAGCTCTGCAAGGAAACCAATCAGCTTCCAGGTTTTATTGCCAACGCTCAATTGAACAAGGACTGGCCAGACTGGCCATAGGGCATACCGGGCATATGCCCGCAGGTCACGTCTCTGTAATGTAGGGGGAGTCTGTATGGGCTGTATTGTAGAGGGGGGCTGTAATGTAGGGGGGACTGTATTGTAGAGGGGGTCTGTAATGTAGGGGGGTCTGTACTGTAGGGAGGGGGTCTGTACTGTAGGCAGGTCTGTGTAACATGCAGGGGGTCCAGAACTGTTAACGGGGTGTCTGTGTAACAAACCGTGGGGGGCTGTGTAATGTAAAGGGGTTCAGAGGTGCAAGGTGCTGTGTAATATAAAGGGGTCCAGAGGTGCAGGGTGCTGTGTAATGTAAAGGGGTCCAGAGGTGCGGTGCTATGTAATCTAAAGGGGTCCAGAGGTGCAGGGTGCTGTGTAATGTAAAGGGGTCCAGATGTGCAGGGAGCTGTTTAATGTAAAGGGGCCCAGAGGTGCAGGGTGCTGTGTAATGTAAAAGGGTCCAGAGGTGCAGGGTGCTGTTTAATGTAAAGGGGCCCAGAGGTGCAGGGTGCTGTGCAATGTAAAGGGGTCCAGAGGTGCAGGGTGCTATGTAATGTAAAAGGGTCCAGAGGTGCAGGGTGCTGTTTAATGTAAAGGGGCCCAGAGGTGCAGGGTGCTGTGTAATGTAAAGGGTCCAGAGGTGCAGGGTGCTATGTAATGTAAAAGGGTCCAGAGGTGCAGGGTACTGTTTAATGTAAAGGGGCCCAGAGGTGCAGGCTGCTGTGTAATGTAAAGGGGTCCAGAGGTGCAGGGTGCTATGTAATGTAAAAGGGTCCAGAGGTGCAGGGTGCTATGTAATGTAAAAGGGTCCAGAGGTGCAGGGTGCTGTTTAATGTAAAGGGGCCCAGAGGTGCAGGGTGCTGTGTAATGTAAAGGGGTCCAGAGGTGCAGGGTGCTGTGTAATGTAAAGGGGTCCAGATGTGCAGGGTGCTGTGTAATGTAAAGGGGTCCAGAGGTGCAGGGTGCTGTTTAATGTAAAGGGGCCCAGAGGTGCAGGGTGCTGTGTAATGTAAAAGGGTCCAGAGGTGTAGGGTGTTGTGTAATGTAAAGGGATCCAGAGGTGCAGGGTGCTGTGTAATGTAAAGGGGTCCAGAGGTGCAGGGTGCTGTGTAATGTAAAGCGGTCCAGAGGTGCAGGGTGCTGTGTAATGTAAAGCGGTCCAGAGGTGCAGGGTGCTGTGTAATGTAAAGCGGTCCAGAGGTGCAGGGTGCTGTGTAATGTAAAGCGGTCCAGAGGTGCGGTGTGCTGTTTAATGTAAAGGGGTCCAGAGGTGCAGGGTGCTGTGTAATGTAAAGCGGTCCAGAGGTGCAGGGTGCTGTGTAATGTAAAGAGTATCCAACGCATTTCAGGGGCCCAAAAATGCCCCCTTCATTGGAACCAAACCAGCTATTGACAAGGCATGTGCTTGCAATTACACTGGAAGAGATAACACTAAAGTTCAAGTTCACCCAGGACTCTGATAGGATTACTATTCTCCAATGGAAATCTCAATCTGCCCCAACTTTAACCTTGTGGAAAAAAATTGTTAATTCTAATCTACCAATGTACAAGGCCATCCATTTAACGAGAGGATGCCCTAAAAAAAATCCCCAAAGTTTTGGGACATTTGCGTAGAGGACCTGTCTACTAACACTGACCCTGAACCTCCGAACTAGTAGACTACCTAACGCTCTCCCTCATTTACTAGCCCTGGAGCAACTGCTCTTGCAAAGTGTACAGTTTCTTTGGGGCAGATTCACGTAGATCTGCGGCGGCGTAACGTATCGCATTTGAGTTAAGCCGCCGGAAGTTTTACGGGCAAGTGCTTGATTCACAAAGCAATTGCCTGTAAAGTTGCGGCAGCGTAACGTAAATCTTCCGGCGCAAGCCCCGCCTAATTCAAATGATCCGGTAGGGGGCGTGGATCATTTAAATTAGGCGCGTTCCCGCGCCGAACGTACTGCGCATGCGCCGTCCCTAAATTTTCCCGACGTGCATTGCGCTAAATGACGTCGCAAGGACGTCATTGGTTTTGATGTGAACGTAAATGGCGTCCAGTCCCATTCACGGACGAGTTACGCAAACAACGTAAAATTTTAAAATTTTGACGCGGGAACGACGGCCATACTTAACATTGTATACGCCACCTAGGGGGTAGCTTTATCTTTACGCCGCGTATCTCTTACGGAAACGGCGTAAATTTACTGCGACGGGCAAGCGTACGTTCGTGAATCGGCGTAACGACTAATTTGCATATTCTACGCCGACCGCAATGGAAGCGCCACCTAGCGGTCAGCGTAAATATTGCACCCTAAGATACAACGGCGCAGGCCGTCGTATCTTAGGTATGTTTAAGTGTATCTCAGTTTGAGAATACACTTAAACATACGACGGACTTAGATTCGGAGTTACGTCGACGTATCTGCTGATACGCCGGCGTAACTCTTTGAGAATCTGGCCCTTTGCCTTTAGTAAATCAAGTAAATCACTTGGCAAAGAATACCCAATCACATGCAAGAATTATTTTTAAAAAAACAGCATTTTTGCTTGCACATGATTATACAACCATTTTAACTGTGGGCAGCTGAAGCTGCTGCCTGTTCACTTCCTGGATTTACAAAGACGCACAGAGGCACACCTCCAGCTCTGCAGCTCTCATAGGCTCTCTTATGACTCATCCCCCCTCCCTTCCTGGCAAACTCTCACGAGAGTGAGAGAGAGAGCTGTGCGTGATGTCATAAGCCTAGGCTAATGACCAGACAGGAAACAGGAAGTGGGCTGTATAAGGTATTTACTGGCAGAAAAAAAATGTTTTACTATCCAAAGTTAAAACAACAACAAGGGCAGAAGATTTAAAAGATGAAAAAAATGACTGAAGGTTCACTTTAAAGTCTTACTTTTTCGGTGTTGAATTTTGCTCTGTATATGGCCAGCTTAAAATAGTTGTCACCAGTGGCGGTGCGTCCATAAAGGGGGCAGGAGCGCCGCCCCCTCTCCTGTCATTCTCTCTTTCACCATAGATTCATGCATCAAAGTAGGCTGTAGGGGGCGTGTTGTATTTAAATGAGGCTTGACCCCATGTAGATGCATGGCCGAACGAACGGCGCATGCGCGTGCATGCTCAGTATCACGTCGTATTTACGCCCAAAGATACGTCGGCTCAATGCCTGTGACGTGAACGTAATTTATGCACAGCCCTATTCGCGTACGACTTACACAAACGACGTAAAAAGATACGCTTGTTCCGACGTCCATACTTTGCATGGGATGCGCCACCTAGAGACCAGCTTTATCTTTACGCCGGCGTATCTCTAACGTAAACGGCGTAACTAATTGCGACGGGCGCACGTACGTTCGTGAATCGGCGTATCTAGTCGTTTGCATATTCTACGCCGAACTCAACCTGAAGTGCCACCTAGCGGCCAGCGTAAATATGCACCCTAAGATACGACGGCGTAGGAGACTTACGCCGCTCATATCTTAGCCTAATTTACGCGTATCTGGTTTCCAGAATACGCTTAAATTTACGACGGCGCAGATTCGGACTTACGACGGCGTATCTACTGATACGCCGACGTAAGTCTCTGAGAATCTGGCCCATAGACTCTAATAGGCTTCCAAAATGGTAAACCGCGGGCGCACTGTTAGGGAACCGAATAAATTGCATCCCTAACACTAACCCGCCTCTTAGCCAATCAGGTTGCTCAGGTCTGGTTACTTGTCACCTGATTGGCTGAAACAACAGGCGCTGCTATTGGACGCCTGATGGGACAAGAGGATGGGAGAAGTGCAGGAAACGTGAAGGACCCTGCCGTCACCCGCTGCCCCACAAGACAGGGTAAGTCCCAGGCAGAAGGCGAGCGGGCGTGGGGGCACAATCCCACTGGCAGCATTTGGCACAGTGGCTGCAATTGATGGCACAGTGGCTGCAATTGATGGCACGGTGTCTGCAATTGATGGGCACAGTCGCAGCTTTTGATGGGCACAGTTGCAGCTTTTGATGGCACAGTGGCTGGTTTTTTTTTAGCACCAGCCGCCACTGGTTGTCATCATAAAAGTTCCCATTTGATGAGTTCCCCTCACCTCTATTTATGAAGACAACTGATTAATTTTCAAATTTCCGCCATCTTGGTGATTACGGTCACCAGGATAAATACAGAGGGCGAATCTCCTTAGCGGGGACAAATAGAGCAATAAATAATACGACAGGTGTCCCAATCCCTTCCTACCCTACCCAAAAAGAAAATAAATTAGCTATCCTTACACCTCGTAAGGCCAACATAAATCTAAGGTGAAAATATGAAGCCAACCAATAATTTATAATACTTGACAGCTGACAAATAAGCCAAGGCGAGGTTAGACCCCCACCAATCACTGTCTCCCGGTCCCAATCCGGAGGGCCCCTTGCCGGGTGACACGCCGGCGGGTCGTAATGAAGAAATGATTAGGACACAGTAATGAAATCACATTTGTCTTGTTCTTTTCTCTTGATACCCCCTCAATCATTCTCATTTTATCTATTCTGTTGTTTTAAAGGCTCCTCGGCTGACTGTGTATAATTAGCCCGGCTGATTCGGGCCGCATAGAAAAGGCTCCAGACTTGCTGACATCCCATTAAACAATGAGGCTTTGCAATGTAAAACCGGCACAAAGGGTGCTGAGCTGAGTGTTTATCAAGCTTTATTTGGGGGAGTTGTCTGTTTGTTTAAGGCTCACGGTTTTACATATTCTCAGTGATGTGGTAATTGTATTTAGATAGTCACGCCGGCCCCCCTAGCCTATTTGCAAACGGCACCGGCCTAATGAGGAGCTGCCGTGTTACAAAAACAGCAGTAGGCCTTTCAGACTACAAAAGCCCTAGATGATCAACGAATGTGTGTGTGTGTGGAACCTCCGTCGTCTGCTAGCAAATTGGGGCTAAGTAAGGGTCAGGGGGATTATGGATATTACAGCTAAGCAAGTTACTTACATTAAAATCTGAGACTTGACGTGCAAGATGTAAGAAGGAAGCTACCTTCCGCTAATTCCAGGGGACGTCACCTGTCAGACCTGTTTACTGTCCCTTTTCCTTCCTTAAAGCAAGACTAAAAACTTTTTTTCTTTGACGCAAAAATTGGCCTATAGGTACCAAAGACAAGGGGCCAGATTCAGGTAGGAGATACGACGGCGTATCTCCAGATACGCCATCGTATCTCTGAGTGTGAGGCGTCGTATCTTGGCGCCTGATTCAAAGAATCAGATACGCCAGAATTTGTCTAAGATACGACCAGCGTTAGTCTCATACGCCGTCGTATCTTAACTGCATATTTACGCTGGCCGCTAGGGGCGTGTACGCTAATTTACGCCTAGAATATGTAAATCAGCTAGATGCCGATTCACGAACATACGCCCGGCCGTCGCAGTACAGATGCGCCGTTTACGTGAGGCCTCGTACACATGAACGGACTGTCCGCCGGACCGTTTTCATCAGACATGTCCGCTGCCGGATTTTGGTCTGATGGCTGTACACACCATCGAACCAAAATCCCCGCGTACAGGATACATGCTTCCACGCATGCGTCGAATCACTTCGACGCATGCGAGGGCTTTCGGCCGAGCGGACATGTCCGGTGAGTCTGTACAGACGACCAAACATGTCCGACGGACAGGCTTCCAGCGGACATGTTTCTTAGCATGCTAAGAAACATTTGTCCGCTGGAAACCTGTTCCGCTAGGCCGGAAAACTGTCCGGTCGGCCCTACACACGGTCGGACATGTCCGCGGAAACTGGTCCGACGGACCAGTTTAAGCGGACATGTTCGGTCGTGTGTACGAGGCCTGAGTGTGAGGCGTCGTATCTTGGCGCCTGATTCAAAGAATCAGATACGCCAGAATTTGTCTAAGATACGACCAGCGTAAGTCTCCTACGCCGTCGTATCTTAACTGCATATTTACGCTGGCCGCTAGGGGCGTGTACGCTGATTTACGCCTAGAATATGTAAATCAGCTAATTCACGAACGTACGCCCGGCCGTCGCAGTACAGATACGCCATTTACGTAAGGCTTTTTCCGGCGTAAAGTTACCCCTGCTATATGAGGCGCAGGACGTCGGGCCAGCGTAGAATTTTCTGACGATTACGTCGTTTGCGTAAGTCGTTCGCGAATAGGGCTGGGCGGAATTTACGTTCACGTCGAAAGCATTGGCTTTTTGCGGATTAATTTGGAGCATGCGCACTGGGATACTTTCACAGACGGCGCATGCGCCGTTCGGAAAAAGCGTCATTTACGTGGGGTCACAATAAATTCCTAAACAATGGAAGGACCCTATGAGCCCGACAGAGAAGAGCTGGTTTTGTAGAATTAATGATATATATTATACTGAACAGCTCAGGTACATGGGAGAGGAGGGAGAAGGCGGATTTAAACGGAAATGGCAGGATTGGGTTAATTTTAAACTCGGACCAAGGTATATAGATAGGATGATATAGTGTAGGTAGGTGAACGGGCAAAGAGCGATTCAATAGGAGACAGAATTCCGGAGATAGGGGAGGGCGGGAGGGTGGGGATAAGGGTTGGGGGGGGCTTGAGGGAGGGGCGAGGGTTTGTTCGGCTTGGGGAAACTAATGTATCTATTTATGTATTTAAGTATTTTTTTCCTTTCTCTCCTTTCGTACATTTACTGACACATATTTAAAAAAGCACTTTTGCAATAACAAAGAAAAAAAGTAAGAAACAACAAATAAAAGAAATCTTTTCCAACTATGATGCGAACTAAGGAGACTGCGAACTGAACGCAAATTGATTGAGTATCCTGATAGTTCTCTGAGGCGGATATAAAAAGAAAAAAAAAAAAAAAACAAAAAAAAAAAAAAAAAAAAAAAAAAAAAAAAAAAAAAATTTACATAAAACACGCCCACATCTTCCACATTTGAATTAGGCGGGCTTACGCCGCCCTATTTACGCTACGCCGCCGCAACTGCTTTGCTTTGTGAATACTGCACTTGCCTGTCAAAGTTGCGGAGGCGTAGCGTAAATAGGATACGTTACGCCCTCACACAAATACGCGCTCCCTACCTGAATCTACCCCAAGATCTTCTGCTATATTAATGCAGACACACGACCGAGGAACTCGTTGGAAAAGACACATCGTTTTCCTCAACGAGTTCCTTGTTAGGCTTGACGAGAAACTCGACAAGCTTTCTTTGCGTACACGCGGTCAAGACCAAATCTCCTCGTTCTCAAACGCGGTGACGTACAACACGTACGACGGCAGGGGAAGTTCGATTCCACTGGCACAACCCTTGGGGCTGCTTTTGCTAATCTCATGTGTTTGCGTGTTAAGTAAAAGTTTGGTGAGAGACAATTTTCACTTTTCAGTCTGTTACAGCGTGACAAATGTGCTATTTCCATTACAAACGCTACTTTTACCGAAGGTGCGCTCCCGTTTCATACTTTATTCTGAGCATGCGCGGGTTTCTAAGCATACACACGAACGTGTTTCTCGTCGAAAACCAGCCCGACGAGGAACACGACGAGGAAATTGAGACTCCCGTCGAGGAAAAAGAGGACTTGTTTTTTTTTTTTTCTCGTCGAGTTCCTCGACAGTTTTCTTGATGAAAAACATACACACAACCGGTTTCCTCTGTAAAAAAGCTCTGCCACCAAGTTTCTTGATGGATTCTGTCAAGGAAAACGGTCGTGTGTACGAGGCCTCAGTGTATGAGGCTTTCAGGTTTCTCGTCAAGAAAACTGGCTAAAATCTCGACGAGAAAAATAGAGAACCTGCTCTCTATTTTCTTGTCTCTTGTGATTTGCGGCAGTGTTTTCCTGCCGAGAAACCCGAGTGTGTGTATACTTACCTGTCGCCGTGGAAACCCGCGCATGCCCGAAATGACTTTGACGCATGCGCGGTAGCTTCCTAGGCATAGGTAGAGTGCAGCAAGATGGCGGCGACGGCATTGAATGTGACGAGCGCATGCTCGTCGTACACGATGACGTCACACGTTCTTGCCATTCAAAAGAAAGTGCGGTTCTTTTGAATGGAGCGTCTGTACACTCGGGCGGCAAGAGATTCTTGCCAAGAATGTCGTCGGGAAAAACAACAGTTTTTTCCTGACGAGATTCTCACCCGTGTGTACAGGGCTTAATAGTTACAGCTGACCTTGAGTTTTATAAAAACTATAGTAGTACCCCCGTCAAATCATTCTCCGCAGATATTACCTTTTGTACCACCACCACCCCCTCCCTTTAGAATGTAAGCTCTATGAGCGGGGCCCTCCTGTACCTTCTGTATTAAACTGTATTGTAATTGTGCTGTTGTATACTGTTTTGTTAAAATTGCGGCCGTGAAATCGACTTTGAAGGCGCACAAGTATGACAGGGGCCTTAAGCCTAGTACGCACAGGCCGAATGTCAGGCGACATCAGCCAGTTCAATAAAAACAGGCCAAAATTCGGCCGGTGTGTATGTCAGTCGGTCCAACAGAAGCCAACCGTTTGGCCAGCTTCTGTCGGACGTGCATGCTGGAAAACTAGCAGCTGGCGGGCTCCCGATCAATGCTCTCAGCCAATGGCTGAGAGCGCTATCCAGAGTGTTCAGGTTGGGGGGGGGGATTCGTCCCTCTGTAAGAACACAATAGAACAGCAGGGGAGATCCCTGTACCAACATCAGATTGTTAACAACTTTTTGTTGGGGGCGTGAACAGTGCTTCTGGGTAGAGCTTGCACCCGCCACCCCAGGTCTGTTGTGATTCGTTACAGCACTAGATGATTTTTTTTTTTTGGGGGGGGGGGGGTCCCTGAATGGCAGTTTGGTAATGTGTCACCCTAGCGTAAGGTGACCAGATTTTTTTAAATTAAATTAAACAGTCTGTCAAGTCTTACTCTCCGGGCCCCGGCTACTACTGGGTGGGGAGCGGAGGAAGATCACTCTGCCAGGGAAGGCAAGGAGATAGGCAGGCAGGCAGTTGGCCAGGACTTGAGCCAAGGCAGAAGAACATGCGAGCGGAGCTGAATGGGCATGCACCCGAAACTGCAGAAATACCCACTCCGCTCCGACCAGCACATGATCATAAGAAAGGGGCACAGATAATGGAAACATTATTATGCACTGACTGTCTTTGAAATTGCCCCAGCCCCTGTTCAAATCCAATCCGGGGACAAAACCGGGGACAGACTTGGTCCGGGGACAGTGTCCTTAATCCAGGGACTGTCCCCGGAAACCAGGGATGTCTGGTCACCCTACCCTAGCGTTCACCAAAAATGAGTCCATCTTTTTTTTCTTGTGTGTTGCCGCTTATAAAGTGCCCATTGAAAGTTGTCAATGGGCCCTAAATGTTACTTCTTGACTCTTCTCTAACGTTCCTCTTACTTTGAAACTGCACTAGGGTTATGTTCTTCAGTCAATGTGAATCCAAATAGGCCTTATTAAAGCTTTGTTTAAATAAAACAAGAAAAAAAAAAAAAGAGCGTCCTTGGCAGAAAGTGAGCCTAATCTTGTTAACCTCTTCAATGCCACAGGGGGCAGCTTAGCGAAGCAGCATGTCTCCACATTCCTCCGCATTGTCACTGGACATGTGGGCCACATAATCACCATTCAGGGCACTGTGCGGCATGTGTGTATAGAAATGATAGATCAAAGAGGCCGGGCATAAAGAACCTCATTCTGCTATAATTGTTACATTGAGTCCGTTCCCATGTGTCTCGCTGAAAAATCCTTTCACTCCGCTCGGCTTTTATGCAAAATAATTTTTTCCAGATCTGAGGGCACCGAGCGAGAGAGAGAGTCAAAAAAAAAAAGAGGTCCAGCGCCGACAAATGGTTTCAAATATAAAAAAAAAGTAATAAAAATTGATATGGTGGCCGTTTCCATACCGCAACACGCTGCAAAGTACAAAAACACAAACATATTTGAATGGCTGTGTCAGACAAGAAAACAAATGTGTAACAATATGCCGCTATCGCTCGTGGCCATCAGTATACAGCGCCGGTTCTTGGCATCGTCTTCTTGGATAACTCACTTTACCCTTATTATTTGCTTTGGGGAGCATGTTAAAAGTTGTAAATCATATTTTGTTCCTATTTACTTTATTCGGATTTCACAGCGTACAGATTACAACATCAACATAGATTGTCAGTGGTCTGTCGAGGGGACTTTAGAAATGTTTCATAGAGAAGTTTGACAGCAAAGCTGCAATTTAAAGAGACGGTGTCAATCGTTCATGCAGGACAAAGTGATGGGGTCTTTGCAAAGGGCACCCTGACTCCCCTAAACTCACCTTGTCTGTACTCTTTCAATGTTTCTTCCTTCTTCACAGTTGGCTTCTAGTTGGCTTAAGTCATGCAGGGCAAAGCGATGGGGTCTTTGCAAAGGGCACCCTGACTCCCCTAAACTCACCTTGTCTGTACTCTTTCAATGTTTCTTCCTTCTTCACAGTTGGCTTCTAGTTGGCTTAAGTCATGCAGGGCAAAGCGATGGGGTCTTTGCAAAGGGCACCCTGACTCCCCTAAACTCACCTTCCCTGTACTCTTTCAATGCTTCTTCCTTCTTCACAGTTGGCTTAAGTCCTGCAGGGCAAAGCGATGGGGTCTTTGCAAAGGGCTCCCTGACTCTCCTAAACTCACCTTGCCTGTACTCTTTCAATGCTTCTTCCTTTTTCACAGTTGGCTTCCAGTTGGCTTAAGTCATGCAGGGCAAAGCGATGGGGTCTTTGCAAAGGGCTCCCTGACTCCTCTATACTCACCTTGCCTGTACTCTTTCAATGCTTCTTCCTTCTTCACAGTTGGCTTAAGTCATGCAGGGCAAAGCGATGGGGTCTTTGCAAAGGACACCCTAACCCCCCTAAACCCACCTTGCCTGTACTCTTTCAATGCTTCTTCCTTCTTCACAGTTGGCTTAAGTCATGCAGGGCAAAGTGATGGGGTCTTTGCAAATGGCTCCCTGACTCCTCTATACTCACCTTGCCTATACTCTTTCAATGCTTCTTCCTTCTTCACAGTTGGCTTAAGTCATGCAGGGCAAAGCGATGGGGTCTTTGCAAAGGGCTCCCTGACTCCCCTAAACTCACCTTGCCTGTACTCTTTCAATGCTTCTTCCTTCTTCACAGTTGGCTTAAGTCATGCAGGGCAAACCGATGGGGTCTTTGCAAAGGGCTCCCTGACTCCCCTAAACTCACCTTGCCTGTACTCTTTCAATGCTTCTTTATTCTTCTCAGTTGGCTTAAGTCATGCATGGCGAAGCGATGGGGTCTTTGCAAAGGGCTCCCTGACTCCTCTATACTCACCTTGCCTGTGCTCCTTCACCGCTTCTTCCTTCTTCACAGTTGACTTCCATACCCGAGGGTTCTGGGTATGGAGGATCATATGACCCGCTCCCTTGTTGAAGTTACAGCCAATCTCTAGGCTTAAAGTGATTGTTATTCTTTTTAAAAATGAGCCTTTACAAACTTTACCTACTCAGTGCAGTTGGATTTGCACACATCAGCCTGGTTCCTCTACATTTAAAAGCAAAATGGAAGGATGAGGTAAGTGAAGGAGGACTGCACTAAGGTAAAGGAAGCTATTTAGGGAAAAAAATTGTACCTTTACAACCCCTTTAATCATGGTGTTGGAGACAGAGATCATGGGGGGGGGGGGGGGGGCTTTTTTCAGTGACACAAAATTTCCCTGCATGGACATGGTGACAGTGTCTCTTTAAAGAAACCCTAGTGGGGCAAGGAAACAGAAGATGCCATTGCTGAACGGCTCTTGAAAATGTAGGCCTTTTTAAATTTGAACACTGTTTAAAGTCATGTGTTCAAACACAAAACTTAGCAAAAGCATTTGCCCTGCTTTGCCTGCCATGCAAACGCATTTCAATAGGGCCTGTTACGTCACAATTGTTGTCCACACTGCAACATTTAATGGGAATCGGCTGACCTGTGCTTGATGTGCTCTAAACCCATGTCCAATGCTGGAAAACAACTCCCGTCTGCACAAACCCTTATTAGGGCTTCTTAGTGAGTCACTATCCTGTAAAGAAAAAAACACGTGAATGTTAGGTCTTCCAAAACACAATGGCCCGGATTCAGAGAGAAATTGCGCCTGCGTAGCCATAGTTACGCAGCGCAATTGCTGACTTGCTCCGGCGTTACGAATGCTCCTGATTCAGGAACATCGTAACGCCGACTGCAGCCTAAAATCTGCGTGGCATAAGGCTCTTATGCCACGCATATTTTAGGCTGCATTCTTGCGATGACCGCTAGGGGGCGCTCCCATTGTGCTCAGTGTATAGTATGCAAATTGCATACTAACACCGATTCACAATGTTGCGCGAGCCCTGCGTACGCAAGTTACGGAGTTTCCGTACGGCGTCTTTAGCGTAAGACTGCCACTTCTAATAGTAGGGGCAGCCAATGCTAAAGTTTACCTGCCGTTCCCGCGTCGTGAAATTTGAATTTCACGTCGTTTGCGTAAGTGATTCGTGAATGGCGCTGGACGCCATTCACATTCACTTTGAAGCAAATGACGTCCTTGCGACGTCATTTGCCGCAATGCACGTCGGGAAAGTCGGGAAAGTTTCCCGACGGCGCATGCGCTTTACGATCGGCGCGTGAACGCGCCTAATTTAAATGATTCCCGCCCCCTGCGCTTACGCCGGGCAATTTTGCCGGCGCGCCCTCGCAATTTACGGAGCTACTGCTCCGTGAATCGAGGGCAGCGGTGCAAATTTGCGGGGGCGCAAGGCAAAATCGTTGCCCTGTGCCTCCGTAATTTATGCGCAATTCTTACTGAATCTGGGCCAATGTACATGTTTGTTTCAAGCCTCTGACTTACCAAGTAAACAATGACAGAGATGACAGTTCTGAAGAGTGTATCCACTCTATTGAAAATGGGTACACCAGCCTAGTTCTTGGCCCAACCTGAGCATAATCTGTTATAAAGGCAATTGTGAGTGTTGTACTTATTATTGCACATTCAATTTCTAATCTAAAATTTGTGACATGGCCATCCATTGGTCCCTTCTGTCTGGAAAAATAGAATGAGGTGTTATGCCACGTACACACGACCGTTTTTCATGTCATGGAAAAAAACAAAGTTTTTCTCAAAAGTGATTCCTCTCAAGCCTGCCTTGCCTACACACGATCGTGAAAAAAAATGCTCGAGCAAAGCGCGGTGACATACAACACGTACGACGGCACTATAAAGCCGAAGTTCCATTTGAATGGCGCCACCCTTTGGGCAGATTATGCTAATTTCCCGTCTCATAACTTGCTCCTGAGCATGCACGTTTTTTTCCCAGTCGTTAAAGCGTACACACGACCATTTTTTACGACGAGAAAAATGACGGAGCCTACACACGATCGTTTTTAACAAACAATTTAAAAAATTGCATTTTTATCGTCATGAAAAACGGTCGTGTGTGTACGCGGCTTGAAACATGCACGTGCCACAATTCCTCGCCTTCAGAAACCACACAGGAGATAATGGCATGTCCCACTAGATCAGGGGTTCTCCACCTTCTAGTGGCGTGACCCCTTGGTAAAATTTCCCAAGTTGTGGGGACCCCTAACTTATATAATGGGCACCCCTGGGCAGTAGGGCAATATACTAGGGGCTAGATTCAGATAGCCCGGCGTAATTTTCTGCGGGCGTAACGTATCTCAGATACGTTACGCCACCGTAACGTATCTCAGAAACGTTACGCCGCCGTAACGTATCTCAGATACGTTACGCCGCCGTAACGTATCTCAGATACGTTACGCCGCCGTAACTTAGGGCGCAAGTTCCGTATTCAGAAATAACTTGCGCCCTAAGTTACGGCGGCGTAGCGTATGTGGTCCGGCGTAAGCCCGCCTAATTCAAATGTGGATGATGTGGGCGTGTTTTATTTAAATTACTTATGACCCCATGTATTTGACGTTTTTTACGAAGTGCGCATACTCGAAAGTACGCCGCAAATCGTCAATGCTTTAGACGTGAACGTAACTTATGTACAGCCCTATTCGCGAACAACTTACACAAACGACGTAATCGACGAAAAATTAGACGCTGGCTCGACGTCCATACTTAACATAGGATACGCCTCATATAGCAGGGGTAACTTTACGCCGGAAAAAGCCTAACGTAAACGACGTAAAAAAATGCGCCGGGCGGACGTACGTTTCTGAATCAGCGTATCTACCTAATTAGCATATTCCTCGCGTAAATCGACGGAAGCGCCACCTAGCAGCCAGCGTAAATATGCAACTAAGATACGACAGCGTAAGAGACTTACGCCAGTCGGATCTTAGCCTAATTTTGGCATATCTTGCTTTCTGAATACAGAAAGAAGATACGCCGGCTCAGCTTTGAATTTACGCGGCGTATCAATAGATACGCCGACGTTAATTCTTTCTGAATCTAGCCCAGTGTTGGTAGAGCAGTTGACAATGTAAGTAGGGCAGAGATTGGTGTCAGTAGCTTATTTTACAATTTTTTTCAATTTTATAATTTACAGTATTTTTTATTATAGTATTTTACAATTTAGGAGCTCCATTGGGGGCTTTGTTTAAATATCAGGGGTCTAAACAGACCCCTATTGTCTTACTTTGGGAGACAGAGAAAGGGATTTAGGACAGAGATTCCCCATTCCCTTTATCTGCAGCCAAGCAGCAAGGGGAATCTAATCAGCACAGGGTGATTAGGGTGTGCCCAGGCACACCTGGCATACCCTGTGCATATGCCTATGACTAGCAGAATCCTTGGTAAGCAGTTTCCCACTCTATGAGTGGCCTGGGATGTCTATAAACATATTAATATAGTTGGACAAGCAGGCATGATCACAAGTTCAAGGCAAGGTTCTTTAGCACACGAAATAAAAATGGTAAACATGCAACAAAGGTTGAAGGGCTAACACTTTTTACACCCCCCTGCTGCTAAAGCATGCCTAGCCCAGGCGATCATCCTCTGCCTGGAGACTGAAAGACAGTGAAGACACTAGCTGGAAGTAAATGCTGAAGCATTTATTTTTTATGGGCTTCCCTAATTGGTAACCAGTTTTTAAAGACCGTTGTTAAATTTGTGGACAGCCGTCAATCTCAATTCCATGATTTTCAAACTTTTCCCAAGCCTGTAAGCCAGAATTATCCAATCACACCCTAAAGTAGTAGCTGATCCGCACTAAGCAACAATGATACGCTTCCAATGAATGGGTATCCAAAGCATTAACCATCGGCAGTTCTGTAATTATTCAAAACAAACAACGTGTATTCCAGTGTTACACAATGAGTGTGACAATCATCCCGCTTCTATCCTAATTATGATGTAGGTGTTAATGTGCTTTTAGAGCCCCGGCACCACGTCTCTACCCCCGGCATCTGCTTGTCAGGAAGACGCTTTGTTTAAGGCATTGAGCTAATGAGTTGGGGGATTAGCAAAAAAACAAGAGGTGAGGTGCGACAATCAAATCAGCCCCATCATACTAGACTGCTAATCTAAATCAACAACGACTTGGCAACTCAGGAAAGCCGAAGAAGATAAAAGTTAGTACGGAAATCATAGAACAAGCAAAAGATAATTTTTTTTATTATCCTAATGAACACTCCACAGGTAAAAAATAGGACAAATAAAATGGCTTAGAAGCTTTCGCGATGACAATTTAAAGGGATTAATGCGAAAGCAACTAAAGTGAAAAAAGAAGACCTGTCTGTAATTATGCTACAAAATAACACCACTACGTAGTCCTGGTTATATAACAACTGGCTGCTAATCAGGGGAGGGCTGGCAGCCTTAAGCCTGGGGGGCAAGTCAAGTGGCCCATTAAACTACCGAATCAGCTCACCATCCATGACCCATCTGGTTTTTCAATGCAACCTCACCAGTGCCTATCAGTGCAGCCAACTCCAGTGCCCATCAATGCAGCCTGATCACTGGGACAGGTTACATGGGGAGTATGGGGAGGGGGAATGATGGGGGTCAGCTAGGGGTGTCAGGGTCTCTCACCAAAGTGATCTCAGCTCAGCAGGTCCTTGCACGCCACGGCCTCCTGGGGGGGGGGGGGGTAATGGTCCTGGGGTCAAGTTGCAGCCAGCGCCCAGTCCTGCAGCACTGCGCCCCTACTACCTGGCATTCCCTGCCTCTGTCTGTTTTCAAGAATCCAGTCCCAGGGAGTTGTAGTTTCCTCTGCGCTGCTCTGTTTTCCACCCACCGGGAGCTTGAGCGTGGACTACAACACCTAGAATGCAACAGCTAGTGGTCAGCCCGACTTCCAAGATCAGAATAAAAAATAAAATGGTAGCAGGCATTTTGAACATAAGTTAGGGTGGCCTGGGAGGCAATTGCCACCCTGCCCCCTGGACCAGCCCACCCCTGCTGCTAATTTAAAGCGTAGTTCAACCCAAAAATGGAACTTCCTCTTTTTGAAATCCTCCCCCCCTCCGGTGTCACATTTGGCACCTTTCAGGAGGGAGGAAGAGTAGATACCTGTGTAATCTAGGTTTTTGCTCGCACTTAGGGCATAGGTCGCCGCGCCTTCTCCGTCCCCCCAGGTCCCAGAAGACAGCAGGGACCAGTGGGATCGCGCATGCGCAGTAGGGAACCAGGAAGTCAATTTTACAATCAAGGGATGTCAGGCGACCAACAGGTGCACCCACTGAGCAAGAACTGGACAAAATTTGTATAGTGTGGTCAACTTAAAGCGGGGGTTCACCCTGTTAAAAAAAAAAAAAAATGTTTTTTTTTATTATACCATTACATTCGGCATCGTAGCGCGAGCTACGGTATGCCGGTCTTACATTTTTTATCCCCGTACTCACTGTGCTATGGCTCATTGAAGATTCCGGGGAATGGGCGTTCCTATGGTGAGAGAAGGTGATTGACGGCCGGCCCTGGCACGTCACGCTTCTCCGGAAATAGCCGAAATAGGGTTGGCTCTTCACGGCGCCTGCGCATAGCCTGTGCGCAGGCGCCGTGAAGAGCCGAGACCTACTCCAGCTGTCTTCGGGGAGCGTGACGTGCCAGAGCCGGCCGTCAATCATCCTCCCTCTCCATAGGCACGCCCATTCCCCGCGGGAGTCGGATTCTTCAATGATCGATAGCACAGTGAGTACGGGGATTAAAAATTTAAGACCGGCATACCGTAGCTCGCGCTACGATGCCGAATGTAATGGTATAATGATGTGAAGGAGGGTGAACCACCGCTTTAAGTTTTGTTCTATATCTAACCCATTAACCCATGACCCTAAATCCGCCCATAGATGGATCAAAATGTGTCCGGTTCAGCAGATCTATTTATGGGCAGGTTGGTTGTACAGAAGTCGATCTCTAGATTGACTTCTGTACAACCTTCCTGTTGGAAAACTTTCACTTGATCAGTGACGCTGGCTATAGCTGGAGATGCTAATGAGTGTATTTTTATGGCAGAGAAGCCTCCTCGCCATTATAATACAATAGTTCCACGGGAGGACCTTGAATGTGTGGTTGGGGGAATCTATTCATTTTTTTTTTGGTTCAATCCACTAGTTGAACCAAAGAAAACAATCCATGTTTGGCTGGCTAATCACTGACCTTGCACCTAACCTAATCCCCTAATATCCCTTCTGCAGCATTTTCATAACACAGAACACCTCCCACCATGTTATGGAGATAAGGAGATGGGGAGGTATTCTGTAATCCTTGGTATACAGTATAGGGAGTGGCCACTGTCTCAATCTTTTTACCCTTAAAATAATTCAGGTCTCAGGGTTCCCTTGCAAAAAACAATTAATTGGTGACTAGTGGAAAAAATTGCATCCTTAAGCCTCATACACAAGATCGGATTTTCCAACGGGAAATGTACGCTCCATCGGACAATTGTTGTCGGAATTTCCGACAACAAATGTGGGATAGCATTTTTTAAAAATTTTCCGACAACAAATGTGTGTTGTCGGATTATAATTATTATTATTGTCGGAAAAAAATCCAAAGTACAAACACGCATGCTCCGAACCAATGCTAACCCTAACACAACATTAGCCCAAGTTGCCCAAAGGGTGGCGCTAAAGAGCTTAAAAACCACGTTGTTTCTTGTTTGTTGGCCAACAATTATTTGCCGTTTGTATGCAAGACAAGTTCCTGGCCAACACCCTTCGGACAAAATTCCAAGGCTTTGCCCGCGGAAAATTCGATGGTGTGTACCAGTGGTGGTCAGAATGCCACCTTAACAGACAGCAAAATCGTCATGGATATGCAATAGTCTGGCAGCTTACCTGTTTCCATCTGTCCATTAGAGGCCTGACTCTGTTCTGGTTACTTTCTTATTTCCTCTCCTTCCTGTATGGCCCCACCCAGGCCATCCCAGGAAGTCTATATTAACTATTGCACTACAGGCCTGCAGTGCTGTTCAACAGTGTTGTTTGCTCAAGTTCCTGTCTGCAGTGTGCTACGATTACCTTCCTGTGTACCGTTTTTGGCTCGTCCCTGACTTCTCCTGTTTGCCTGTGCCCTTGACCTTTTGCCTGTCCCTCGGTTACCCTTGTCTGCCTGTTGCCCTGACCTCGGCTTACCCATCACTACCGTTTGTCCTGCTTGCTGCTTCCCCCCTCTCTCTGCGGAGCGTGACCTAGGGGATCCCAGGGGTCGCGACCTGGATCCAGCTGCAGCGAAGGCCATCCTCACCACTAGAGGCTCTGGTGAACACAAAGCTGGGTCTTAGTCTCCGCGCCCTGGGCAATCTTGGGTTCACTTCCTCTCTGATCGCAGCAGTCGGCTATAGGGTTCACTACCCTGTGGTGCATCCCTGACCCCCACAGGGTGCACTTGTCACCTGGCCACAGGTGACCTGACAAAAATAGACCATTGGGTTCATGCAGCTGACACTGGCAAGTGGTGTTGGCCCCAGAACTATGTGGGAACCATTAGATGGGAGGTCAACCAGCAACAATTCAAGGAACCCCTACCAACCTTTAAAGGAATGTTGGTCGGGAATGGCTTCTCTAGGACAATGAACGTGTAACCAGCATAATCACCAGGTAAAAAGCTTGAATATAACAAATATGGCCACCACATTTAGAATGGATAGGTGGCAATATATTACATTTTTGTTTTTGAGTTTAGATACACTTTTTTTCTTGGTGTAATAAAGATAAATGATAATTTTTCGCACTTCAGCAATTGCAGAACAGTACACATAGTATAAAGTCTAACCAGTGTCTTGTAGCACAAAGCCTTTAGGCAGTACATTTCCGTTCAGAACAATCAGAATCTTGTAGATCTGTGACACAGTCTAACCCTGTACTTTAGAGAAAAGGGGTTAACTTTCCAAAACTTGCATAAACTCTAAAGTTGCCATCACAATTTATGTGCAAATGGTGCAACAGAATCCCTCTCGGGGCCAGACGGGAGTTTCAAATTCAGGTCCATTTAAAGGGGAATTTGAAAAGCCAACTAACTACAGCATGAGCTCCATTTACTCCTCAGCAAAAGTCGTGCAACAAACAGAACGATCTGAAGGTGAACAAAGGCGGCAGTGTGAGGGGGAAAGTGCAGTGTGTATGCTCTGGCTGGGCATTAAAATGCCTTCCTTTTATAGTCTACGCTCCCAACACTTTACCGTGTGTAAAAAATCCTCTCCATCTCCCCACTCAGCTCTCAGAGAGCTCAAGGAGTCACGTTCCCATGGACTCGCCCTACACAATCCCTCGACAGGATGTGGCATTCTGTCAGAATGCCCATTGCACGCATTCAGTTTTTTCTTTTCGAATCGTCCAGTGAATGAAATGGGGGGGCCGCGGAACAGTGAACGAGACAAAAGGCTGTGACAAGACTGGTTTACATAAAATTTTATTATAATTTAGTTCATACAGTAGTTCTTTTTAATTATTCCAAGATTCAGAAAATTAAGGTCAGTGGTGGTTGACTTGAGCCGGCCATAGACAGTTCCAATTTTGTCTGGTTCAGCAGAAACTGGCCGAGATTCGAAGCATGTGAAGGGCAGACTGAATGTACCCAAGTTGATCGCTCTATCAACTTGGGTACAACCAGTGGGTACCCGGGTCCAACCCGTGGTTGCAGGAAAGAAAATAGCTCTGTCTATGGCTGGACTTACTTGCTATTGTGGGCCTCAGGTGCATCACTAAAGGGTCTCATATAATATTCAGTGAATGTAATGCTATAGAAAGCTGTTAGTCTGCGGATATGCTGCAGGAGATAGAGACTAGGGGCATGCTACAAGAGATGGTCGTAGATTAAAGACATGATAAAAGAGATGATCACAGACTAGGGGCATCCTACAAGAGATGGTTAGAGACTACGGGCATGATATAAGAGATGATCAGAGACCAGGGGCATGCTAAAGAATATGGTCAGAAACCAGGGGCATGCTAAAGAAGATGGTCAGAGACTAGGGGCATGCTACAACAGATGGTCGTAGACTAAAGGCATGCTAAAAGAGATGATCACAGACAAGGGCATCCTACAAGAGATGGTTAGAGCCTCTGGGCATGATATAAGAGATGATCAGAGACCAGGGGCATGCTAAAGAAGATGGTCAGAGACTAGAGGCATGCTGCAAAAGATGGTCAGAGACTACAGGCATGCTACAAGTGATGGTCAGATACTGCAGAAGTGCTATAGGAGATGGTAAGAGACCAAGGGCATGCTACAAGAGATGGCCAGAGACCATGTACATTCTACAAGAGATGGTGAGAGACTGCAGACCTACTATAGGACATGGTATAAGACCATGAAACTCCCGTCCATTAAGGGCACACGTGCGCCGCCTCCCCTGTCCATCCGCCGCCTCCCCTATCCTGTTCTTTTGAATGGCAAGAATGCAGTGACGTCATCTTGCTACACCCTACCTATGCCTAGGAAGCTACCGCGCATGCGTCAAAGTCGTTTCGAGCATGCTCGGGTTTCCACGGCGACAGGTAAGTATACACACTCTCTGGGTTTCTTGCCGAGAATCACGACGAGAAAATAGAGAGCAGGTTCTCTATTTTTCTCATCGAGATTTTAGGCAGTTTTCTTGACGAGAAACCTGAAAGCCTCGTACACACGCACGGTTTATTTGGCAAGAAAGCTCTGCCAGCAGTTTTCTTGCTGGTTCTTGCCGAGTAAACCGAGCGTGTGTACGAGGCTTCAGAGTGGGATTTGGTGACTTTGGTCTCTACTGTGCTGATCGCTGATCTCCTTGCTGGAGGGGAAGCTGCACTTGAGGGCCTGTAATGTAAGGATCCACTGTATCTGCTTCCTTTATTTATTATGTGGATCTGTGCTTCCTCCACCTCGCCTGTTGCTTCTTGAATATTACCGAACCAATCATCATGGAGGGAAGCTTTGACATGAGGAGGCAATGCCTTGCCCCTACCAAGATGGTGGCTTCCACAGTGTAGATTAGAACAAGGAATGGTAGGTCAGTAATGGGGAAACGATCAGTTGCATGCAACCTAAAGGCAACACTGGTGACTAATCCTTTGTCCTCGACTTCTCCATTTTTGGGCACAGCTTCTACAGCTCAGGTCCTCTTAAGGAAAACGTGAAAGTGGTTGGGGACAGTTATAGTCAAATGACCTGATTTTGCTTTGGAACTCAAAAATATTTTTTTTGCATTGTGTTTTCCTTTTCCTTTGTGGCAGGAATGTAATATAATTGGTTCTATGCACTCCGTAAAACATTGAAGAATTTGAAGAAATATAAACAAGTAAAAATAAGAGTCTTTAATGGCCCTATAAGGCCTCACGGCCATAAAGCGACCTTCGTGACATCAAGGAAACCTATAACTGAATGTTTAATTAGATACATTTACAATGCAGGAAATACTTTTTAAATAAGGAAACAGCATTTACCGCCTTCTTCATTGTTTCCACTTAACATTAAAACGTCCTGGCTCTAATGTATAACACTGAAGTTGCCAGGAAAAACGGCTTGAAACTATTAACACTGCCACTGACCCTGGTCACTTTCCTCTGGATGGACTGTGGCCAGTCTGTACAGAGCTGTATGCTGATGGAGTATTATGTCTCTTGGATCTGGTTATTGCTCATAAGACGGCCTCCAAACTATGGGTTCTGCCAAATTCAAAGCAAGTTGTATTTGGCATGTCACACTTGATGGGAGACCTACCTGCCTTTATTGTAAAGTCTGTGCCGCTGTACTTAGTGGTTGGCTCTTCTGCTTAACAGCACTGGAGACCTGAGTACACATCCTGACCAGGATACTATCTGTTATGCTGCGTACACGCGGCAAAACTCAGTCGAAAATAGAGAACCTGCTCTCTATCTAAGTCTAAGTCAGATGGGACATACACACGGTCGGAATATCCGATGAAAATCTCACATCAAACTTTTTCTATCGAAACTTCCGACGGCGTGTACGTGGCATAAGGAGGCTGCATGTTCTGTGCTTATGTGGGTATACTCTGGTTGGCTCCAATTTGCACCTCTTCCTATGCTTGCATGGGTTTACTCCGGTTTCCTTGAGTTTAAATGTTCTTCCTGTGCTTCTGTGGGTTCACTCTGGTTTCCTCAAGTTTGCATGTTCTCCCATTGCTTGCTTGAGATTACTCCAGTTTCCTTGAGTTTGTATGTTTTCCCTGAGCTTGCGTGGGTTTAATGTACACACAAGGTAACAGCACTCTAAAGCCTCGTACACACGATCGGACTTCCATCAGATGTTTCTGTTGATTTTGGTCCGAAGGGCGCTGGCCGTGAACTTGTTCTGCACACACACGGCAGAAAATTTTCAGCCAACATTCACCAAATCAAGTGGTTTTTCAGCTCTTTACCGCCACCCTTTGGGCAACTTCTGCTATTGTTGTCTGATGTTTAGCATTGGTTCTGAGCATGCGTGTTTGTACTTTGGATTTTAGTCCGATCGGATGATCCTCCATCGGACATTTGTTGTTGGAAAGTTTGAGAGCATGCACAGTAAACATTTGTCTGTTGAAAAACCAAAAACAAATGTCTGATGGAGCGTACAGACGGACGGATTGTCTGATAAAACACGTCCGTCGGACTGTTGTTGTCGAAAAGTCCGATCGTGTGTATGGGCCTTTAGTGTGAAAACCTGCAAATATGCCTGTTGGTTACTGGTACCTTCTCTCCAGGTGCCAGGTTCAGACGACCTCCCAAGCATCACAAACTCGAACTATGGATATATGGAAGAAAGAAAGTTACCGTTGTTTTATAATTGTCAGCTATGATTAAGCACTAATTTATAGTGCGAAACGCGTCAGCTGTTCTACTCCCGTGTTCTGTGCTGTGACTTGTAGTGCATTTTTCCTTTTTTAAATAAAGACAACCATCAAGGTTTTTTGGAGTGCGGCTGTCCATATTTTCTTTTTCCATGGATATATGGAAAAAACCCGCACTCTGGAATCTGTCCAAATTCTTTATGCGATAATCACCAAGTACAGAGCAACTGCTAACAAGTTTCGGCAAAGAGTCTTGTTTCGGCGAAGAGCCTTGTTTCGGCGAAGAGCCTTGTTTCGGTGAAGAGCCTTGTTTCGGCGATGAGCCTTGTTTCGGCAAAGAGCCTTGTTTCGGCGAAGAGCCTTGTTTCGGCGAAGAGCCTTGTTTTCGGCGAAGAGCCTTGTTTCGGTGAAGAGCCTTGTTTCAGCGAAGAGCCTTGTTTCGGTGAAGAGCCTTGTTTCGGCGATGAGCCTTGTTTCGGCGAAGAGCTTTGTTTCGGCGAAGAGCCTTGTTTCGGCGATGAGCCTTGTTTCGGCGAAGAGCCTTGTTTCGGCGAAGAGCCTTGTTTCGGCGAAGAGCCTTGTTTCGGCGATGAGCCTTTTTTCGGCGAAGAGCCTTGTGTGGGTTTAACCCAGTTTCCTTGAGTTTGCATGTTCTCCTTGTGCTTGCGTGGATTTACTCTGGTTTCCTAAAGTTTGCATGTTCCCCCTTTGCTTGCTTATGATTACTCCAGTTTCCGTAAGTTTTCATGTTCTTTCTGTGCTTGCGTTGGTTTACTACTGTTCCCTTGAGTTTGCATTTTCTTCCTGTGCTTGTGTGGGCTTAGTTAGATTTCCTCGAGTTAGCATGTTCTCCCTGTGCTTCCATGGGCTTACTCTGGTTTCTATGACTTTGCATGTTCTCCCTGTGCTTGCATAGGTTTACTCTAGTTCCTCGAGTTTACATGTTCTCCCTGTGCTTGCTTGGGTTTACTTAGACTTTCTTGTGTTTGTTCTCCCTGTGCGTGTGTGGGGTTTACTCCAGTTTCCTCACTCTTCCTGCTGTGCTTGCGTGGTTTTTCTTTGACTTTCTTGAGTTTTCATAGTCTCCCTGTGCTTGTGTTGATTCACTCTGTTTCCCTTGCTGTTCTTGCTGTGCTTGCATTGGTTTTACTTTGACTTTCTTGAGTCTCCATGTTCTCCTTGTGCTTGTGTGGGTTGCTGGAGTAAGCTCCACAAATTTGCATGTTCTCTCTGTTCTTGTTTGGGCTTCCTCCAGTTCCTCAAGTTTATATGTTCTCCCTGTGCTTGCATGGGTTTACACTTCCTTGAGTTTTCATGTTTTTTCGCATGGTTTCACTAAGGCCCCATACACACGAGAGGATTTATCCGCAGATACGGTCCAGCGGACCGTATCCGCGGATAAATCCTCTCGAGGATTTCAGAGGATTTCTATGCGATGGCGTGTACACACCATCGCATTGAAATCCGCGCTGAAATCCTCTGCCGATGACGTGTCGCGCCGTCGCCGCTATTATGACGCGGCGACGGGCGCGACGCTGTCATATAAGGAATTCCACGCATGCGTCAAATCATTACGACGCGTGCGGGGAATCCCTTTGGACGAATGGATCCGGTAAGTCTGTACAGACGAGCGGATCCATCCGTTGGAATGGATTCCAGCAGATGGATTTGTTGTGCATCACAGCAAATATCCGATCTGCTGGAATCCATCCCAGAGGAGATTTCTCCGTGGAAACAGATCCGCTGGCGTGTACACACCATAGGATCTATCCGCAGAAACCCATTTGCTGGGATTTATCTGCGGATGGATTCTATCGTGTGTACTGGGCCTTAGACTTTCTTAAGTTTGCATGTTCTCCCTGTGCTTGCATGGGTTTACTCTGGTTTCCTCGAGTGTACCTGATCTCCATATGCTTGAGTAGGTTACTCTAGTTTCTAAATTGAAGAAAAGCACTCATATGGCCACATCCGTAGAATGTTAGATGAGAAGATGCCTTTTTAAGATGTGTGTTATTATGTTACAAGATTGTAATACATATGTTTTATCTATCCTAGATAGTGAGACCCGTTCCCTTTCCAACCATCCCTGAATGTGTCCTGACAAAGCCTATCGGCGAAACCCGTTGACGCACAGGGGCTCACTCTTATCATATATTCTCTATATGTGTTTTTAATTCTCCTAAATATTTTTTATGTACCATGTATGAATTTAAATAAATATTGTAATACTTTTCACTGTTCATTTTGCCTCTAAAGTCTGGCCTGTGGGTCACAACATAGTGTCCCCCCCCCCCCCACTTTCTTCTCATTACTCCAGTTCCTCAAGTTTTCATGTCCTGCCTGTGCTGCTTGCATGGGTTTACTTCGGTTTTCTCAAGTTTGCATGTTCTCCCTGTTCTTGCATGAGTTTATTCCGGTTTCCTCCCACTTTTCAAAGACATGTTGGTAATTTGACATGCTGGCCTTCATGGCAGGATCACCAAGTATAATTTTTTAATGAAAACTGTAAATTTAAAACTACTGAAAAATACAGTTACATGCAGTGGCGGGGCGTCCATAGAGGGAGCAGGAGCCTATCAGGTGTCCAATCATAGCTGAAGAGGACAGGAGAAGATATTGAGGACTTGGAGGGAGAGTGGAGGACAGCGTCATGACCCGAGACAGGTAAGTGCCAGGCGGGGGCACACTGGCAGCATTTGATGGGGCACACTGGCGGCTTTTGATGAAGCACACTGGTGGCATTTGATGGGGCACACTGGCGGCATTTGATGGGGCACACTGGAGGCAATTGATGGGGCACACTGGCAGCATTTGATGGAGCACACTGGCGGTATTTCATGGGGCACACTGGAGGCAATTGATGGGGCACACTGGCAGCATTTGATGGAGCACACTGGCGGTATTTAATGGGGCACACTGGAGGCAATTGATGGGGCACACTGGCAGCATTTGATGGCTCACACTGGCGGCATTTGATGGGGCACACTGGAGGAAATTGATGGGGCACGCTGGCAGCAATTGATGGGGCACACTGGCGGCAATTGATAGGGCACACTGGCAGCAATTGATGGGGCAAACTGGCGACAATTGATGGGGCACACTGGCGGCAATTGATGGGGCAAACTGGCGACAATTGATGGGGCACACTGGTGGCAATTGATGGGGCACACTGGCAGCAACTGATGGGACAAACTGGTGGAAATTGATGGCGGCAATTGATGGGGCACACTGGCGGCAATTGATGGGGCAAACTGGCAGCAATTGATGGGGCACACTGGCGGCAATTGATGGGTCACACTGGCGGCAATTGATGGGGCACACTGGCGGTAATTGATGGGTCACACTGGCGGCAATTGATGGGGAACACTGGCGGTAATTGATGGGGAACACTGGCAGCAATTGATGGGTACAGTGGCTGCGTTTGATGGCACAGTGGTGGCAATTTATGGGCACAGTGGCTGCAATTGATGTTTTTTTTTTTTCAGTTTGTTTGCCCCCCCCAAAAAAATTGGAGCACCAGCCACCACTGGTCACATGACATGAAAAAACATCAATTGCAGCCACTGTGCCCATCAATAAGTATTTTTCCTGAAACTTCCCTCTGAAATTGGGGTGCGCATTATACGCCGATAAATAGGGTATGTATTGTATATTTTTGTATTAAAATTTTAAAAAAAGTGCATAAACCGTTGTGCAAATGCCACGTGACATAAAAAATTACAAAACCCGCTATTTTATTCTCTAGGGCCTCTGCTCTAAAAAAATATATATGATGTTTGGGGGTTTCCAAGTAATTTTCTAGCAAAAAATACTGATTGTTACATGTGAACAAAAAGTGGCAGAAAAGGCCCGGTCTGTAAGTGGTTAAATTTCTGGAAGTCAATTTGTGACATAAGATGGTAAAGTCTATGATACCAAATGGGACGCGGGTTCTAATAATAGCCGATCGTGTAATCAAAGCCGGAACATTCTGCCACTTTTGTGATTCCGTATATCTGCCGTCAGATCTGTATACACAGACGACATGACACCCATCAACAACTGAATAAAGATATTAAATTAGAGCCATCCGAGCAGGAAATACACATTAGCGGAGATCATTTCTGACACTTAATTGTTTAAAAGGTGACCTGCTGACCAGATCTCATCTTGTTTAGTCTGTGGCAGAAGAGAATGACAGATCTGAAAAGTTGTGAAAACGAGATCAAATCCAACATCATTGCTGATGAATATTTATTTATTTATTTATTTATTTATTTAGTAGTAATGGGGCAAATCCACAAAAAAACCTGCCTAACTTAACTTTTAGCAGTTAAGTTACACTGGCGGAAAATTTCTACCTAAGTGCCCGATCCACAAAGCACTTACCTAGAAATTTTCGGCTGTGTAACTTAAGTGCCTCCGTCGCAAGGCGGTCTTCTCATCCAGGGGGCGATGACAATTTAAATGAGGCGCGTTCCCGCGCCGGACGTTCTGCGCATGCGTGTGACGTCATTTTTCCCGACGGGCAGCGCGCGAAATTACGTTACGTCGGGCTTTGTGGATTGCGACGGGACAATAAAGTTGCGTCGGGTAAAAAAAAAAGTTACGCGGCGAAAAATAAAATTTGAAATGTAAAAAAAATAGCGGCGATCGAAAAAAAGGTATGTTTTTACAAGGTGTAAACAGTTTACACCTTGTAAAAGCATCCCTAATTTTACGCATGCAAAACGTAACTTACGCAGAAAACACAAAGCTAAAAAGCTTTGTGGACCTGCCTAAGTACTCATTTGCATACGCAAAGCGGCATTTCGACTCGAAATGCCCCCAGCGGCGGATGCGGTACTCCATCTTAAGATCTGACAGTGTAAGTGTCTTACAGATGTCAGATCTTATGACTATCTTTGGAAAAATCCTTCTGTGGATCAGTTCCAAAGATAGGCACAGGGATACGCAGGCTGAACAGCAGTTCCGCCTGCGTATCTCTTTTGAGGATTTGGCCCAATGTTATTAAAGTAGATGACATCCTGAACCGAATGCCATTTTGTTTGCTAAAGGGCTGTGTATCATAAACAATTCCTATTTAAAAAAAAAAAAAAAAAATGCTGCTTGCGCCTTTTTTTATCATTGTTTGTTGCATCATAGTGCTGCTAATCTCCTGCAGTATCTTTAGAGCCACTTCCTGTCTACATGCACTTCAGCAATAGCTGCAGGACATTTAAGGCCGGGTACTAACGAGCAAACATGTACGCTGAAACCGGTCCGTCGGACCGTTTTCACCGTACATGCCTGCCAGAGGGCTTCTGTACGATGGTTGTACTAACCATTGTACAGAAGTCCGCGCGTAAACATTACGCGGGGCGTGTCCGCGTCGTCGCCGCGATGATGACGCGGCGATGTGGGCGGGCCTGCCATTTAAAGGCTTCCACGCATGCGTCGAAGTCATTCGACGCATGCGAGGGACGGCGGGCGCTCGGACATGTACGGTAGGTCTGTACTGACGACCGTACATGTCCGAGCGGGCAGGATTCCAGCGGACGGTTTTAAAACACGTCCAGGAATATTTGTCTGCTGGGAAAAGGCCCGGCGGGCAAATGTTTGCTGGAATTCGGCCCGCTCGCGCCTACACACGACCGAACATGTATGCTGAAACTGGTCCGCGGACCAGTTTCAGCATACATGTTTGGTCGTGTGTACGGGGCCTAACAGGACGGAGTAATTGATGGTGGCAACGGTATACTATGGCGGCGTAATGTGTGTTGAAACGGCCATATGTAATCGTTTTTTGGAAGCCCCCGTAGCTGGATGACCATGCAGGAACCCAAATTGTCGCTGTATTTTTGTTTATAGCGCAAAAACTAAAAACCGCAGAGGTGATCAAATACCACCAAAAGAAATCTCTATTTGTGGGAAAAAAAGGACGCCAATTTTGTTTGGGAGCCACGTCGCACGCCCGCGCAATTGTCAGTTAAAGCGACGCAGTGCCGAATCGCAAAAAGTGCTCTGGTCTTTGACCAGCAATATGGTCCGGGGGTTAAGTCGTTAATCGTCATAATGATGGACGCATATTGTGAAGTTGTACAGCAAAGCCCTAAGGGGCGGGTGGCGGGGCCCATGTAACACCCGAGGGCTCTCGTGTTGATTCCTTTCTAATTTTGTGGTCAGGAGAAAACAATCCTCTTGGCCGCCCATTAAGGGCCACGGTTTGGTCCAGACAGTGCACGGGGACGGGCAGCAGTTAAGGACTCTATTAGCCGGGTAATTAAAACCAGCTGTAATCCGACCAGGTGGATAACATTGCTACAAAATGAAGGAGACCATTAGCAGGAAATGTTGTGCTACAGACAGACATCAAATCAGTTTAGGGAGATTGGATTTCAGTGTTCCATACACTTACCCCATTACCGTAATGTGCCGCGCGGTGCTGATAGCGGGGGCGAGCCGAGAAAACACTTATAATACAGTAGTGACATCTATATGAAACGAAAGGCATGCGCTCGGGAGAGCGACGTACACCGGACACCGCCGGCACAATTCACGGGACACCTGTAAGCGTCGTCAAAGGCTTGTCGTACTCGTTACGTTTTAGATCGGATTACCCGTACCTTTGCCCCCGAAAACAAATTATGTATCAACTACATTAACCTTCTGTTTTCTGGTGCCATGCTGAGCTAAATGCAGCATTCACAGACATGGTGGGTAAAATGTAGGGGGCTCATCCACACAAAAGCTTTCCTTTGCAGAGTGGTAAAGTAATATTAACCCTTCTAGAAATATTTTTGCTGCCACCCGACCGATGTAGTATACTCAGTGGCGGGACAAGGTCATCCAGCGCCCAGGGCAAAGATGCCAAACTGCGCCCCCTTTCCCTTAGAGTTAGGGTCTGGGTGCCCCCCATCCCTGCAATAAAACATTGCGCCAGGGGCAGCCGTTCCTCCTGCCCACCCCTTGTCCCGGCCCTGAGTATACTGCACCTATCCACGCACCCGGGACCGGCATGGCAGGTGCCAACCTCCAGAGAGGAAGGAGACTAGTGAATTTTTTGCCCTCTATGTGATGCATTTTTGGTAACATGTTCTCTTTAATGAGACATCAGGGGCCTCGCCTGTCCTCCAATGAAACAAATTGAATGCAGATCGCACTGCGTTCGTTTATTGGGGACCCAGAAGGGATGGTTTGCACCTTGCTTCCGGGTCAGTAACAGGAAGGGGAGATCAGTGAATGGACTTTCACTGGTCTCTCTCCTCTCTGCTCTTCTCCTGCCAGGCAGAGAGGAGATTAACCAGTGAACTGTTAGTCCTCTATGTGATGCATTTTTGGTGACAGGTTCTCTTTAATAAGATATCAGGGGTCTAAAAGACCCCTGATGTCTCATCTGTACTTAAATGAAGCTAACGGAACGCAGATTGCACCGCATTCGATTATTCACGTGACATGGCGACCCAGAAGGGATGTTTTGCACCTCACTTCCGGGTCTGTAACAGGAAGGGGAGATCAATGAATGGACTTTCACTGGTCTCCCTCCTCTCTGCTCCTCTCCTGCAGAGAGGAGGGAGACCAGTGAGTATGTAATGCATTTTTGGGGACAGGTTGTCTTTAATGAGATATCAGGGGTCTAAAAGACCCCTGATGTCTCACCTGTACTGTGCCAACCTGAAGAGAGGAAGGAGACTAGTGAATTTTATGTCCTCTATGTGATGCATTTTTGGTGACAGGTTCTCTTTAATGAGATATCAGGGGTCTAAAAGACCCCTGATGTCTCACCTGTCCTTAAATGAAGCTAATGGAACGCAGATGTTCATCAGATGTTTTTTCACCTTAATGTATAGATTGCATTAAGGCCCCTTTCACACTGGGGCGGGAGCCGCGGTGGCGGTATAGCGACACTAAAAAATAGCGGCCCTATACCGCCGGATTTGCCGCGGGATTCGGCCGCTAGCGGTGCGGTATTGACCCCCGCTAGCGGCCGATAAAGGGTTAATACCGCCCGCAATGCGCCTCTGCAGAGGCGCATTGTGGGCGGTGTTGCCGCGGTTTCCTATTGTTTTAAATGGGAAGGAGCGGTGAAGGAGCGGTATACCTCCCGCTCCTCTCACCACTCCAAAGATGCTGCTGAAAGGAGATTTTTTTCTCTCCTCCGGCTTTCACATTGAGGTTGCTGGGCAGGAGTTTTTCAGGCGGTATAGCAGCGATATTTTTAGCGCTGTGCCGCCTGTAAAACTCCTCAGTGTGAAAGTGGTCTAACGTGAAATATTTTTTTTCCTTTACAACTCCTTTAAAGATTTCGGTAACCAACATTATAAAATTCTTTTGTGTTGTTTCAGAGAATTCGAGACAAGTTTTGATCTTTTTTGAAAGCGTAACATCACTTTGAAAACCAGCACATTGCAAGGTCAGAATTATTACATCATCCCTGGCAAAAATAGTATATTGTAAGGTCACTCAGTGTTATTACATCAGCCTCAAAATACAGCATGTTCCAATCACCGCCTACAACCGTGATGAGGTCAGAGCCGAGGAGGACTACCCGGCGTTGACACATCTTCCACATGCCATTTTTATATGGAAGTAACTTAGTCAGTCTTCTGGTATATTTCTGCACTGCTGACTCACAGAATTGCCCTTCAGGAACAAATATACAAAGAACCCGGGACGACACGTCACCATATCTAAAAATAGCCTCAAAAAGTGGATTTGTACATAGTCAGACATTCTATAAAGAGATGTAATAGTCCATCTATGGCAAGACTCAGGCAGGAAGTCGGTTGTTCTTCAAATTTTTTGACCTTCCGTTTTGTCTTGGCAACTTTTATTCTTGTAAATGACTCCTAACATGAATTTGTATTTTGATGTAGGCTGGGTTCACACTATCTTTGCATGCGTTTTACAGCAGGGGTCCGATGCGTCCCCGTTCACCATTTCTGCCAGAATTTTTGGCTGAATTCGGACCTGAAAATGAACCAAAAGACGCAAAGGACTCCTGTGTAAATTCACACCGGAGCCGCAGCGGAGGTATGTGAACCGGGCAGGGCTCAAGTCCTTCGGGAACGCGTGGGAACGGAGTCCCTGCACTTTTTTCACAGCAGGAACGCAGTTCCCTTTGAAGGACTAGAGCAGCCGAGAGCAGCCAAGCCACCCGAGCCAATCCTTCACTAAGCGGCGATGCCCAGCTCGAGTCACTGTCAGGGGCAGGCGAACCTTAGTAATCCTTTATGTTACTGGCCGCTTCCTGTATATGGAATCATCGGGTAGTGTGCGGGTATTCCGTCACTTCCTCGATGCCGCAATGTCTCCTAGGAGCTTTTGTCATTGTTCCCAAGAGACATTGCGGAGCTCTGCCGCGATAACCGCGGGATTTAGAAAGAAGTTGCTTAAAAAAAAATGTGGTTTAGTAATTATGCATATGAGCGTATCATTTTTTGTTTTTTTTTGGTGGGGAAGTGGATATTGGGTGGGAGTTCCCACACTTTTTTCCCCAGGACTTGACCCCTGGAACCAGTGTTCTGTCGAAAAGTGCCCTTCCATCGAATAGTGCCCACAGAGGCGGCTCTAGGCTTTGTGAGGCCTTAGGCAAAACTTGACATGGGGCCCCACTCACGCCAATGATGAGGAAAAATAATTCAAGGACAAAGGCCTCTTCCCCCACAACCCTGGACGGTGGTTTTGGGGGTCTGCGGCAGGGGGCTTATCGGAATCTGGAAGCCCACTTTAACAAGGTGGCACCCAGATCCTGCTCTTTAATAGCTAAGGGGCGGGGCCACCCGGTGATGTCACCTGCTCAACCCGCCCCCTTGTGGCATCATTGACTGAGGGCATGCTGGGTCATTGACATCACAAGGGGTGGTGTCACCGATATTTACTGGTTGTTAGGGATGCTGGCAGCTCAACTCCTAAGTCAGGGCTCTTATTGCTGCTTGAGCACAAAACTGGGGTAATGCATTGGGTAAGTTAGACGGCCGCGAGGCCCCTGTGAGTTTGAGGCCTTAGGCGACCGCCTAATTTGCCTAATTAAAGAGCCGCCTCTGAGTGCCCAGACGCCGTATGTTATAGCACAACTGCTGATTTACCAATCAGCTGGGCTGACGTAACCATGGCGCATGCGCACATCATAGCAGGTATCTCTCTATGGGAGATACCATTTCACAGCCACAATTTAAACCTATACAAACAGCAGGGAAACCGGACCATTAGCACACTGTAAAAGCCGCCCCGCAACAGCGAGGCGCAGTGTGAGAACTACGGTCCCCCCCCCCCTCTGTTTGTATGGGTTTCAATTGTGCCCGTGAAATGGTATCTCCCATCTAGAGATACCTCCTACGATGGGTGCTTGCGCCCTGGTCACGTCACTTAGCTGGAGTGCGGCTCCGTCCTGCGCATGCGCGGACACTATTCGATGGGGGCAGTTCTCGACAGAACACCAGCTCCATAGAGAGGAAAAGGGAATAGCCGATCCAGGTGGGAACCCAGATGAATATCCTCTGTTGCAGACAACTCAGGTGCAGGCAATGCACTTAGCAAAGCAGGAACAAAGATTGTCTCTGGACAGCCGCACTCTGAACACATTGTAGCCTTTTATTAAAAGAAGGACAGCACTACAAATCACAGCAACATAAAATAAAACCTGACTCCTGACGCGTTTCGCACTAAAACTAGTGCTTAGTCATAGCCAATGACTTTCTCTGGACAGTGCGGCTGTCCAGAGACAATCTTTGTTCCTGCTCAGCTCCATAGAGAGCCAGTCAAAATCTCCTGCTATTGAGAATTGGATGCAAGGAGCCCGCATCCAATTCGCAATAGTGTGAACCCAGCCTAAAAGTCTTATGCCCTGTGCACACGATCGGAATTTCGATGGAAAGAATCAGACGGAATGTATTCATCGGATATTCCAACCGTGTGTGGGCCCCATCGGACTTTTTTCGTCTGAGTTTAGAAATAGAACATGTTTTATGTTTTTCCGATGGAAAAAAATTCCGATCGGAAATTCCTATCGTCTGTGTGGAACCCCGACAGAGAATAAACCAACGCATGCTCAGAATCGAGTCGACGCATGCTCGGAAGCATTGAACTTCATTTTTTTCAGCTCGTCGTAGTGTTTTAGGTCACCGCGTTTTGGATGGTCAGAATTTGGTCTGACGGTGTGTAGGAAAGACAGCTTGAATGGAATTCCGACGGAAAATTCCATCGGATTTTAGGCCATGGGAAATTCCGATCGTGTGTACGGGGCATAACTTCAGCCAAAAATTATTTTAGCATACCCATCAAAGAAACGGAGGGAAGATTGGGTGTCACCAAGACAGGAAGTCACAGGCAGCAATGAAAACATCGTCAAAATATCTAACCCTTCTCCACTTTACTAAAAATGTGTTTTGGTTTGAGTCTTCCGGTCCGCACAGGAAGTGAGGGGAAGCCCCCTGAATAGGGACACAAACAGCAATAAAATTCAGCCAACAATAGCAATAAAAACCGAGCAGAGGCTAATGCTGGCCAGACAATAATAGAATTTTGTTTGAAGTTTTTCTTTTTAGAATGTTCAATTATTTGATGGTTGAGGGTCTCAAACCGACAATCGTTTTCAACCAAAGTGATGTGAAAACTCAAAAGAACAGGTTGGAACATTTTGTTTTAAAGAAACAAAATTCGAACACAGCACATAATGTAGATGATATATAGCCAGATTCAGGTAGAGTTACGCCGGCGTAAATACTTCCACGCATGCGTCGAATCATTACGACGCATGCGAGGGAGGGGAGCGGACGGACTGATCCGGTGAGTCTGTACAGACGACCGGATCAGTCCCCTGGACTGGATTCCAGCGGATAGATTTCTTAGCATGCTACAAAATTTTTATCCGCTGGGAATCCGTCGGCTGGATTTTTATCCGCCGGGAAATGTCCGCTCGGACGTACAGACGACCGGATCTTTCTGCTGGAACTGATCCCCGGATCAATCCCAGCGGATAGATCCGGTCGTCTGTATGAGGCCTAATGATGCTAATATAGATGAGTTTGGGAAAGAAGAGGTGGTTGGTCAGAAAGGGCTCTCTGCGTACAATGTAGATGGCAGACACAGATTATGGTTGAGTCAAGGTTGGAATTAAACACATCCTGTGGTCCAGCCAACAAGTCCATGTTTGGGTCGTTTCTTATGGCCTCCACCAAGGTCTCCATGGTCATAATTGAATTTAAGATCTGAGCCCATTCTACAGTATGTGGGGGCAGGCCAATTTCTGATGACCAGAAATGGCAACTCAAACCATTAATAGACAGTATCTCAAGATGCTTTTCTTAATTTTGAGGAGACCAAGGAGAGCCACCCTAGAGAAGGCTGGATTTGGGACTCCTGAAAAACGACCGTTTTTAAAACTTTTTTTCCATTGATACATGTTCCCTGGGGCAAGACCCGGGTTCTCAAAGACGTTTTCACAGGCATACTATAGACACCCAGCAGGTACAATATTTAAAGGAATTTTTCATTTATTTATTTTTTTAATTTAAGCATCATTAAAATCACTGCTCCTGAATCTTTAGGTGCAAACTACAGAGCACACGGCCAGTACACACCAAGTAGCTTTAGGTGCAAACTACAGAGCACACGGCCAGTACACACCAAGTAGCTTTAGGTGCAAACTACAGAGGACACAGGCAATAAAGCACGTAAGAATACTGCAGCTAGCACAATCACCTGCCTGCCAGTAAATTAGGAAGAGCTGATCTAGCTAAACTATACAGTGTATAAATATATGTACAACACCTGGGATGTATATATATCCTCTACACACTATAACATTAACTGACTAGCCTGCCTGCTTGCTCTATCTACCTGCAAAATATGACACTCTCTCTGTCCTCTCTCAACCACCGCAACACACTACACAAGGCCGACCTGCAGGCGGCCTTTTATAATGTGGGGCGTGTACTAAACCCCCTGAGCCATAATTGGCCAAAGCCACCCTGGCTTTGGCCAATTATGGCTCTCCGGTTTTTGCGCGCTGTGATTGGCCAAGCATGCGGGTCATAGTGCATGCTTGGCCAATCATCAGCCAGCGATGCCGCAGTGAATTATGGTCTGTGAAACGTAACTCGAATTTGGCACGAAAGACCCGTTTTGTTCGTATTTCGACGAACGATCGAACATACGATGTTCGAGTCGAACATGAGTTCGACTCGAATACGAAGCTCATCCCTAGTAGAGAAAACAGCCTTCAAAAGGAGGCGTTGTCTGCTTTTATAGGCAAGATTACGTTCAATTCATTTTAAGATTATAAAAGTCTTACAGACAAACGTCTCTACTAAGAATATATGGTGTCATTTCCGTCATGTATACAATATGTCAGCTATTCTAGTGGCTCGCTGTTCTCTTGGCAAGCAGAGCTCCAACAAAGACTCGTACATCACAAGATTTTCCTTCTAGTGAACTGTGAAGGACAGGCATGAAGTGCACCGTCTCCTGACCCTGTCACAGTCTCACAATTACAGTCAGACTAGTGGAGTCAGAGAAAGCCTATGATCTCCGGCCAGTCTGAGAAGTCAGGAGACTCTCTGGTATCAACAAGGACAGCACAAGACTGGTGCAATAAACTCACAACTCTTGGAGACCTTGCACACCAACATTGACCTATACACTAGACTGGTAGTTAGGGGAGATAAGACGTGTGGGCCGATCAACTTACTTTATCTAAAGGCCAGTACATGCGATCAGAAAATCAGAGGGAAAATACCGCTTTTTCGAAGCAATTGTACGATAATCTGGTCGTTAGTACAGAGCTATAAGCAGCAAACCTCCTGTGAGACATATGCACAGTAATTAGGGCCCGGATTCACAAAGCACTTGCGCCGACGTATCTCAAGATACGCCTAAAAACAGGCTTAATCCCGCCGACGTTACTTGCCTACGCCGGTGTAGGGTGGGCATACATTTACGCTGACCGCATGGTGGGGCTGCCATTGATTAGCCATTCAAATGAGGAAAATACGGCGATTCACGAACCTGCGCCCGCCCGACGCAGGCTACGAGAGGTGCGCGTAAGTTGTACGTCCGGCGTAAAGTTAAGCCCCATAAAGGAGGTGCAACTCAGCAGCAGACATGTAAAGGTCTGCATCAGGGAACAGAAGCCGGCGGTTTTTACGTAGTTTACGTTGGACGTGTGTCTGGATGGGCGCAGATTACGTTCATGGCGTAGGCAGTGATCCGGCGTATCTTAGGCAGTTGTTCCGGCGTGGTTATGAGCATGCGCACGGGGATGCGTTTACGACACGACGTACTTGTCTGGCTCTCAAACCATCATTTGCATGGGGTCATGCCTCATTTGCATGGCTTTGCATGGGGCAAGCCCACTTCCACCTACGCCGGCCTGCGCCTTTCGAAATATATACGCCACGCTGACGCAGCGTTGGGAGCGATAGCTTGCTGAATACAGTGCTTGCCTCTCTGCGCTGCGTCTGCGTAGCGTACAGGAGATACGCTATGGCGGCATAAATGTGTGCCGCTGTCTGTGAATCCGGGCCAAAAAATATATATAGGCCGCGCTATTCAATAATATATAAAACACATAAGATGATTCCAACAGTCCACAAATAATGTTTCATCAATGTGAAAATAAATTGACGAAGATCAGTCCACAAGTGACGTGAAAGTAACTCTTAAGCCCCGTACACACAATCGGATTTTCCGTCGGAAAAACCTTGGATGGTTTGGAATGACCGTCCCTCATCATGACATACAAAATTCTGTACAATCCACATCACCCCCCCCCCTCATTTTGAAAAAAATAAAAGTCAGTAGCCAGCCCCCCCCTTCTCTGCTTGGTGCCCCCAAATTCCTTCAAACTGCCCTGTGTCAATTGCGGGACAGTCCCGGGCAATCCGGGACACGTGGGCACCCTACCTGAGTCCCAAAGGCTTTGGTGAAATATCAAGAGTCTAAACAGACCCCTGATGTCTCACTTTGGAGAAAAAGAAAGGCACTTGAGGACAAAGATTTCCCAATCCCTTTTCCTTGCAGCCAAGCAGCAGGGGAAGTCTGTGCAGCACAGGGTGATTAGGGTGTGCCCAGGCACACCCTGTGTGCACACTTATGATGTAACCATATTGCTACACTTAGAGGCACCTTTCTTCTCTTTTATACTCAGTGGGGTAGATTCAGGTAGGGGCGCGCACTGATACGGCGGCACAGCGTATCGTATTTACGCTACGCCGCCGTAACTTACAGGAGCAAGCGCTGTATTCACAAAGCACTTGCTCCATAAGTTGTGGCGGCGCAGCGTAAATGGGGCCGGTGTAAGCCTGCGTAATACAAATGTGGAAGGGGGGCGTGCGCCGTCCGTGTACATATCCCAGTGTGCATTACTTCCAAGTAAGGCGCAACGACGTATTGGTTTCAACGTGAACGTAAATTACGTCCAGCCCTATTCGCGAACGACTTACGCAAACGACGTAAAAATTTTAAATTTCGACGCGGGAATGACGTCCATACTTAACATTGCGTGCGCTTCCTAATAGCGGGAACAACCTTACGCCGAAAAAGCCTAACGTAAACGGCGTAAATAAATTGCGCTGGGCTACGTACGTTTGTGAATCGGCGTATCTAGTTAATTTGCATAATCTACGCCGACAACAACGGAAGCGCCCCTAGCGGCCAGCGTAAGAATGCACCCTAAGATACGACGGCGTAATAGACTTATGCCAGTCGTATCTTAGGCTAATGTTGGCGTATCTAGCTTTCTAAATACAGAAAGTAGATACGCCGGCGCAGCTTTGGAATTACGCAGCGTATCTATGGATACGCCGGTGTAATTCTTTCCTGAATCTACCCCAGTTGTGACATGACACTACTTTTGTATCAAGACATCGCTTGTATATCAAGTCACAATTTATGAAAAATGTTTGCTCGTCTTGCAAAACGCTCTCAAACCAAGTTACTCTCAGACCAAGGTTTTACTGTACAGTCCCTTGAAATCAAGGACAGTTGGGAGTTATGGACACAACAGGAATATGGAACGCTGGGGTTAAAATGTTCTTGAAAGTGTCGATTTCAGGTACATAATCTACTGCAAAACTTCTTTTTAGGACTGAACGGGTTAAAGATCTGCGATCCTAAGGGGGTAAAATGTGAGAGCCATTTTTATACTTAGTCATGCTGTATAAGTAACACAACATGACCCCTTTGCTCCACGCTGTCTGCACACAGCCTCCCTCCCCGCATCCTCTCCTCGTATTGTTCTCTTGTGTTGTCAGTCCAAACAAACCTAACCTTACCCCACTCTCCAAACCCCCCCACCCCCCCCCTTTACATTCATCCCGACTCTCCTATAAAATGAGTCTGTCAATTTTACACTAATCCGCTCCTAATGTAAACAGGATTAAGCCTTCCCTTACCCCTCCTCTGCGCTTAAACTGTATCAAATGCATCAAAGCCCAAGTAAATCATATCACCTTTGGCCTCCCGGGGTTCAGCGAAGGGCATTAACCCCTCTCCAGCATACATGGCCGATGTACGGCTTGAAGAGATTAGAAGGGGTTAATCGCTACATTACACAGCAGATTTGGAAGACGGACGGGTCTGTAAGGGCGACATTAATATTGCGATCCGTTGTAAAGTTTTTTCGCCCCTGTAACGTTGAGGCTCGCGGCGGCCCAGGGGTTAACGATTTTCGGGTCGCGGCCCACAGGCCGCCTAGGTCGGTAATAAACTGAAATACTCTGGGATCCTCGGCAAATGATATTTTTTATTTTTAGTCCTATACTCCTTACATTACATTATATTTTCCGCCTGTTTAAGGTTTGCTGTTGGCGCTTCGCTTTGATGACCCCGCAGCATGCAAAATTATTCGTTCCGCCGCTATTGGACAATTTCCTGTGTTGGCCTACTTTACCGTAATGAAATTCTGCGTCGGACGTGAAATTCAAACTGAAGCTGCAGCGACGCTGGGGGAAGCCGAGCGATTTTACAATCGTTTTTAAATGGGTAAATGATTAAAATATAAAAAATTACTTTTTTGGGGATTGCAAACGGCAACAGTTTGCTATTGTGCAGGATCAGGGCCGCCGACAGGGGGGTACAGACAGTAAGGGGCCCGGATGGCAACCCCCTTTTTTTTTATTTATTTTTTATAATAATATAATAATTTTTTAATATATTTTTATTAAATTTTTTTATTAAAGGGCCCAGAGGTATATATATATATATATATATATATATATATATATATACATACAAATATATATATATATATATATATTTTTTTTTTTATTATTATTATTATTATTATTATTAAAGGGCCCAGAGTTCCCCAGGGCACCGGATGGCAACCCCCCTTTTTTTTTTTTTTTTTATAATTTAAATTTTTTTAATATATTATTTTATTTCTTTATTTTTTTTTTTATTTTTTTTTATATATATATATATATATATATATATATATATATATATATATATATATATATATTTATTAAAGGGCTCAGAGGTCCCCAGGGCCCCATGTGTCAACCCCCCTTCTTAAAAAAAATATATATTTTTTTTATATATACTTTTTATTTCTTTTTTTTTCTTTTTATTAAAGGGCCCAGAGTTTCCCAGGACCCCGGATGGAAACCCCCCTTTTTTTATAAAATAATTTACATTTTTTTTATATATTATTTTATTTTTTTATTTTTTATTTTTATTTCTTTTTATATATATATATATATATATATATATATATATTTTTTTTATTAAAGGGCTCAGAGGTCCCCAGGGCCCCATGTGGCAACCCCCCTTTTTAAAAAAAATATATATATATATTTTTTATATATACTTTTTATTTCTTTTTTTTTCTTTTTATTAAAGGGCCCATAGTTTCCCAGGGCCCCGGATGGCTACCCCACTATTTTTATATATATTTTTCTTTATTTCTTCTTTTTTTTTTTGTAAAGGCCCCCCCCACCTCTCAATTTGCGGCAGCCCCCCCGCTTCTCAATTTCAGATGTCAGCACCCCCCCCCCCCTCTCTCGGTTCTCCAGGGACAGCCCCATAATTCCTGATGGCGGCCCTGTAAAGGATGATAAAGTAGACACTACACTTCAAGCTGAATTCCAGGCAGATATAGAAGGTACTAATTAATGGTTAATATACTCATGGGCGTCCGCTCCATAGGGCAAGGGAGGGTGCTTGCCCCCCCCCTAGAAATCAGTGCCATGATCCTCGTGAGAAAAACAGCGGGCAGGAAGCAAGGCGACGGCACGGCGAATCCAATTAGAGACGCTCTCTCTCTCTTCTAGCTCCAGCTGACAGAGAGGGGGTTGTTATTTCCTTGGGAGGGGGGGGCTCCATTTTTAATTTTTTACTTTTCTTTCCATTTTTTATGATATTGTTATTCAAAGTTGCTAGTTGCTTCATAGTTGCATCAGGTTTTTCAAACCTTTGCGTGCCTGCGCTTTATGTGATAATGACTAAGCCCCTCCCCTTCATGACATTGTCAAAAAGGGACCGAGCATGGATGACCTTAAAATGATGCCCCCCCCCCCCCCTGAAAAAAGTTCAGCGGACGCCCATGAATATACTGTATCATTAAATATATTTATTTATGCCAGCAGTATAGATACCTAAATTACACTATCAACCCACTGCAGTTGCTCAGAGCTCAGAGAGGGGGAGGGTGCAGCAGCACAAGGAACCAGTTGTGCTACAGGGCAAGAGGTATGCTGATAGGTGGAGAGAGCAGAGAGCGCCACATCTAAGGACTGCTAAGCTTCAGTATATTAAAATTTTTTGTTTTAGGGTTTGGATACCCATATACAATAAATCTAATAATTTTCCAACCCACCCACTTAACTTGCAGCCCTTTGCCACTTAAGTTCCTTTCACATGAAGCAGAGTCTGCTCCAATCAGTGGGGAATCTTGAGAAGATCTCCTGCTGAATTGGAGCCGACCTGGACAGATGTCAGACTGTTTACATCAGGCTTCTACCGATCCGTCACCTTCAGGTCTGGAAAAACAGATCATACCAGTCTATAACTGTGTCCTGAAGCATGTCCCTCGTCTCCACCAACTTGTTTACAGTATATCCCCCGTCTCCAACAACTTAAATACAGTATGTCCCCCGTCTCCAACAACTTTAACTTTAATATGTCCCCAGTCTCCAACAACTCGTATATATGTCCCCCGTCTCCACCAACTCGTATATGTCCCCCGTCTCCACCAACTCGTATATGTTCCCCGTCTCCACCAACTCGTATATGTTCCCAGTCTCCACCAACTCGTATACAGTATGTCCCCCGTCTCCACCAACTCGTATATGTCCCCAGTCTCCACCAACTCGTATATGTCCCTAGTCTCCACCAACTCGTATATGTCCCCAGTCTCCACCAACTCGTATATGTCCCCAGTCTCCACCAACTCGTATATATGTCCCCCGTCTCCACCAACTCGTATATGTCCCCCGTCTCCACCAACTCGTATATGTTCCCAGTCTCCACCAACTCGTATACAGTATGTCCCCCGTCTCCACCAACTCGTATATGTCCCCAGTCTCCACCAACTCGTATATGTCCCTAGTCTCCACCAACTCGTATATGTCCCCAGTCTCCACCAACTCGTATATGTCCCCAGTCTCCACCAACTCGTCTATGTCCCCAGTCTCCAACAACTTGAATATGTCCCCAGTCTCCACCAACTCGTATATGTCCCCCGTCTCCACCAACTCGTATATGTTCCCAGTCTCCACCAACTCGTATACAGTATGTCCCCCGTCTCCAACAACTTGAATATGTCCCCGTCTCCACCAACTCGTTTATGTCCCCCGTCTCCAACAACTCGTATATATGCCCCCAGTCTCCAACAACTCGTATATGTCCCTAGTCTCCACCAACTCGTATATGTCCCTAGTCTCCACCAACTCGTATATGTCCCCAGTCTCCACCAACTCGTATATGTCCCCCGTCTCCACCAACTCGTATATGTCCCCAGTCTCCACCAACTCGTATATGTCCCCAGTCTCCAACAACTCGTATATGTCCCCAGTCTCCACCAACTCGTATATGTTCCCAGTCTCCAACAACTCGTATAAGTCCCCAGTCTTCATCATTTTGTATATGTTCCCAGTCTCCAACAACTCGTATGTCCACAGTCTCCAACAACTCGTATATGTCCCCCGTCTCCACCAACTCGTATATGTCACCAGTCTCCACCATCTCGTATATGTCCCCAGTCTCCACCAACTCGTATATGTCCCCAGTCTCCACCAACTCGTATACGTTGCCAGTTTCCAACAACTCGTATATGTCCACAGTCTCCGACAACTGGTCTATGTCCATGGTTGTCTCCAACAACTTGTATATGTCCCCAGTCTCCAACAACTCGTATATGCCCACAGTCTCCAACATTTCATAAATGTCCACGGTTTCCAACAACTCGTAAATGTCCACGGTCTCCAACAACTCGTATATGCCCACAGCCTCAAACAACTCGTATATGCCCACAGTCTCCAACAACTTGTATATGCCCACAGTCTCCAACAACTCGTATATGCCCACAGTCTCCAACAACTTGTATATGCCCACGGTCTCCAACAACTCGTATATGTCCACGATCTCCAACAACTCGTAAATGTCTACGGTCTCCAACAACTCGGAAATGTCCACGGTCTCCAACAACTCGTAAATGTCTACGGTCTCCAACAACTCGGAAATGTCCACGGTCTCCAACAACTCGTAAATGTCCACGGTCTCCAACAACTCGTATATGTCCCCAGTCTCCAACAACTCTTATATGTCCCCGTCTCCACCAACTCGTATATGTCCCTAGTCTCCACCAACTTGTATATGTCCCCAGTCTCCAACAACTCGTATATGTCCCCCGTCTCCGCCAACTCGTATATGTCCCCAGTCTCCAACAACTTGTATATGTTCCCAGTCTCCAACAACTTGTATATGTCTCCAGTCTTCATCAATTTGTATATGTTCCCAGTCTCCAACAACTCGTATATGTCCCCAGTCTCCAACAACTCGTAAATGTCCACGGTCTCCAACAACTCGTAAATGTCCACGATCTCCAACAACTCGTAAATGTCTATGGTCTCCAACAACTTGTAGATATGCCCACAGTCTCCAACAACTCGTATATGCCCACGGTCTCCAACAACTCGTATATGCCTACAGTCTCCAACAACTCGTATATGTCCCCAGTCTCCACCAACTCGTATACGTTGCCAGTTTCCAACAACTGGTATATGTCCAAAGTCTCCAACAACTCGTCTATGTCCATGGTTATCTCCAACAACTTGTATATGTCCCCAGTCTCCAACAACTCGTATATGCCCACAGTCTCCAACATTTCATAAATGTCCACGGTTTCCAGCAACTCGTAAATGTCCACGGTCTCCAACAACTCGTATATGCCCACAGCTTCAAACAACTCGTATATGCCCACAGTCTCCAACAACTCATAAATGTCCACTGTCTCCAACAACTCGTATATGCCCACAGTTTTCAACAACTCGTATATGCCCACAGTCTCCAACAACTCGTATATGCCCACAGTCTCCAACAACTCGTATATGCCCACGGTCTCCAACAACTCGTATATGTCCACGGTCTCCAACAACTTGGAAATGTCCACGGTCTCCAACAACTCGTAAATGTCCACGGTCTCCAACAACTCGTAAATGTCCACGATCTCCAACAACTCGTAAATGTCTATGGTCTCCAACAACTTGTATATTTGCCCACAGTCTCCAACAACTCGTATATGCCCACGGTCTCCAACAACTCGTATATGCCTACAGTCTCCAACAACACGTATATGCCCACAGTCTCCAACAACTCGTATATGCCCATGATCTCCAACAACTTGTAAATGTCCACGATCTCCAACAACTCGTATATGCCCACAGTCTCCAACAACTCGTATATGCCCACGGTCTCCAACAACTCGTATATGCCTACAGTCTCCAACAACACGTATATGCCCACAGTCTCCAACAACTCGTATATGCCCACAGTCTCCAACAACTCGTATATGCCCACGGTGTTCAACAACTCGTATATGTCCACGATCTCCAACAACTCGTAAATGGGTACACACAATCATTTTTCGGCATGAAAAAAACGACGTTTTTAATTTAAAATGATCGTGTGTACGTGGCATTAGAATGGTTCAGTCAAAGGCCAGACCTAAATCCAATTGAGAATCTGTGGCAAGACTTGAAAATTGCTGTTCACAGAAAAAAACGACCGTTTTAAAAACGTTTTTTCCATTGATACATGTTCCCTCGGGCAAGACCCGGGTTCTCAAAGACGTTTTCCGACAATAACTTGCATATTAGGATTTCAAATGAGCACTTTTGAATTCGAATGTTCGAGTCCCATAGACGTCAATGGGGTTCTAAATGTTCGCACAAACGTTCGGTCCGTTCGAAAGTTCTGGTGCGAACCGAACGAGGGGGTATTCGGCTCATCCCTACTCCTGTCCAAAAATAAAGAAAATTACCAATTTCTTCCCATCAAGAGGTCTTAAGAGTCAACATACAGGACACAGCAGGAGGATGTGGTGGAGGAAGGAGCAGAAAAAGATCCATCACACAGCATGAAAAGAGTGAAGAGACAGTGAAGATGTTTAATTCTTCCACATACAATTTATCCGCTTTGGTTCTGTAAAACCAAATATTTTGAATTAATAGTAGATTTACAAAGCTTTGCAAGGGGTTATGCATGCCTGTAGTCTAGCCTCTCACCACCTCCTGTTGCATGTCTACAGATTTCAACCATCTCTTTATAGCATGCTCATAGTCTCTGACCATATCCAGTAGCATATCCAGTAGCATGTTTTGCAGTCTCTGAACATCTTCTGTAGTATTGTTGCAGTATCTAACAATCTCTGGGAGCATGTCCATAGTTTGACCGTCTCCCGTAGCATATCTGCAGTCTCTCACCATCTCCTGTAGCATGTTTGCAGTCTCTGACCACCTTCTGTAGTATGGTTTCAGTTTATGACCATCTCTTGCAGAATGCCCATAGCCTCCTGTAGCATGTCTACATAGTCATGTGAAGAAGGTGGGTACTCTGATGTGAAGAGGGCATCTCTGATGCAATGGTAAGACTTCTGATGTGAAGGGGGACTTCTAATATGATGGAGGGACTCTGTTATGGGGAGACTTTAGATGATGGGGGGGGCTTTAATGTTATTGTTGTGAGGCTTCTGAGGTGAAGAGGGGTGGCTCTTATGTTAAGGGGGACTCTTATGTGAAGAAGGGGGGTACTCTGATTTGAAGAAGGGGTGTACTCTGATGTGAAGAAGGGGGGTACTCTGATGTGAAGGTTTACAAAGCTTTGTAAGGAAGCTTACCTTGCAAAGGGTTATGCATGCTCGTAGTCTCTGACCATCTCCTGTCGCATGTCTATAGATTTCAACCATCTCTTTATAGCATGCTCATAGTCTCTGACCATATCCAGTAGCATGTTTGCAGTCTCTGACCCTCTTCTGTAGTATGGTTGCAATCTCTTGGAGCATGACCATAGTCCCTGACCGTCTCCTGTAGTGAAGAAGGGGGTACTCTGATGTGAAGGGGGTAGCTCTGATGTAAATGGTAAGACTTCTGATGTGAAGGGGGACTTCTGATATGATGGGGGGCTCTGATGTTATGGGGGGCTTCTGATGTGAAGGAGGGGGGGTTTTGATGTGAAGGGAGGATTTCGGATACGATGGGGGCTCTGATGTTATAGGGGCTTCTGATGTGAAGAAGGGGGGCTCTGATGTGAAGGGAGGATTTCTGATACGATGGGGGGCTCTGATGTTATGGGGAGGCTTCTGATGTGAAGAGGGGGGCTCTGAAGTGAAGGGAGGATTTCTGATACGATGGGGGGCTCTGATATTATTGGAGGCTTCTGATGTGAAGGAGGGGGCTCTCATGTGAAGGAGGGGGGGTCTCTGATGTGAAGGAGGGGGGGTCTCTGATGTGAAGGAAGGATTTCTGATATGATGGGGGGCTCTGTTGTTATGAGGAGAATTCTGATGTGAAGGGGGTAGCTCTGATGTAAATGGTAAGACTTCTGATGTGAAGGGGGACTTCTGATATGATGGGGGGCTCTGTTGTTATGGGGATGCTTCTAGTGTGAAGGAGGGGGCTCTGTTGTGAAGAGAGGATTTCTGATACAATGGGGGGGGGGGGGGGTCTGATGTTATGGGAGACTTCTGATGTGAAGGAGGGGGGGCCTGATGTGAAAGGGAAGACTTCTGATATGATGGGGGGCTCTGTTGTTATGGAGAGGCTTCTGATGTGAAGGAGGGGGGGTTTTAATGTGATGGGAGGATTTTGGATACGATGGGGGGGCTCTGTTGTTATGGGGAGACTTCTGATGTGAACAGGGGGTCTCTGATGTGAAGGAAGGATTTCTGATACGATGGGGGGCTCTGATGTTATGGGGGAATTTTAATGTGAAAGAGGGGGGCCCTGATGTGAAGGGAGGATTTTGGATACGAAGGGGGGCTCTGATGTTATGGGGGGATTCTGATGTGAAAGAGGGGGGCTCTGATGTAAAGGGAGGATTTATTATATGATGGGGGACTCTGTTGTTATGGGGGGATTCTGATGTGAAGGAGGGGGGCTCTGAAGTGAAGGGAGGATTTCTGATGTTATGGGGGGATTTTGATGTGAAGAAGGGGGGCTCTGAAGTGAAGGGAGGATTTCTGATATGATGGGGGGCTCTGATGTTATGGGGGGCTTCTGATGTGAAGAGGGGTGGCTCTGATGTGAAGGGAGGATTTCTGATACGATGGGGGGCTCTGATGTTATGGGGGGGGGGCTTCTGATGTGAAGAGGGGTGGCTCTGATGTGAAGGGAGGGGAAGTTCTGATGTAATAGTAAGGCCTCTGATGTGTAAGGGGGACTTCTGATATGAAGTTATTTCTTGGTAGTTGTTCATGTATTTGTTTAAATTGTATCCATTCATTTATAAAACTTTAAAACACATTTACAATGTGTCCCTCTGGAAATCCTGGAGATGCTTCTATAGAGGATGTTGTATAATTGTCAGCGAGGAAGTCATTTCTGAATCCTGCTCCACTGAAGCACCACAATTACGGCACATAGGAACAGGATCAGCCTAGACAGGAGCATCTGGAGACCTTTTGATGGACACTCCTTCGGAGGAGCCCAATCCATAGCAACAGGCGGCAGTCAGTGGAGTCCTGCATACCATTTGGATGCTGCCAATGGGAAGACACTGTAAACTCCTCTAAGGGTCCCTGAGGGGACAGTGATGCTCCGAAATAAAACATTAATCAAACGCAACATTTGTTCACGGTGAGAAAGAAGCCAAAAAAGCTTCTCTGCCATGTCTGGAATCAATGAGATGCGTCTCCCAAATCAGCCAACCTTATTCTTCCCATTAATAGCCCAGTGATTAGGGCCGCGCCGGGGAGGCGATTAGCATACACTCAGGCACTTGGGTAAAGGACTTGTTTAAAGGACGGATCCCCTCATGCCAACAAGTTAAACAAAACATAATAAAAAAGAGCAGATAACACTGATCATATTCTTACAGGTTTAATACATTTGTGGTCTAATAAATCGAAATAAAAGCCCGCTTTAACCACTTCAGCCCCAGAAGAATTGGCTGCCCAATAACCGGGCCACTTTTTGCGATTCGGCACTGCGACGATTTAACTGACGATTGCGCGGTCGTGCGACGTGGCACCCAAACAAAATTGGCGTCCTTTTTTCCCCACAAATAGAGCTTTCTTTTGGTGGTATTTGATCACCTCTGCGGTTTTTATTTTTTGCGCTATAAACAAAAAAAAGAGCGACAATTTTGAAAAAAAAGCAATATTTTTTACTGTAGCTACAATAAATATCCCCCAAAAATATATAAAAAACGATTTTTTTTCCTCAGTTTAGGCCAATACGTATTTAGGCCGATATATAGATTGGTTTGTGCAAAAGTTATAGGCCCGGATTCACAAAGACTAAGGATCCATTCACATCTCCGCGACAAGCAACGACCGCGTACGCGGCGTATTTTGCCGCGGATATTGTATCTTTTTTTTTTCAGATTCTTCCCATTGCTGTCAATGGGCGAACGCCAATGTCGCCTGAAAAAAAGGGTCCGGGACTTTTTTTCAGGCGACAGGCGTACGGCGTCTATGAGATGTGAACCATCTCCATAGACAGCAATGGGAATTTCCCCCTCTAGCGGCACAAACGTCCGGCGTTTTGTCGCCTAGATGTGAATGGAGCCTTACGCAGACGTATCTAATGATACGCCGCGTAAGTCCACGGATGCGCCGTCGTATCTATGCGTTTGATTCTGCAGAGAGATACGCCTGAATTTCGGCTCCATCCGACCGACGTAAGTCTCCTACGCCGTCGTATCTTGGGCGTATATTTACACTGGCCGCTAGGGGCGCTTCCATTGATTTACGTGTCGAATATGTAAATGACCTAGATACGCCGATTCACAAACGTACTTGCGCCCGTCGCAGTAAGCTACGCCGTTTACGTAAGGCGTACGTCCGGTGTAAAGATAAACCACCAAATAGCAGGTCTAAGTCATGTAGGGTATTGACGTCGGAACTGACGTCGGATTTTACGTTGTTTGTGTAAGTCGTACGTGAATGGGGCTGGGCGTAGGTTACGTTCACGTCTTATGAATTGAGCCGGCGTATCTTAGGGAGTAAATTCGACGTGATTCTGAGCATGCGCGCGCATGCGCCGTTCGTTCGGCGCTTCATTTACATGGGGTCACGATTCATTTTAATACAACACGCCCACTACCTACCTACTTTGACTTAGGAGGGCTTACGCCGGCCCATTTACGCTACGCCGCCGTAACTTACAGAGCAAGTGCTTTGTGAATACTGGCCTTGCCTCTCTATGTTACGTCGGCGTAGCGCATATGAGATGCGCTACGCCGGCCAAAAGATGCGCCCTCTACGTGAATCTGGGCCATAGTGTCTACAAAATAGGGGATGGTTTTAGTGCATTTTTTTTTTTTTTACTAGTAATGACACCATTTTGGGACCATTGTCATTTTTACAGCGATCAGTGCTATAAAAATGCACCGATTACTGTAAAAATGACACTGGCAGTGGAGGGGTTAACCTGTAGGGGCGCTAAAGGGGTTAAGTGTGACCTAGGGAGTGATTCTAACTGTTAGGGGGCGTGGCTTGCCGTGACATGTCACTGATCGCTGTTCCCGATGAGAGGGAGCATTTGATCAGTGACATGTCAGGGGAAGGACGGGAGATGTTGTATGTACACTGACATCTCCCCGTTCTTCAGCTCTGTGACCCGATCGCGGGACACCGGCAGACACGGAGTCCGCGGGCACGGTCACCAGTGCCGATCCTGACCTTCCTGCGTGGGGTGTTTCCGACAGTGACATGTCACATTAAAGATTACAGGTGAGAAGCGGGGGGAGGGGGGTGTTCTGCTGCCGGAAATGACATCTTACATTAAAGTGAGAAGCGGTGGGTGCTGACTTCTTACCTCTTTTCCCATGCAGCCAGCGAGTTGAGAAGCGGGGTGAGGGGCCGAAAATGACTTCGACGCATGCACGGTAGTTTCCAAGGAATAGGTAGGGTGAAGCAAGATGGCGGCGACGGCATCGAATGTGACGAGCGCATGCTCGTCGTACTCGATGACGTCACCACGTTCGTGCCATTGAAAAGAACGGCGGTTCTTTTGAATGGCCCGTGTGTACACTCGGCCGGCAAGAGAATTTTGCCGAGAATCTGGGCCGTGTGTACAGGGCTTTAGTCCATAGGGTTCAATATTGTCTTTATGGACCTTGCTTTGTGCACTGCTCCAAATCATTTGGTGGAGGGGGGATTATGGTGTGGGGTTGTTTTTCAGGGGTTGGGCTTGGCCCCTTAGTTCCAGTGAAGGGAACTCTTAAGACATCAGCATATCAAGACATTTTAGTAAATTTCGCAAACCAATCAAAACATGCAATTTTTTTGGATATGTATTATAGCAAAAAAAGATATTTTTTAATTGTCGCTCTTTTTTTGTCTATAGCGCAAAAAATAAAGGGCTAGATTCAAGTAGCCCGCGGTAAGTTTGTGCGGGCGTAGCGTATGTTATTTACGCTACGCCGCCGCAACTTACACAGGCAAGTGCAGTATTCACAAAGCACTTGCTCCGTAAGTTGCGGCGGCGTAGCGTAAATGGGTCCGGCGTAAGCGCGCCTGTAAATGGGTGGTGACCCGACGTGATTGACGTTTTTCCCGAACGGCGCATGCGCCGTCCGTGGAATTTCCCAGTGTGCATTGCTCCAAAGTACGCCGCAAGGACGTCATTGGTTTCGACGTGAGAGTAAATTACGTCCAGCCCTATTCGCGAACGACTTGCGCAAACGACGTAGAAAATTCAAAATTCAACGCGGGAACGACGTCCATACTTAATATTGCGTACACCTCATAATAGCAGGAGCAACCTTACGCCGAAAAAGCCTAACGTAAACGACGTAAAAAAATACCGCCGGGCGCACGTACGTTTGTAAATCGGCGTATCTAGGTCATTTGCATATTCTACGCCGAAAACGACGGAAGCGCCACCTAGCGGCCAGCGTAAATATGCACCCTAAGATACGACGGCGTAAGAGACTTACGCCTGTCGGATCTTAGGCTAATGTCGGCGTATCTTGCTTTCTGAATACAGAAAAAAGATACGCCGGCGCAGCTTCGAATTTACGTGGCGTATCTATAGATACGCCGGCGTAAATCAATGCTGAATCTAGCCCACAATCCGCAGAGGTGACCAAATACCGCCAAAAAAAAAGCTCTATTTGTGGGGGAAAAAAAGGACGTCAATTTTGTTTGGGAGCCACGTCGCACGACCGCCCAATTGTCAGTTAAAGCGACGCAGTGCCGATTCGCAAAAAGTGCTCTGGGGCTAGATTCACATAGATTAGCGGATCTTTAGATCCGCGTAATCTATGTGATTTACGATCCGCCGGCGCAATTTTGCGAGGCTAGTGCAGTATTCACAAAGCACTTACCTCCAAACTTGCGCCAGCGGATCGTAACTCCCCCGGCGGAATTCAAATTCCGCGGCTAGGGGGAGTGTACAATTTAAATCAGGCGCGTCCCCGCGCCGATTTAACTGCGCATGCGCCGCCGGCGAAATTTCCCAGTGCGCATGCTCCAAATGACGTCGCTAGGACGTCATTGTTTTCGGCGTTAACGTAAATTACGGCCATCCGTATTCACGACCGACTTACGCAAACGACGTAAAAATTCAAAACTCGGTGCGGGAACGACGGCCATACTTAACATTAGCTACCCCTCATATAGCAGGGGTAACTATCCGCCGGAAAAAGCCGAACGCAAACGACGTAAAAAAAAAAGCGACGGGCGGGCGTTCGTTTCTGAATCGGCGTATCTCCTCATTTGCATATTCGTCGCGAGTAAAACACGAAACGCCACCTAGCGGACAGCGGTAGATTGCAGCCTAAGATCCGACGGTGTAAGTCACTTACACCTGTCGGATCTAAGGGAGATCTATGCGTAACTGATTCTTATGAATCAGTCGCATAGATCCGACCGTCGGATCTCAGAGATACGACGGCGTATCAGGAGATACGCCGTCGTATCTCTTTGTGAATCTGGCCCCTGGTCTTTGGGCAGCCAAATGGTCCGGGGCTGAAGTGGTTCATTTTTTTATTTTTTATTTGAAGCTGCATATTTAAAGTAAAAAAAAAAAAAATTATAATGCCATTTTAAACCGTACAATAGATTCTACTGATCGTGATTCAATCTACTTTAATATAGTTCTATGATTTGTTCAAGGTCTGAGCCTACTGGCACACAAATCCGTCAAGCTCCTCGGCCACTGAAAAGCCTATTCAAATGTAGATAATTGATAATGAGAGCATATCATAGGGTAACAAACAGATAGGAGATTAGATCCCCGACTCCCCAGAGGATCCTACAAGAAGCACAAATGATTGTTTCCCATCCCATTTGGCACATTGGTTCCTCCCAGTGGCTGGTAATCTCTGTCGGACAGACTCCATGGATGGTGGGGGGCCGCCCCCAACTAATGTGTGTGAAACATATTTATGATCCCCCCTTGTACAATGAAAGGGGGGGGGGTGGGGAATGGGCTCTTGATTGCTCGGCTTCACAATGGGCTGACCATCAAGATATCGGTTCTCAGGGTGGAATCGCTGCAACGTGAAGATAACCAGAGACACAGAGATGATGGAGATTACTCCAACTAATGCCCATAGGATCATACTAAAACACTATCATCATCGACATTGCCTTCAAGATGACATCTAGATACAGATAACTAGCAGAAGAGCCCCCCACTCCTCCTCCACCCCCTTATATAATGGGAATTACACCGAATCAGCATAGATAGAAAACTGTAAAGAAGTATTCCGGTGTAAACAAGGATAAAGGCTGAATTACGGGCGATACTCTTATCAGCGCCACGTGCATCGAAATCTCAGAGTCGGGTCATTGGATTATTGGCCATTATAACAGACGCTTTGATCTGAGGATAGTTAACGGGTAACTAAACCCAAGAACAAAAAAATATAATATACTGCAACTTATCAGCCCTTCAGTGTGGTGGCTGCATTCGTTTTCCTTCTGAAAGCTTAGAACAGCAAGTACAGAAAATACCTGTTGACCTTGCCGAAAATGCCCCTCTTCATATCACAGACCACCTTACATCACAGCCCCCCTTACATCACAGACCCCCTTTTATATAACAGACCCCATTTACATCACAGTCCCCTTACATCACAGACCCCCCTTTACATCACAGACCCCCCTTTACATCACAGACCCTCGTTACATCACAGCACCCCTTTACATTACAGACCCCCTTACATCACAGCCCCCATCTACATCACAGACCCCCCTTTACATCACAGACCCCCCCTTTGTATCACAGACCCCCTTACATCACAGCCTCCCTTTACATCACAGCCCCCCCCTTTACATCACAGACCCTCATTACATCACAGCCCCCCCTTTACATCACAGACCCTCATTACATCACAGCCCCCCTTTACATTACAGACCCACTTACATCACAGCCCCCATCTACATCACAGACCCCCCTTTACATCACAGACCCCCCCCTTTGTATCAAAGATCCCATTACATCACAGCCCCCTTTACATCACAGACACCCTTTACATCACAGCCCCCCATTTACATCACAGCCCCCCTTTACATCACAGCCTCTCTTCACATCACAGACCCCCTTACATCACAGCCTCCCTTCACATCACAGACCCCCTTACATCACAGACCCCCTTTACATTACAGACCCCCTTACATCACAGACCCCCTTTACATCACAGCCCCCCTTTATATCACAGTCCCCCATTTGTATCACAGACCCCCTTACATCAAAGACCCCCTTCACATCACGGCCCCCCTTTGTATCACAGACCCCCTTACATCACAGCCCCCTTTACATCACAGACACCCTTAAATCACAGACCCCCCTTTAAATCACAGACCCCCTTACATCACAGCCTCCCTTTACATCACAGACCCCTTAGATCACAGCCCCCCCCCCCCTTTACATCAAAGCCCCCTTTTTACATCACAGACCCTCATTACATCAGAGCCCTCTTTACATTACAGCCCCCCTTACATCACAGCCCCCCTTTACCTCACAGACCCCCTTACATCACAGACCCGCTTACATCACAGCCCCCTTACATCACAGCCCCCCTTACATCATAGCCCCCTTAACATCACAGACCCCCCTTTACATCACACACCCCCTTACATCTCAGACCCCCTTTAGATCACATACCCCCTTTACATCACAGCCCCCTTACATCACAGACCCTCTTTACATAACAGCCCCCCTTTACATAACAGACCCCCTTTACATCATAGACCCCCTTACATCACAGACCCCTTATATCACAGCCCCCCCCTTTACATCACAGACCCACCTTAATTTCACCCCCCATTTACTTCACAGTCCCCTCCTTTACATCCTCTTTAGTCTTTAGTCCACCTTTAATATCAGTCCCTTTTACATCATGTGAATAGGGGGGGATAGAACTGTGATGTGAATGGGGGACCAAGGACCCTGATATAACAGGGGAAAGTGTGAAGTGAAAGGGGGACTGTGATGTAAGGGGGGGCTGTGATGTAAGGAGGGGACTGAGGATACAGATGTAAAGGTGGGAGCTGTGATGTAAAGGGGGTCTGTGATGTAAAGGGGGTCTGTGATGTAAAGGGGGTCTGTGATGTAAAGAGGGGGTCTGCAAAATTGCAAAACCCTTTGTTTAAAACTGGGATCATTTAGTAGTACTAATCAACACATTAAAAAATGTGTAATGATTCAAAATATTTTAAAATATTAAATACAATTGATAAAATGAACAATACAAACACAAAAAACACCTTCCATTAGCAAATAATTGTCCAAATAACCAAGAAATCCTTTTATGTACTGTATGTAAAAAAAAAACATGATGGGAACTTTTGCGAGCCCCATACCTGTACGGGTTTCATTGAGCTTTCAACTTCTTCAGGACTAGGACTAGAGAATTGTAACTAGAGGTGATTGGTAAACTGCCACGTGTTACATTTTTGTTTTTGGGGTTAGATATGCTTTAATCTACACATTTACTCCAGAACAGTGGGCCGGATTCAAGAAGCAATTGCGCCTGTGTAACCATAGGTTACACAGCGCAATTGCTTACTTGCCCCGGCGTAACAAATGCTCCTGATTCAGGAACCTTGTTACGCCGACTGCAGCCTAAGATCTGCGCGGCATAAGGCTCTTATGCCCGCATATCTTAGGCTGCATTCTTGCGGTGGATGCTAGGTGGTGTTCACGTTGTGCTCAGTGTATAGTATGCAAATTGCATACTAACACCGATTCACAACGTTGCGCGAGCCCTGCGTACGCAATTTCCGTCGTTTACGTACGGCGGCTTTCGCGCAAGGCTGCCCCTGCTATTAGCAGGGGCAGCCCATGTTACGTATACCCGTCGTTCCCGCGTCGCGAAATTAGAATTTTACGTCGTTTGCGTAAGTGAATCGTGAATGGCGCTGGACGCCATTCACGTTCACTTTGAAGCAAATGACGTCCTTGCGACGTCATTTGCCGCAATGCACGTCGGGAAAGTTTCCCGACGGAGCATGCGCTCTACGATCGGTGCGGGAACGCGCCTAATTTAAATGATTCCCGCCCCCTACGGGATCATTTAAATTGCGTGCTCTAGCGCCGGGCATTTTGCCGGCGCGCCCACGCAATTCATGGAGCTTCTGCTCCATGAATCAAGAGCAGCGGAGCAAAAACGTTGCCCTGCGCCTCTGTAAATAATGCGCAAATCTCTTTGAATCCGGCCCAGTGTTTATTGTGGTCCAGTCATGTGTAATTTGTAAAAAAAAATTACACATGACTGGACATTTGTTACAAAATATATATTTTCTTGGTTGTGACAAATATTGTAAAAATTAGAATCCTCTTGAGATTATCTGCCTTCCGGGGCTCTGTAAAATTTATCCTCACTTCCCATCTTTCTGACAACACGTTAACCAAATGGGGAGTGATTAAAAAAATGTTTTGAATTTTTTTTGAATCATGTAATTTTTATTGAATTTTTTTATTTTATTTTTGCAATTTACAAGACTGAGACATACAATACATTCCCACTGGACAAAAAAAAACAAAACACTCAACTTAATTATGCGAATTCCAGATTAAACAATCTCTGTTACTTTTTAACATAACAATAGACTGACAATTTTTTTTTTTTTTTTTTAGTATCCTTGTTGCAGATTTTTGGGCAAAACCAATGTCACTGTAATAAAACATGGGGAAAGTCTCTTTAACAAACCCCTGTATAGCAGTTAAAGCCATACAGGGGGCCTAACTTTCCTTATTCTAAAACAAAAGAAAAAACTCTTGGCTTAACATACACATTAAACAATAAATTTGGTATTATTCATAGAAAATATTGTTTTAGACACATTTTTATACACTCATTAGAGGGGTTGTAAAGGTAAAAAATGTTTTCCCTAAATAGCTTCCTTTACCTTAGTGCAGTCCTCCTTCACTTACCTCATCCTTCCATTTTGCTTTTAAATGTCCTTATTTCTTCTGAGAAATCCTCACTTCCTGTTCTTCTGTCTGTAACTCCACACAGTAATGCAAGGCTTTCTCCCTGGTGTGGAGAAAGCCTCTTGAGGGGGGAGGGGGCGAGCAGGAGTTTTAGGCTGCATTCACACCTTGGCGTACCTAATTGCAGCGTTTTGTCCCGTGAATTGCGGCGACAAATTGCATCGTTTTGTATCGAGATTTGCGGCGACAAAACGCCGCGATTGTGAATGCAGCTTACCCCCAGGTCCACATTTCCTATGCCGAACGCTGAAAGCCGCCTGAAAAAAAGGTCCGGGACTTGTTTTCAGGCGGCAGGCGTACGGCGTTCGGCGTGGAGATGTGAACCATCTCCATAGAGGGCAATGTAAAATCAGCCCTCCAGCGTCTTAGGGGCTGCTGCGGCGTCGCGCTTCAGGCGTATATACGCCTAGGTGTGAACAGAGCCTTAGGATGCCCACTAACACACAGCTCCTTTCTCTATCTGCAAAGTAGAGAGCGTCCTGATACTCCTGCTCGCCCCCTCCCCCCTCAAGAGGCTTTCTCCACACCAGGGAGAAAGCCTTGCATTACGGTGTGGCGTTACAGACAGAAGAACAGGAAGTGAGGATTTCTCAGAAGAAATAAGGACATTTAAAAGCAAAATGGAAGGATGAGGTAAGTGAAGGAGGACTGCACTAAGGGAAAGGAAGCTATTTAGGGGGGAAAAATTACCTTTACAACCCCTTTAAGCTGTTTGGGACTCTTTATTTTCATTAATATTAATAAATAATAAATGTATTTACTTTATATTTCAGTTCTTAAAACATTTTCCTAAAAAAAAGAAAAAAAAATGTCTTGTTTATCTTTATATATTTATTTATTTTTATATGTTATACAGTATAAATTATGTGAAACAACCATTCAAAAATATACAAAAGAAGAAAACAAATCATTATATTTTCTAAGTTTCTTTAGAAATAATACAATAGTGTAAGTGAAGTCACCTGAATGAATGACCCTTCCATGCATGCATGCAATGTTATTTTTTTTTTTAAAGAGGAATTTGGTTTTAAATTTGTTTAGAATCTTTTTATAGTGCTAGATAAACATTGACATCCAGGTTTAGACTGAGTTTAATAAGGCGCAGACTGATTGTCTTGTGTGGTTTGCTCCAGGCTTCAGCTGGATATGGAGTTGGGCGTACATATAAACACAGAGGGCCAGATTCTCGAAGAATCCGCGGTGGCGTAGCGTAAGCCATTTACACTACCCCGCCGCAACTTACTGGAGCTAGTGCCGTATTCTCCAAGCACTTGCTCCGTAATTTGCGGCGGCGTAGTGTAAATGGCCCGGCGTAAGGCCGCGTAATTCAAAGGGGGCGGCTTGTATTTAAATTAAGTGCGCCCCCGCGCCGATCGAACTGCGCATGCGCCGGGCGTAAAAATAGCCCAGTGCGCATGCTCCAGCTCACGACGGAAAACGTCAATGACGCCGACGTGAGCGTCATTGACGTAAAGTCCTATTCGCAAACGACTTAGGAAAACGACGTAAACGACGGAAAAAGACGACGCTGACCCGACGCCATACTTAACATGGCATACGACGGACCTCGTAAACTTACCCCTCATATAGCAGGGGTAAGTTTACGCTTACGGAAACATCGTAAATTCACTGCGTTGACCGTGCGTACGTTCGGGAATCTCGCGTAAATAGGTCATTTGCATAGACGACGGAGAAAACGACAAGGGGACACCTAGCGGCGAGAAAAATTGCATTTAAGATCTGACAGCGTAAGAGCCTTACGCCTGTCAGATCTAATGGATATCTATGCGTAACTGATTCTAAGAATCAGTCGCATAGATACGACGGCCCAGATTAGGACTTACGACGGCGCAAATGGCGTTGCGCCGTCGTAAGCCCTTTGAGAATCTGGCCCAGAGTCATCTAACCCGACTGGAAAACCCAAGGAACCATGAAAAAGTTCACCCATCTTCATTGTAGGCTACCAAATTTCTAATGTGTGGTTGAGTGACCCGATTTGACAACCTGTACAAAAATGAGCAATCAACAATCAGGCAGATAAATTATGTTTTTCGATACAAATTAATGCTGATAAGTTAAATCTAAGGGCTCATTCACATGAGCTGAGAAAACTTCACAGTGTATGGCTCTCTGTGCCCACGTGAATGAGTCCATGCCATAAGGAAATTAAGACGATTCTTCGGTTTTCCTTCCCTGTTCACTGAGCCACCCATCTGGCTTTTACTTCTAAAGACCTCCCTGCTCCACTATGGCATATACAGTAAAACCTTGGTTTGAGAGTAACTTGGTTTGAGAGCGGTTTGCAAGACAAGCAACATTTTTCAATACATTTTGACTTGATATACAATCGATGTCTTGATATACAAGTAGTGTCATACAACTGAGTATAAAAGAGGCATCTGCCCCTTGCAGATACTTTGCTAACACCGAATCCGCCTCTCAGCCAATCAGGTTGCCGGGTCTCTTACCGGTCACCTGATTGGCTGAAACGTCAGGTGCTGTGATTGGTCGCCTGAGAGAGGACGGAAGAAGACATGGAGGACGCGCAGGAGACCGCCGCTGACCCGCTCCGAGACAGGTAAGTGCAGGCAGCATCTGATGGGGCACACTAGCGGCATCTGATGGGGCACACTGGTGGCATCTGATGGGGCACACTGGCGGCATCTGATGGGGCACACTGGCGGCATCTGATGGGGCACAGTAGTGGCAATTGATAGGCACACTGGCAGAAATTGATGGGCACAGTGGCTGCGTTTGATGGGCACAGTGGCTGCGTTTGATGGGCACAGTGGCTACATTTGATGGGCACAGTGGCTGCATTTGATGGGCACAGTGGCTGCATTTGATGGGCACAGTGGTGGCAATTTATGGGTACAGTGGCTGCGTTTGATGGCACAGTGGCTGCATTTGATGGCACAGTGGCAGCGTTTGATGGGCACTGTGGCTGCGTTTGATGCCAAAGTGGCTGCGTTTGATGGGCACAGTGGCTGTATTTGATGGGCACAGTGGTGGCAATTTATGGGTACAGTGGTTGCGTTTGATGGCACAGTGGCAGCGTTTGATGGGCACAGTGAGTGCGTTTGATGGGCACAGTGGGTGCGTTTGATGGCACAGTGGCTGCGCTTGATGGCACAGTGGCTGCGCTTAATGGGCACAATGGCTGCGTTTTATGGCACAGTGGCTGCGATTGATGGCACAGTGGCTGCGCTTGATGGGCACAATGGCTGCGTTTGATGGGCACAGTGGCTGCGTTTGATGGGCACAGTGGCTGCGTTTGATAGGCACAGTGGCTGGATTTGATGGGCACAGTGGTGGCAATTTATGGGTACAGTGGCTGCGTTTGATGGCACAGTGGCAGCGTTTGAGAGGCACAGTGAGTGCGTTTGATGGGCACAGTGGGTGCGTTTGATGGGCACAATGGCTGCGTTTGATGGCACAGTGGCTGCGTTTGATGGGCACAGTGGCTGCGTTTGATGGGCACAGTGGCTGCGTTTGATGGCACAGTGGCTGCGTTTGATGGGCACAGTGGCTGCGTTTGATGGGCACAGTAGCTGTGTTTAATGGCACAGTGGCTACCATTGATGTTTTCTTTTTAGTTTGTTTGCGCCACCCAAAAAAAAATTGAGCACCAGCCGCCACTGTGTGATTGCCCACATCCTGTTACAAATATCAAGGGAGGACTGTGAAGCTTTTGTCCTTGATGGCAATCACAACAACAAAAAGTGGTCTATTCCTAGTAGGGACATATTGCTTAGAGTTCAGCAAAGTATACCATGTAAAGTGTGACATAGTGCCTCACTGATTGGCGTGGTGAAAGGTGGCTGTTCCTAAAGGATGTGGTTCATTTTGACACACTAACCTCACAGCATCAACTTCCTTTTTGGCTCTTGTCATTTGATCACATGACACCCCAGGGCTCCAAAGGGAGATGGACTATGTCACTGACTGTAGGACCTGCTCTGATTGATGTTTGAATGGTGAAGTATCTCCCCTCAGGGCCACCAGCCCAACATAAATTAGCACTTGCCCTCAGTCCAAGTGTTATCATTAACTGATAACCACACTCCAGATAATATGAATCTGGACACAGTCTACCAGAAATGAATTATTACATGTAGTAAAATATGGGCCCAACAAGATTTGCTAGAAGGACTTCGGAGAACACTGCTGTGTATTTGAGTGCCAACATTTTGGGGGAGAAACCTTGAATCCTGAGAGTACCCATATCTTTATATATATATATATATATATATATATATATATATATATATATATATATATATATATATATATATATATATATATATTGAGATATTAGGAGAGTTCTTTGCCATGAGGTGCCATGTTGAACTTCCAGTGTCCAGTATGAGAGAGTAATGCCGCGTACACACGATCATTTTTCGGCATTAAAAAAATGACGTTTTTCGGCATGTAGAAAAAAACGAAGTTTTTCCAACTTCATCATTAAAACGACATTACCCACACACCATCGTTTTTAAAAAATGCTCTAGCAAAGCGCGGTGACGTACAACACGTATGACGGCACTATAAAGGGGAAGTTCCATGCAGATGGCGCCACCCTTGGGGCTGCTTTAGAAGATTCCGTGTTAGTAAAAGACAATTCGCGCTTTTCTGTCTGTTACAGCGTGATGAATGTGCTTACTCCATTACGAACGGTAGTTTTACCAGAACGATCGCTCCCGTCTCATAACTTACTTCTGAGCATGCGCGGGTTTTTAACGTCGTTTTAGCCCACACACGATAATTTTTTACAACCCGAAAAACGACATAGTTTAAAACGTCGTTAAAAAATGCAGCATGTTCGAATTTTTTTTGGTCGTTTTTCAGAACACAGAGGCTGCATTGAAGCTGCAGATGGGCATCAGGCTGCATTGGAAGGGGGCAGATCAGGCTGCAGATGGGCACAGAGGATGCATTGAAGCTGCAGATGGGCATCAGGCTGCATTGGATGGGCGCAGATCAGGCTGCAGATGGGCACAGAGGCTGCATTGAGGCTGCATTAGATGGGCGCAGATCAGGCTGCAGATGGGCACAGAGCAGGGATGTATTTAGGTTTTGTGCTGCCCTAGGCCTGACTAAACGCGTGCACCCCCTAATTTAAATATGACCCACCCCTTCCTGTAAAGGCCACACCCCTTGCGGTTTAAGACCCACCCTGAAATGTTCAAGTGGGGACACTAGTTCTGATGGCCTGGGGGGTGGGGGGGGGGGCAATGGATTCCCTTAATTTGCATAGATTTCCTCTCACTTCCTGTTTGGCTATGGGACAGGAAGTGAAGGGAAATCTCTGCAATGGGACAGGGACGGTAAAAAATTTGAAGCAACGCCCCCCCCCCCCCCAGTTGCAGAATGCCAACTGCCCACATACTGAAAGCAGTCCGGCCAATTTATGGGGGCGCTAAACTAATTTGCCTAACAGTGTAGCGCAAACCAGCGGAGACACTGTCCGTGCTGCCCCCCTGCAAAGTGCTGCCCTAGGCCTGGGCCTTGTTGGCCTAGGCCAGGATACAGCATTGGCACAGAGGCTGCATTGGGCTGCAGATGGGCATCAGGCTGCATTGGATGGCCGCAAATAGGTATCAGGCTGCATTGAGGCTGCAGATGGACACTAATCAGGCTGCATTGATTGGCACTGACTATTATTTTGCTTCAAAGTGGTGTATTTGAAAAAAAAAAAAATCCTGAAACTTTACTTAAATTGGGGTGCGTGTTATACGTCGGCGCAGGTTATACGCCAATAAATACGGTACATATATATTTATATTAATATATATATATATATATATATATATATATATACACACACGTATACATACATACACACACATTTTATATATATATATATAGACACATATACATACACACTGTACTATATATATATATATATATATATATATATATATATATATATATATATATATATTTTACAGAAAATAAAGATAATAAACTGAGCCGCCACATTCTCTCCTCATATGAAATAGAGAACAACACCCTTGAAATAGTGCGGCGCTGACAAAACAAACGCGCGTTTGCTACGGTTGTCCTTTTATTGACTTTTTTATGCTTTCCGTTGTGATTCCTTATTGTATCCCTCGGAGACTGCGTGCTTTCTATAAACTGACTTGGTTTTCCCTTACAGGAAGTGAGGGTTTTCCACATCTGCTTTTAAAGAGAGAAATAAAAACAGAGCTTTGCTAAATATTTATAAGACGACTTTGATTTCCTTTGTTTTCTCAAACACGTTTTTGGATGGATTTTGCCTTAATGTCTGTTCCTTCTTCCTGTTTCCTCGTTACTTCCCAAATTAAGTAGCCATCACATTCGCAGTGTAAACACAAGCCAGCGGCACCACTGACAGATATAAACGACCTCGCGGTGAACCTTCTCGGTTTACCAGTGGAAGGTTTTTTTTTTTTCCTTCTATGTCTACCTACTCTTCCCTACCAGACGTGGTTTTTATTATTCCCTAATAAAACCCTTCCGTACATTCCATGTGTCCTGTCACATCCAATGCCCTGATTTATTTTTATACGATTAAACAGAAGGAACGCCGAAGAATGGCAAGTATTATGAATCATGGCCGCCGCGATCCAATCGCTTCCAAGAGAAAGTGATGGCAGCAAAGCAAACTTTTCATCCCCTCCCCCACCTCCTCTCTATTTTATGTCTATTTATTAGGATTGTCCCAATGCCACTTTTTTAAGACCGAGTACAAGTACCGATACTTTTTTTCAAGTACTCGCCGATAATAATTACCGATACTTTATTAAGGACCTTGCCTGTTTTTCAGACTCTGTGTTTACAATTTTAAAACAGTTTTTTTGCTAGACAATTACTTAAAACCCCCAAACATTATGGGCCAGATTCACAGAAGAAGTACGCCGGAGTATCTACTGATACTCCGGCGTACTTTCAAATTTGCCGCGTCGTATCTTTAGTTTGAATCCTCAAACCAAGATACGATGGCTTTTGGCTTCGATCCGACAGGCGTACGGCTTTGTAGTCCTTCGGATCGTAGGTGTAATACTTCGGCGCCCGCTGGGTGGAGTTTGCGTCGTTTTCAGCGTCGGGTATGCTAATTAGCTTTTTACGGCGATTCACGAAGGTACGCGCGGCCGTCGCATTCTCTTACGTCGTCGCTAGTCGGCTTTTCCCGGCGTATAGTTAAAGCTGCTATTTCTTGGCCTATATTTAGACTTGCCATGTTAAAGTATGGCCGTCGTTCCCGCGTCAAATTTAAAAAATTTTTTTTTTGCGTAATTCGTCCGTGAATAGGAAATTACGTAACTCACGTCGACGTTCAAAAAAATCACGTCGGTGCGACGTAATTTCGCGCAAAGCACGGCGGGAAATTTCAAAATGGAGCATGCGCAGTACGTTCGGCGCGGGAATGCGCCTAATTTAAATGATCCCCGCCCCATTTGAATTAGGCGGGCTTGCGCCGGAGGGATTTACGCTACGCCGCCGCAACTTTACAGGCAAGTGCTTTGTGAATCAAGCACTTGCCCGTAAAACTTGCGGCGATGTAACGTAAATGCGATACGTTAGACCGCCGCAAATGTACCTGAATCTGGCCCTATAGATATATATATTTTTTTTCTAAGACCCTAGAGAATAAAATGGCGGTCATTGCAATACTTTTTGTCACACAGTATTTGCGCAGCGGTCTTACAAGCGCACTTTTTTGGGGGGAAAAAACACTTTTTTGAATGAAAAAATAAGACAACAGTAAAGTTAGCCCAATTTTTTTTTTTATAATGTGAAAGATAATGTTACGCTGAGTAAAATGATACCCAACATGTCGCGCTTCAAAATTGCGCCCGCTCGTGGAATGACGTCAAACTATTACCCTTAAAAATCTCCATAGGCGACGTTTAAAAAATTCTATAGGTTTCATCTTTTGAGTTACAGAGGAGGTCTATGGCTAGAATTATTGCTCTCGCTCTAACGATTGCGGTGATACCTCACATGTGTGGTTTGAACACCGTTTTCATATGCGGGCGCTACTCACGTAAACGTTTGCTTCTGCAAGTGAGCTCGTCGGGACAGAGCACTTTAAAAAAAAAAAAATATTTTTTTCTAATTTATTTTTATTTATTTTATTAACATGTGCAATTTGTTTTGTCCTGAATTTGTTTGTTAATGAACTTTGACAAATTCGTTCATTCAGAGATAGCAACTTTTCGAATTTACAACATAACGAATGACCCGAAAAATGAAAATAAATCAAAAAACGAATGAAACAAAGAGAAAATAATTTTTCAGCAGCACACATATAATTTAATAGTTAGTTCTTATTAATTAGTTAGATATTATTTAGAATTTTTGCTCTTATTTTCAAATTTCCGGATTTCAATCATAACGAATACCCAAAAAAACAAAAAAACAAAACAATGGAACAAAGACAAAGTAATTTTTCGGAAGTGCGCATATCGTTTGATAGTTAGTTATTATTAGTTAGTTGGTTATTATTTAGAATTTTCGCTCTTATTTTAGAATTTTCTAATTTATTGATTATAACGAATGACCCCCCCCCCCCCAAAAAAAAAAAAAAAAAGCGAATGAAATCAAAACGAAATAATTTTTGGACAGTGCACATGTCTATAATTTAATAGTTAGTTATTATTAGTTAGTTAGATATTATTTAGGATTTTATTTCTTGTTTTTGGATTTTCGAACTTACGAATGTCGATCATAATAAATGACTGGAAAAAAAAAAGGCGAATGAAAGCGCATGAAACGAAAACGAAATAATTTTTTGCCAGTGCACATGTCTATAATTTAATAGTCAGTTATTATTAGTTAGTTATTATTTAGGATTTTTCGAATTATGAATTTTGATCATAACAAATGACCTGAAAAACGAACCCCCCCCCCCCCCCCCAAAAAAAACCTGAATAAAATAAAAAAAATTGGCAGTGCACATGTCTACTCCAAATAGGAAATAGTTGAAAGCTATGAATTCCCTCACTTTGGAGGGATTTCCTCTCACTTCCTGTTTTGGCTATGAGACAGGAAGTGAGAGGAAACCTCTCCAATGGCAAAAAAAAAAAAAAACATGATGGGGGTTATAACCCTCCTTTACTCTATCAAAAATGAAAAAAAAAGGCTTATGCCGTGTACACATGACCGTTTTTCATGACGAGAAATATATATTTTTTTAAATTGGTCATTAAAAACGGTCGTGTGTAGGCTCCAGAGCATTTTTCTCGACGATCAAAATGGGCATTAAAAATTTAGAACCTTCTCTATTTTTTCACGTTGTCGTTTTTCTCGTCGTGAAAAATGGTCGTGTGTAGGCTTTAACGACGGGGGGGGAAATGCGCATGCTCAGAAGCAAGTTATGAGAGGGGAAAGTTGCATAATCAGCCCAAAGGGTGGCGCTATTCGAATGGAACTTCCCCTTTATAGTGCCGTTGTACGTCACCGCGCTTTGCTCAAGCATTTTTTTCTCACGGTCGTGTGTATGCAAAAACGTCATTTTTTTCCATGGCATTAAAAACAGTTGTGTGTACGCGGCATTACACTTAAGCCCCGTACACACGATCCGAAAATCGTACGAAAAATGCTGCTTTCGAAACGATCGTACGATAATCGGATCGTTAGTACAGAGCTTCCGAGAGCCGATCAGGACAATTCATCCGATTTTATTCTATCGGACATGCACGGAAATTTTTTTTGTACGATGCCAGATCGTACGATTTTCGTTTAATCAGTACAGCTGTCGTTCGAAAATGCAATACAAATGCATTACAACACATGACATCACTTCCGATTTTTTATTCTGCCGTACGAGAATCTTCGTGACTTTAGTAAACTCATCAGATTCGACGTGAGATTAGCATACAAAAAAAAACGGACGATCATTCGTCCGATAATCGTGTGTACCGGGCATTAGCTATACTTACTTTAAGCTAGCCATAGAGGGATCGAAATCTGTCTGGTTCAGCAGGGACCGGCCAAATTTTGATCCATCTATGGCCATTCTAGCTTGACAGGAGTCTCTCTAGTGCCCCGTACACACGGTCGGAATTCGAAATTCAGACCGTGTGTAGGCTCCATCGGACTTTTCCTGTCGGAATTTCTGGTTCTCAAATTTTCAGACGGAAAAAAATTCTGATCGTCTGTAGCAATTCCAACGCACAAAATTCCGACGCATGCTCAGAAACAATTTGATGCATGCTCGGAAGCATTGAACTTCATTTTCTCAGCTCTTTGTAGTGTTGTACGTCACCGCGTTCTTGACGGTCGAAAGTTCAAAAAACTTTTGTGTGACCGTGTGTATGCAAGCCAAGCTTGAGCAGAATTTCTTCGGAAAAACCATCCAAGGTTTTTCCAACGGAAAATCTGATCGTGTGTACGGGGCATAAGGATTGACTTCTGTTGAGCGGGACTGTTGGAAAACTTTCATTCAATCAGCATCTGCGTATTTTGACAGCAGAGAGTCCTCATTGTTAGAATATAAGCGTAAAGCATGGAGTAAAGCACTTGTGTGGATGGGGGTATCCGTTTCTTTTTCTTTTTTCGATCGGTCTTCTGGCTGATCAAAAAAAACTAAATAATTATCTATGACCAGCCTTTGGTAGTTTATTTTTCTTTTAAACACTTAAGGACCGCTGCACGACTATATACGTCAGGCGACAGTCATGTAAATGATAATGGTGGTCTCCGCGGCAGATTCGCTGCAAGATCATCGTTATCGGCGGCGGGAGAGGGGCCCCCCTCGCGCCGCTCTCCTTTGCCCTCCGCCGTTAGCAGCAGAGGCGATCGGGTCCTTCTTCCTCCGTGGCATGGATACGAGTGAGGGCAAGATGGCTCCCACCCGTCTCCATACCATAGCAGGGCGGAAGCAACGTCAATACGTCACTTCCGCCCATATATCTTAAAGGCACATTTTTTTGTTGTCATTTTTTCAAATGACAATTTTTTTTTATTGCATTTTAGTCCAAATATGAGATCTGAGGTTTTTTTGATCCCAGATCTCATATTTAAGAGAACCTTTCATGCTTTTTTCTATTACAAGGGATGTTTACATTCCTTGTAATAGGAATAAAAGTGACCCATTTTTTAACAGTGTAAAAATAAATTAAATCAAGTAAAATAAATAAGAAAACAATTTTTTTTTTTTAAAGCGCCCCGTCTCGACAAGCTAGCACGCAGAAGCGAACACATACGTGAGTGGCGCCCGCATATGAAAACGGTGTCCAAACCACACAAGTGAGGTATCGCCGCAATCGTTAGAGCAAAAGCAATAATTCTAGCCCTAGACCTCCTCTGTAACAGAACATTCAAAAGATGCAACCTATAGAATTTTTTAAACGTCGCCTATGGAGATTTTTAAGGGGAAAGGTTTAACGCCATTCCACGAGCGGGCGCAATTTTGACATGTTTTGTTTCAATTTACTCGGCGTAACATTATCTTTCACAATACAAAAAAAAAAATTGGGCTAACTTTACTGTTGTCATATATTTTTTATTCAAAAAAATTTTTTTTCCCAAAAAAGTGAGCTTGTAAGACCGCTGCGCAAATACGGTGTGACAAAACTATTGCAATGACCGCCATTTTATTGTCTAGGGTGTTAGAAAAAAAAAACAATATATAATGTTTGGGAGTTCTAAGTAATTTTCTAGCAAAAAAAAAAAACGTTTTAAACTTGTAAATACTGAGTCTGAAAAACAGGCCTTAAGTGGTTAAAGGACAACTGAGAAGACCAAAAAAGAGGGAAAACTGAGAACAGAGGGATTTGAGGGACAGTCCCTCTAAATGAGAGACCACATTCCAAGTTTTGGAAGTAAATCCATGCTCGGAGACGTGTTGCTATAAGAAAACAATGCTGACAAGTGCTGTAATAAAGGCACAGTAGGCAGAGTCAGGCATGGGGCTTTTGTTGATAGATTTACCTCCAAGTTGTGACCTTTGAGGCCTACTCTAAACAAACAGAGCCTGGTGGCACCTCACACTCCGGACTGTCCGTCTGAGGGCTCCGCTGACAGCTGAAGTGGTGACAGAAAGTGTGGCTCGTGCTTTATTCAAGAACAATCAGTTCGGAGTTGACCCCCTCCGAAGTTCCTTGTGATGCCTGAGATAAAATATTTCAAGGCCCCATTGAGAGGTCAGGGGGGACAACCAATAAAACACCTCTGAAAAGTAATCAGGAGCTGATAAGCAACAGTTTGACTGCAAAGACCACAGAGCAGGAGGTTCAAACCACCTACAGAGAACTCGAAAGGTTGATGAATGTGACTGGAATATACACTTCCTAAGAAGTGTGTCAGGAGGTCCGGGCAAAAATCATCTCTTCTTTAAAACCAGTACAATTAAAGTTTTCAGGTTTTGAACATTTAAGTTGGCTATATGTCAGAAGAAGTTTGTGGTCCAACATTCTTAAAATTTGCTCCTCAGAACATTTGATCTTTTTATCGTTGAGTAAGGTGACCAGATTTTTTAGACCGCCGCACGCATATATACATCAACATAGTGGCACTCCTGGGCAGAAGGACGTATATATATGTCCCCTTTAAAGCGGAGGTTCACCCATAGCTTACACATTTTCCCCTTAGCTTCATGCTCGTTTTGTCTAGGGGAATCGGCTATTTGTTTTAAAATATGATCCGTACTTACCCGTTTACGAGATGCATCTTCTTCGCCGCTTCCGGGTATGGGCTGCGGGACTGGGCGTTCCTTCTTGATTGACAGTCTTCCGAGAGGCTTCCGACGGTCGCATCCACCCCGTCACGATTTTCCGAAAGAAGCCGAACGTCGGTGCGCAGGCGCGGTATAGAGCCGCACCGACGTTCGGCTTCTTTCGGCTACGAGTGACGCGATGGATGCGACCGTCGGAAGCCTCTCGGAAGACTGTCAATCAAGAAGGAACGCCCGCTCCCGAAGACCCATATCCGGAAGCGACGGAGAAGATGCATCTCGAAAACGGTAAGTACGGATCATATTTTAAAACAAATAGCCGATTCCCCTAGACAAAACGAGCATGAAGCTAAGGGGAAAATAGAAAAAAAAAACGAATTGGGTGAACTCCCGCTTTAAGGAAGCGCCATTGTGCACGGGCTCTGCCGGTGACTGATGGTCCGTCGTGCGTACACACCATCAGTTAAAAAAACGATTGTGTCAGAACGCGGTGGCGTAAAACACAACGACGTGCTGAAAAAAAACTAAGTTCAATGCTTCCAAGCATGCGTCGACTTGATTCTGAGCATGCGCGGGTTTTTAACCGATGGTTTTCCATACTAACGATCGGTTTTGACCTATCGGTTACCAGTCCATCGGTTCAATTTTAAAGCAAGTTCTCATTTTTTTGACTGAAGGTTAAATAACCTATGGGGCCTACACACGATCGGTTTGGACTGATGAAAACGGTCCTTCAGACCGTTCTCCTCTGGCGATCCTATCGTGTGTACACGGCCTTATACATACCTCCCTGTAACTAGGCAGAACAGGGAGATGCCTTGTTTACATAGGCATCCCCCCGTTCTGCAGCTCCATGACACGATCGAGGGACTAGGGTAACCACGTGTTCCGGATTGCCCAGGACAGTCCCGCATTTTGCAGGTCTGTCCCGGGCACATACATTCAAGGACAATACATTGTCCCGGAATGAAACTGACACAGCCACCCCCTGGGCCAGTCTGATGCCTCCAAAAAAGTCTGGCACATCACCGCTTGACTCACTGACAGTACTTGTCCTGGCCGGGAATGCCTGGAGGAGCACAATCCCCCCCCCCCCTGCTTGTGATTGGAGAAATCATAAATCCCGCCTCTTGTGTCCAATCACTGTGCTGTGATTCGTTACAGCACAAGCTGATTTTTGGGAAGGGGGGGTGTCCCTGAATCGTAGTTTGGAAAGGTGGTCACCCTACGAGGGACACCGGTGGACATCGAGTCTGCGGGTCCCACAGGCACGGTCATGGAGCTCACAACAGGGGCGCGTGCACACCCGCAGGACGTGAAATTTAAAGGGATGTACATGTACGCCCTTTTGCTCTTTTCTTTGGTTAATAACAATTTGGCTGCTTTGGCCATATAAAACCCATGTCACTCAGTCTGTGTCTTTATTTTAACTGTAAGGACCAGGGTTGACAAATCCTTCAGTGTTTTTTTTTTTACTAGACATGCAAGTTTCTCACCAGCGGCGGTCCGTCCATAGAGGGCGCTGGAGCGCCGCCCCCTCTGGCTCCGCACCGACACTGAAAATAACATACATTCATGCATTGCATGAATGTATGTTATTGTTGCCAGCTGCCGCTGGTCTATTCAGGTGGCCGGACATTGAGCGCCGACCACCTGAATAACGGCAGCTGGTTGACTGTGCGGAAGTGCCTATCAGAGCCAGCGGCTCTGATAGGCTTTCCGAGTTCAGCCCTCGTCTCCCGGATGCTTTATCCAGGGAACGTACGGGGTGCAATCCTTGGATAAGACTGACGGCCGTCTCAGCCAATCAGGTTCGCCGATTCTGGTTATCTGGAAACCTGATTGGCTGAAGCGTCACCAAGGCGGGAGAAGACATCGAGGGACGTCGAAGGATTAAAGCGGAGTTCCACCCAAAATTGGAACTTCCGCTTATCCCACTCCTCACCCCCTTACATGCCACATTTGGCATGTAATTTTTTTGGGGGGGGAGTGGGGGCTTCAGGAGGAGTGGGACTTCCTGTCCCACTTCCTCCTTCCGGGTAGGCGATTAAGCTTAATCACCTAGAGGAAGGGGCTGCTGTAGGCGATCAACCTAGGACACGTAACAGGTCCTAGGCGATCTCCTGTCCAATCAGACGGCGCAGCGCCGGGCCGCCCCGCTCGCGCATGCACAGTGCCGCTCGCGCATGCGCAGTGGGTGCCCGGCCGTGAAGCCGAAAGCTGTCACGGCCGGGTGCCCACAGTTGAAATGAAGACGCCTGCCGGGGAGGGGGGGAGAGGAGCGGAGCCCCGGCCGGCACGTCGCTGGAACGCTGGAGCAGGTAAGTGTCTGTTTATTAAAAGCCAGCAGCTACACTTTTTGTAGCTGCTGACTTTTAATAAACTTAAAAAATGGGTGGAAAACCCCTTTAAGGTAAGTGCATTTTACAGGGCACAGCGGCGACAATGGGCACAGAGGCGACAAAGGGCACAGTGGCATCAATGGGCACAGTAGTGACAATGGGCACAGTGGCAACAATTAAAGGGCACAGTGACATGCACAGTGGCAACAATGGGCACAGTAGTGACAATGGGCACAGTGGTGACAATTAAAGGGCACAGTGGTGACAATTGGCAGAGTGGCGACAATTGAGGGGCATAGTGGTGACAATTGGCACAGTGGCGACAATTGAGGGGCACAGTGGCTGCGTTTGATGGCATGGCACAGTGACTGCATTTGATGGCATGGCACAGTGGTGACAATTGATGCCACAGTGACTGCATTTGATGGCATGGCACAGTAGTGACAATTGATGGCACAGTGGCTGCATTTGATGGGCACAGTAAGGCTGCAATTTTTTTCTTTCTTTTTTTTTTTACGTTTGCGCCCCCCGAAAATGTTGAGCACCAGCCGCCACTGTTTCTCACCCTCCTGCCTATAAATTTGGATTTGAGGTGTACAATTCCAACCACATCAAGGAAGTTTTTGCAATAATAAATAAAATTATCAGCTCATTGAAACAACATTATAACTTCCCTTGAACATTCTCCGTCTCTTCCTACATAAAACTAAGCTTAGAAAAAAAAAATAGAAAAAAAAAAACACCCAATCTCAATGTAATACACTTACACACAAACAAGACAGTAACTCGTTCAATGCTCCCTACACGACACAGATCGGAAGATAACAAGACCATTAAGGTTTGCCTTGAATCCTGATTATTTCATATATAAAAAAATTGTCTGTTATCTGCGCAGGATATTCAGTTAGGATGAGGGAATTAGAAAGCGCAACTGAATCCGTTATCATCTCATTAGCAAAAATGTTGATAAAGCAGATACAATCGTCTATGATTAGGATCCTTTTAAAAAGCATTCCATTAATTAAAGAGACGGAAAGTGAACCTGGCTTGCTCCCTAGCCACTGAATTTTTACCGTAATCTCACCTCTCTCATCAGCGGGACACTTTGGAGGAGTCTCGGTGACAACTGATTACTATTGATTTCTGGCCCTGTGACTCGGAGGGTTTGTATGGGGTCTGAAAAGTATGTTGCCTCCAGTTTTGCATGAAGAGGAGTTATCTTAATGACTATGCTGATAAACAGCACTTAGGTCACTAGAACTTTCTCTTCACAGGTGGGGTCGGTTGCTTTCTTTTCTACAGCGTTTGTTCTTGAGATGGTAGATACCGTAACGTTTGTCGCTAATGAAAGGACTGGCACCTTGGGATGGATTCGTAAGGCCATCTCCAGGGATCACCAGTACAATGGAACTTGTTGGGAATCAACAATGTCTAACTTGCCATGCGTGGTCATCATGGGACACGTGAGGACATCGGATACATCCACGTGTAGCGCTCACCCCCGAAGGAGCCGCTGGTTATAGATTGGGATGGCGTGTTACCTCTGTGATTGTCTAGGGTAGACGATGAGAGCCTTAGCAAATGGAATGTCCACACGGCAGGTGTCTTTTCTTGTGCTTTATTTTACCCAACACGGTAAACAATAAAACTTGAGGTAGATAGCAAAGATGGATGAGGAGAAGAAATAGCAGATTCAGGCTCAACGATACGGAAACAGTCCTGCTTCCAACAATACTTTACTTTCGTCGCCACTCCAGCCGGAGTGGGTATAGTGTACCTGGACAGGCCTCTCACACCGACCTGGCAGCTAGAGTATCACTTGGAACTTTGAGGGAAAATATCTCTGCCACAGACCCTCCCTAGAACTTACATCATGGAGACCATACTTCTTGGTAGAATTTGTGTTAGAATCGCCTTCAGGTAGTCTTTTCACTTAGGTTACCGACTGATAGGTTGCCGACATTCAACCTCTCAGTGTCCGGTTACCTTGATCCCCGATAGTTTGTCTAGGCCCTGTTGGATCGCCAGCCTCTCTTGGCTCTCCTCAGGCGGACTCCCCACCGAACAGCTATCTTGCTTGGCATCTTCTCAGAATTGGGGGACCCAGTCGAATACTGGGGCCCCGCCACAGCTTTAAGACTGCATTCACACCTTTGCGTATTTACGCCCGACGCTCGTGCCGCTGGAGGGGTGATTTTACATTGTCTATGGAGATGGTTCACATCGAACGCCAAAACGCTGTACGCCTGCCGCCTGAAAACAAGTCCCGGACCCTTTTTTTTCAGGCGGCTTTCGGCGTTCAGCATAGACAACAATGTACAATGTGTTGTAAAAAAAAAAAGGTTAAAACGACCCGTTTTGTCGCGGCAAATCGCGGTACAATACGCCACAATTTTTCGCGGCAAAATACGCCGTATTATAGTGTCAATGCAGCCTAAATGTTCTGGGCCAACATGGTCCCGGAATCAGGAACACCGCGTGGCACGCGCACCCCGGCCTGGTAGGCCATCTCGCCGGGGAGCCGTGACGTGTGGTCACCCTGAAGGTGGGCGCCACACCAGGAACAAGAACCACGCCCAATGGCGTCTTCTCCAAAAGTACCCTCCCCCAGCAGGAAAAAACCCTCCTGATTGGCTGCTGGCAAGAGGCACCCTAGCCTGAACTCCACTGAAGCCACCCGTCGCCTCTGGGTGGTATAGCACCCCGGCAACAACAGAATGAGCCCACAGCACAGCCCAGCCAAAGCAGAGACCCAATTTGAACAAATCAACTGGATGAGAGCTAGCTAACTCTAAATTTAGAAAAGTACACAGGTGCTACACACGCAACCGGAAAAGCTATATTGCGCTGTAGCTTAGAATCTTGCTGTGTTGACACTCACCTACCCATTATATTTTGTAGCAGAACCTGCAGAATTTTGTCCGATGGGACAATTATCTAAATAAGTACATGTGAAACTCGAAAAATTTGAATATCGTGCAAAAGTTAATTTATTTCACTAATGCAACTTAAAAGGTGAAACCAATACATGAGAGAGACTCGTTACATGCAAAGCAAGATAGTTCAAGCTGTGATTTGTCATAATTGTGACGATTATGACTTACAGCTCATGAAAACCCCAAATCCACAATCTCAGAAAATTAGAATATTGTGAAAAGGTGCAATATTCTAGGCTCAAAGTGTCCCACTGTAATCAGATAATTAAGCCATAACACGTGCAAAGGGTTCCTGAGCCTTTAAATGGTCTCTCAGTCTGGTTCAGTAGGAATCACAATCATGGGAAAGACTGCTGACCTGACAGTTGTGCAGAAAACCATCATTGGCACCCTCCATAAGGAGGGAAAGCCTCAAAAGGTAATTGCAAAAGAAGTTGGATGTTCCCAAAGTGCTGTATAAAATCACGTTAATAGAAAGTTATGTGGAAGGGAAAAGAGTGGAAGATAAGGGGGCAAAAAAAAGCAGCAGGGATGACCGCAGCCTGGAGAGGATTGTCAGGAAAGGGCCATTCAAAAGTGTTGGGGACTTTCACAAGGAGTGGATTGAGGCTGGAGTCGGTGCATCAAGAGTCACCACACACAGACGGATCCTGGACATGGGCTTCAAATGTCGTATTCCTCTTGTCGGGCCTCCTGAACAACAAACAACGTCAGAAGTGTCTTACCTGGGCTAAAGAAAAACACACCTGGTCTGTTGCTCAGTGGACCAAAGTCCTCTTTTCTGATGAGAGCAAATTTTGCATCTCATTTGGAAACCAAGGAGCCGGAGTATGGAGGAAGAATGGAGGAAACCAAGGAGCCGGAGTATGGAGGAAGAATGGAGAGGCACACACTGCAAGATGCTTGAAGTCCAGTGTAAAGTTTCCACAGTCTGTGTTGATTTGGCATCTGCTGGTGTTGGTCCACTGTGCTTCATTAAAGGGGTTGTAAAGGAATTTTTTTTCCCCTAATCAGCTTCCTTTACCTTAGTGCAGTCCTCCTCCACTTACCTCATCCTTCCATTTTGCTTTTAAATGTCCTTATTTCTTCTGAGAAATCCTCACTTCCTGTTCTTCTATTTTTGTTTATAGCGCAAAAAATAAAAACCGCAGAGGTGATCAAATACCACCAAAAGAAAGCTCTATTTGTGGGGAAAAAGGGACACCAATTTTGTTTGAGAGCCACGTCGCACGACTGCGCAATTGTCAGTTAAAAACAACGCAGTGCCGAATCGCAAAAACTGGCCGGGTCCTTTAGGTGCCTAAAGGTCCCGGGTCTTAAGTGGTTAAGCTAGTGCATTGTTGGTTCACTTACCTTTTCCTTTGATTTCCCTTCTAATTTTTATTTTTCTTTTCCTGAATTTCTTACTTCCTGTTCCTCCTCAGTAAGCTTGCCCCCATCACCCGAGCCGTTCTGGATGGGGGTTAGTCAGTGTGCTCACCCCCCTCCCTTGGGACTACATCCCTGCGGGGAGACTGTCTTGGCAAAACTGCAATTAGATAAGGTCAGCCGGTTAGTCTTTACTCAAACAGCCCACCTCTGTATTGCCATACAGCATATGACCAACACACTGGTATTGGTTACATGACCACGCACGAAAAGATAGGCATATTGATTATTGTTATAGAAGGACACATTTCTTTAGGTATTCATGATGTCCTATACAGGCTAAATAAAAAAAAGTATATGACCATTTTTTTTATATTGGGGAAAAAATGTATTGCTTCTATCATTTACTGTACATGCACAGTAACCTGCACCCTTCATACCAGTTAACCCTTAATGCAGAGCCTGCGGTACTGTGGTGGGCTTAGTGGTTGTCTTAATATAAGATCGTTATTTGTATCACCTCCTCTTCCTTTCCAGACCTCAGTCAATCAGCTGGCAGTGGTTAATATTTAGTTCCACTGAAACCAACCCACATCCGATCAGGATGTCTACCTCTCACAATATCAAACCAATGGAAACTGATGGCAAGTGGCATTCCAAAGCTAGAAGACAGAACTGTAGCAGAGCAGGCAACGTAACGGGTACAGGTCTACACTCTACTGGTGGAACTGAAAAGAAAAATGTATTAAAATTATAATGGTGATCACATATTTGGTACCGTATTTATTGGGGTATAGCGCGCTCCCGCGTATAGCGCGCACCCCCTAAAGTTGCAGCGGATTCCTGTGGAAAAACGTTTTTTTGTACTTACAGTTTTGGTGTCTTGTGCGGCGGCCTCGTCGGGTCCGGCGTCCGTCTGTGGCTTCGGGTGTCCTCTTCGTCGGGTCCGGCGTCCTTCTGCGGCGTCCTCGCGTCCTCCCCGCTCGTTTCCCGCGCCGAGTTTGAATACTGCGCCGACATATACAGAGCGCAGTACACTCGTGCATTGTCGGGCAGGCTCGGCAACTCTCGCGCTGACGTCCTGTACGTCCAGGACGTGAGCGCGGAAGGAGCCGAGATGTCGGCGCAGTATTCAAACTCGGCGCGGGAAAGCGGGTATCGGCGTATATCACGCACCCACGATTTGGCCCTGATTTTCAGGGCAAAAAAGTGTGCGGTATACGCCGATAAATACGGTAACTATATATTTTTTTATATTTTGGGCCACCATTATCTGCAAGTAAAGCCAATATGTGTGACTGTTTAGGCATTTGTGTGTCTTATTCCATTTTTCATCCTACCTTGCTAAATAATGTACTTGAAGAGTCCAAACTTAAAGCTGAACTTTTGGCAAGCAGCTAAATACATATAAACATTAGCGGCTGGTGCTCAACATTTTAGGGGGTGGGGGATGGGGTGCAAACAAACTGAAAAAAAAAAAAACATCATTTGCAGCCACTGTGCCCATCAAACGCAGCTACTGTGCCCAATTGTCACCACTGTGGCATCAAACGCAGCCACTGTGCCCAATTGCCGCCAGTTTGCCCCATCAAATGAGACCAGTTTGCCCCATCAAATGCCACCAGTTTGCCCCATCAAATAATGCCAGTTTGCCCCAAATAATGCCAGTTTGCTCCATCAAATGATGCCAGTTTGCCCCATCAAATGCAGCCAGTTTGCCACATGAAATGATGCCAATTTGCCCCATGAAATGATGCCAGTTTGCCCCATGAAATGCCATCAGTTTACCCCATCAAATAATGCCAGTTTGCCCCATCAAATATTGCCAGTTTTCCCCATCAAATTCCGCCAGTTTGCCCCAGCAAAGGCAGCCAGTTTGCCTTTCTCGGGTCAGCGCCATCCTCCAAGCTCCCTCTGAGTCCTCGATGTATTCTCCTGTACTCTTCATGTCATCCCTGCATCCGGTAACCAGACACGATGCACCTGATTGAGAGCTCCATAGAGAGCTATTCACATTCTCCTGCTATTGCGAACTGGATGCAGAATCGCGCATCCAATTTGCAATAGTATGAACCCGGCCAAAAGTTCATTAGCCAGATTCAGAAAGAGTTAAGCCGGCGCATCAGTAGATACGCCGTCGTAACTCTGAATCTAAGCAGTCATATATTTAAGTGTACTCTCAAATTGAGATACACCTAAATCTAGCTAAGATACGACGGCCTGCGCCGTCGTATCTTAGCTTTCCATTTAGGCCGGCCGCTAGGGGCGTGAGCGCTGATTTACGCCTAGAATGCGTAAATCAGCGAGATACGCCTATTCACGAACGTACGCTTGCCCGTCGCAGTAAAGATACGCCGTTTACGTAAGGCGTTTTCAGGCGTAAAGTTAGTCCACCAAAAAGCTGGCCCAGCCAATGTTAAGTATGGACGTCGGTCCCGCGCCGAATTTAATTTTTTTTACGTCGTTTGCGTAAGTCGTCCGTGAATGGGGCTGGGCGTAATTTACGTTCACGTCGAAACCAATAAGTATTTGCGGTGTAATTTGGAGCATGCGCACTGGGATATGTCCACGGACGGCGCATGCGCCGTTCGTAAAAAACGTCAATCACGTCGGGTCACGATTCATTAGCATAAAACACGCCCACCTCTTCACAATTTGAATTAGGTGTGCTTAGGCCGGCACATTTACGCTACGCCGCTGTAACTTAGGACGCAAGTGCTTTGTGAATACAGCTACGCCTGCCTAACGTTAGGCTCTCCTACCTGAATCTAGCTACATGTGTGTATAAAGGCAGGTGTCCCAATAATTTTGACAATATAGTGTATGTAAAAAAAGTATCAAGTTAAATATAATTATGCTAGAATTATTAACTCCTTTAAGTTTTTTTTAGTATGCCAATAAAAAATTTGGAAAAAAGAGAATTTTTTTTTATTATACACAACATATGGATTAATGCTCTTCCTATATGGCTTCTATCTTCAGAGCTAAAAATAGGATAATGCGACTTTTGTAGGACGCAAGTCATTTTTATTTTTTTTGTCCTATCCACGACAAACAACTTATAAATATCAAGTGAGAGGCAGTTGAACAATAATGACATCTGCTAATAAAATCCAATTATGCTGCAATATCTCTCCATCTCCATCAGGGAATGTCTTCTTTGTTTTGTTTCTTTCCCTTTTTATTTTATCTCTTTTGCCACTGTTAGGAATTGTGTAATAGGATTTAAATCCCCAGCTTGCTGCGCAGCGAGCAGTAAAAACCCGCTGAAAGAAGACAATTCCTAAGAAAAAAAAAATAATAATAATAAAAAAAAAAATAATAATAGTAACGAGTCTTTCTTTCTGCTGAAAAGTACTTTGAATGTCAAGGATGTATTAGTGATGTGCGATAAATGCAGAGGAGTAACTCAGGGGCCCCGGGGCTCTGATGCAGAACAGCAGGGGGTGGGGTTTCAGTCTACAGAGTTAGATGGTGCTCCTAATATATTCAAAAACTTACATATTTCCTGTCTACCACACCCTGCGCAGAGCTGACCTCATAATGAAAGTATTGTTTAATGGAAAAGTTAAAGTGAATGTCCAGCCAAAACTTTTTATCATTGTTTTTGTAAAGAGTGGGTAAGGAGTAAAGAGTGTTCCCTCTGTTGGGTGAGGAACAGGAGCTAGAAAGGGATGGGCAGATATTTCCTCACACTTCGCTCTCAAAGAAACATTTGACCGGTATATGTCGGCGCAGTATTCAAACTCGGCGCGGGAAAGCGGGTATCGGCGTATACCGCGCACCCACGATTTTGCCCTGATTTTCAGGGCAAAAAAGTGCGCGGTATACGCCGATAAATACGGTAGTTTTTTTACCGCAGAGGAACCCTTGAAATACTTGTCATGTCTCAGGGAACCACCACTTGGATTAGTTCATTAGTGGTCATTAAAGCGGTTCTCCACCCTAAAGTGAAGTCCCGCTGATCGGAACCCTCCCCCCTCCGGTGTCACATTTGACACCTTTCAGGGGGAGGGGGGTGCAGATACCTGTCTAAAGACAGGTATTTGCACCCACTTCCGGCCCGGCATTCACGGGCAAAAGACGGGCATTTCGTCACATCCCGTCGCCCCCCCCCCCCCCCCCGTTGTGTGCTGGGAACACTCGGCTCCCAGCACACAGCGGGAGCCAATCGGCCAAGCTCCGGCTTTACTGCCCGGTTCCCTACGGCGCATGCGCGAGTCGCGCTGCGCCCGCCGATTGGCTCCCGCTGTGTGCTGGGAGCCGAGTGTTCCCAGCACACAACGGGGGGGGGGGGCGACGGGATGTGACGAAATGCCCGTCTTTTGCCCGTGAATGCCGGGCCGGAAGTGGTCGCAAATACCTGTCTTTAGACAGGTATCTGCACCCCCCTCCCCCCTGAAAGGTGTCAAATGTGACACCGGAGGGGGGGAGGGTTCCGATCAGCGGGACTTCACTTTAGGGTGGAGAACCGCTTTAATGACCACTAACCAACTAATCCAAGTGGAGGTTCCCTGAGACATGACAAGTATTTCAAGGGTTCCTCTGCGGTAAAAAGGTTGAGAAAGGTTGCATTAAATGGTGATTATTTTGTCTATGGCAGGATGACAGGTGCTGTGAGACCCCCCCTATTTTTATTCTCGAGTGCCACCAGAATCCAAACTCAGCTAATGCTCAGATTTGTTTCCTTTCCCTTTTCTGTGGAGAAAATGGAACAACTACCAATCGATCATTTACAAAAAGCAAGACGGCAAACCGCGCCGCATAAACTAGAAGAAGTCCTTAGCATGGCAGCGAGATCAATTCCAGCCAAGGTTCAAAGGAAAGCACGCTTATAAAGCTCTTCAAAGGATTCGGGATGGAGGGGGGGGGGACGGATAATTACAACAAGCAGTAGCAGCGAGCGTGGATTGCTGTGGAATCATGAGATATTAAATTAGAAATGAATATAAGGCAATACGCAAATGTATGATGAGTCTCATGATTACAATCAGGCTGCTAAATGTCATTTGTGCGCTTTTCAAAGTACAGACAATGCTGTGTACAAATGATGCTATTCATTGGGTCTGGCAGAAATCGCTTATGTTATACAAACTCTTCAAAGGATTCTTTTAAGACAAAAAAAATATTAAATAAAGCCTTATGTAACAGTCACATTGTAAGACGCTACAATCTAGAGCCATGGTGGGCAACTTAGTGAGGACAGAGGGAGCCTCATGTGTGGCCCGCGACATGTCCAGAGGGCTGCGCAATCGTTTACTTTTCATATATTTTCCTTGCATTAACGCACAGTAAAAACCTATATCTTACTGCAATATACGGCGAAAAATACGGTGAACAATATGTCTTACCATGTACTACCGCAACCTGTGCTCTGCTGTGGGTGCATTGAAATGCCATTCAATTTTTAACGTGTCAAAGCGGAGGTCCACACAAAAAATGGAACCTCCGCTGTCCGGATTCCTCCCCCCCTCCGGTGTCACATTTGGCAACTTTCAGGGGGGAGGGGGGTGCAGATACCTATCTGAGACAGGTATTTGCACCCACTTCTGGGCGTAGACCCCCGCATTGTCTGCGGGAGTCTACGCCACGTCCTGCACCCCCCCTCTCTCTTCTGGGAGACACACAGGTCCTAGAAGACAGCAGGGACCAGTGGCATTGCACAGCGCAAGTGGCGCATGCACAGTAGGGAACCAGGAAGTGAAGCAGCAAGGCTTCACTTCCTGATCCCCCTAATGGAGATGGCGGCGGCAGCACCCGAGAGCCGAGGCAGAGATCGGCTTCGGGTGCCAACATTGCAAGCGCCCTGGACAGGTAAGTGTCCTTATTTAAAAAGTCAGCAGCTGCAGTAATTGTAGCTGCTGACTTTAAAAAATAATAATTGGCGGACCTCCGCTTTAAGGTGTGTTAAACTTGCTGTAAATCCTTAAAGGGGCTGTAAAGCTTTGCGTTTTTTCACCCTATGCATTAAGGTGAAAAAACATCTGATGCTTATAAGCCCCCCAGCCCCCTGTTTACTTACCCGAGCCCTCGAAAGTCCCGCGTCGTGAACGCGATGGCTTCTCGGCCCGGGCTTCTCGGCTCTTCTCTGGTTTTCATTGCATGATTGATAGCAGCGCAGCCATTGGCTCCCGCTATTGTCAATCAAACCTATAGCGCGGCGTGCCAGGAGGCGCTCCGAGTGATACAGTCGGCGGCCATGTCCGCCGACTGTATCACGGCAGTGCGGCCGCAATCTAAACCCCTTGGGAGAGCGCTCCCCAGAGGGGGGTTATCTCTTGCACGGAGGAGCCAAGTCAGCCGCCGAGGGACCCCAGAAGACGAGGATCGGGGCCACTCTGTGCAAAACGAACTGCACAGTGGAGGCAAGTATGACATGTTTGTTATTTTAAAAAAAAGGAACCTTTACAACCCCTTTAATTACATTGTGTGTGCTGATGCGGTAAAGACTCATTTTAAACACCATTTAGAAATAAGGAATGTGGCTCCCCGGATAGCTAATTAAAGACTGGAAGTGATAATTTTTCTGTTCATCCAGTCCTGAGATTTGCTCTGCCCCACAGCACAGCCCCACCTAGCAGTTGTCACACCAGGAACTGTGTATAGCTGCCTGCGACAGGTTGCTAGGTCAGTTCCAACGCTAGAGACCTACCATCAAAGTTTTCGGTGACGATGGGTCAGAGACCCCAGAAACCAACCCTCTGGTTCACTAAATTTCAGAGGGTCCTCAAGCTTAGGGTTGGGAATCTCACATCACACACTTACGAGAGGTCTCTCCAATTCCAGGCCTAGTTTAGCAGGGCCCAGCTGAACACCCAAGACACAGGAGACATCTTTCCACCGCCAGACAGAAAGACCCTCCTTCTTTAGGCCAAAACTCACTCCCAACCTGAACAATGTACCATACACAACCTTCCCCCCCCCCCCCCCCCCCAGGTATTGGTTTGGTTTCATGGAAATTTTCTTAGGAAGATTATCCAACCAGTCCAGCACTTGCTACTGCGACTCAGCCAATTATCTTTCTTTCCAATTCGTTACAAGTCAAACTTGGTTTACCTGTGTGGCTATTTTTCACTGAAGGCATATTTGACTTTTACTGACTTTTTGCCTTGTCTTTTGTTGTGCCTATGTTGGGCAACGCTGACCATGCGGCACAACGGGTCGAAAATCAAATGATGGGGCAAACTGGCAGCATTTGATGGGGCAAACTGGCTGCATTCAATGGGGCAAACTGGCGGAATTTGATGGGGCAAACTGGCGGAATTTGATGGGGCAACTGGCGGCATTTGATGGGGCAAACTAGACCCGGTGCACCTGATTGGCTGAGAGACGGGGCATTTCATGGGGCAAACTGGCAGCATTTGATGGGGCAAACTGGCTGCATTCGATGGGGCAAACTGGCCGAATTCGATGGGGCAAACTGGCCGAATTCGATGGGGCAAACTGGCCGAATTCGATGGGGCAAACTGGCCGAATTCGATGGGGCAAACTGGTGGAATTTCATGGGGCAAACTGACATAATTTGTTGGGGCAAACTGACATAATTTGATGGGGCAACTGGCAGCATTTGATGGGGCAAACTAGACCCGGTGCACCTGAATGGCTGAGAGCCGGGGCATTTCATGGGGCAAACTGGCTGCATTCGATGGGGCAAACTGGCTGCATTCGATGGGGCAAACTGGCTGCATTCGATGGGGCAAACTGGCTGCATTCGATGGGGCAAACTGGCTGCATTCGATGGGGCAAACTGGCAGAATTTGATGGGGCAAACTGGCTGCATTCGATGGGGCAAACTGGCTGCATTCGATGGGGCAAACTGGCTGCATTCGATGGGGCAAACTGGCTGCATTCGATGGGGCAAACTGACATAATTTGATGGGGCAACTGGCGGCATTTGATGGGGCAAACTAGACCCGGTGCACCTGATTGGCTGAGAGCCGGGGCATTTGATGAGGAAAACTGGCAGCATTTGATGGGGCAAACTGGCTGTATTCAATGGGGCAAACTGGCTGCATTCGATGGGGCAAACTGGCTGTATTCAATGGGGCAAACTGGCTGCATTCTAAGGGGCAAACTGGCTGCATTCGATGGGGCAAACTGGCAGAATTCGATGGGGCAAACTGGCGGAATTTGATGGGGCAAACTGGCTGAATTTGATGGGGCAAACTGGCTGAATTTGATGGGGCAAACTGGCTGCATTCTATAGGGAAAACTGGCAGAATTTGATGGGGCAAACTGGCTGCATTCGATGGGGCAAACTGGCTGCATTCGATGGGGCAAACTGACATCAGATGGCCGGCGCTCGACAAGGGGCCTGACACCTAAATAGTGGGCGGCAGCAGTGACAATAGATAGATTCATGCAATTGTTGATTTACGGGTGCATGAGAGAGGGGGCGGCGCTCCTGCGCCCTCTATGGACGCACGCCACTGAGTGACACCATTGATCTTTTTAGCTATCTGTAAGGGGGTAATTCTTCCCACTGACCATCACACTACGAGTTGTAAATTTAGTGATTTTTAACAGGGGTTCCCAGAGACCAGAAAGTTATTTCAAGGGTTCCGCCATGTTAAAAAGTGAAGAAATTTCATCAGCACACCAAGGATTCCTAAAAAGTGTCTAAAGCTCTATTTTTGTGGCCACATGATAAACATACAGCAAAGTTTCGGAGCCACGCAGGGCCCCTTCGTTAGGCAAGTGAAGATAAAAGACTTGGACCATTTCGAGGAATCCTTGGTGTGCTGATGACATTTCTACACATTGGTCATCCGCGGCTTCCAGCCTATGCTCATTACAGCACCCAGCTCTACTGGACAGCCAGTTTCTTGAACGTATGGTGTGGGGAATATTGCTCTCCGTGTTAAAAAGGTTAAGAAAGGCTGGTGTAGACAGATGCCAGATGGTGATTGGATGGTCATTGCACAACCCATTCAGATATCTCCATAACCTGGTGGGTCCATAAACACAAATGTCTGGCTCAGCTGAATGTCTGTGCTTATGTCAGTGGAGATAGGATGGAATGGAGTGGTTTTACACCATTGGTGCTTCTTATCTCATAGTGGAAACTTGAACTGGGTCAATAACCAGCCTGACTCATTACTTCTGTGGACAGTAGGTGACCGGTGGGTCAGGCCTCCTGGAGACATAATGGGCTAGATTCAGCAAGCATTTACGGCGGCGTATCTCCAGATACGCCGCCGTAATTTCAAATCCACCCCCATTGAGAACGTCTTGTAGTGACGAAACGCGTCTGGGAGGCTGCGTCAGTGACGTCACCACGCCAAGGAGGAGGGCTCCTCAAGCCGGCCGGCTTTACTATTGCTGTCATAACGCTGTTTTTTATTCGTACTGATGTAAGTACATTACTTTTAAATAAATTCCTTATCTTGCGGTATTATGCTATTGTGCCCCTTCTTTATCCTTGATATATGTGTCTGGATCGCTTGATTGCTAATATCCTGAGCGGGGGGTAACGAGAGTGAACTGCAACTGCCTTCCAATTCTATGCTGAGGCTGGGATCTCGCTGCTTAATTACAAGTGTGTCCACCCTGAAGTATCTAGAGGATTGAAAGGCCGTGGCTGGGCTAAAGCCAAATGCATTAAAGACTTGCCGTTTGGTAAGCAGCTTATTCTTACGGTGGAGGATTTGCACTAAAAGCATGCATGTCACCTGGGTGTTCGTGGTTTGACCAACTTTAAGAACTTAGTGTCATTTATCAAACAAACTAAAGGCTCTATCCGTTAATACTGTCCTCAAGGAGATCATATCAACTTTATCTTCAGTGATTGACTTTTATTTTTTATTTTTATTTTTATTGTGATTGGCGCGGCTTTTTATACTATATAAGTGAAGATAAAAGACTTGGACCATTTCGAGGAATCCTTGGTGTGCTGATGACATTTCTACACATTGGTCATCCGCGGCTTCCAGCCTATGCTCATTACAGCACCCAGCTCTACTGGACAGCCAGTTTCTTGAACGTATGGTGTGGGGAATATTGCTCTCCGTGTTAAAAAGGTTAAGAAAGGCTGGTGTAGACAGATGCCAGATGGTGATTGGATGGTCATTGCACAACCCATTCAGATATCTCCATAACCTGGTGGGTCCATAAACACAAATGTCTGGCTCAGCTGAATGTCTGTGCTTATGTCAGTGGAGATAGGATGGAATGGAGTGGTTTTACACCATTGGTGCTTCTTATCTCATAGTGGAAACTTGAACTGGGTCAATAACCAGCCTGACTCATTACTTCTGTGGACAGTAGGTGACCGGTGGGTCAGGCCTCCTGGAGACATAATGGGCTAGATTCAGCAAGCATTTACGGCGGCGTATCTCCAGATACGCCGCCGTAATTTCAAATCTGCGTCGGTGTACCGTTACGCAGATTCTCGAAGGCAGATACATCTAAAAAATAGGCTTCCTCCGCCGACGTAACTTGAATGCGGCGGTGTATAATTGTGTGCAATATTACGTTGGCCGCTAGGGGCGCTTCTGTTGTTTTCGGCGTAGAATATGCAAATTACCTAGTTAGGTCAATTCACAAATGTACGTGCGCCCGGCGGTAGTTTTTTACGTCGTTTGCGTAAGGCTTTTTCGGCGTAACGTTGCTCCTGCTATTAGGTGGCGCAGCCAATGTTAAGTATGGACGTCGTTCCCGCTTCGAAATTTTAATTTTTTACGTAAGTAAAAGTTTGCGTAAGTCGTTCGCGAATAGGGCTGGACGTAATTTACGTTCACGTCGAAACCAATACGTCGTTGCGGCGTACTTGGGAGCAATGCACACTGGGATATGTACACGGACAGCGCATGCGCCGTTCGTAAAACACGTCAATGACGTCAGGTCATCACACATTAGCATAAAACACGCCCCCCCTTCCACATTTGAATTATGCGGGCTTATGCCGGCCCCATTTACGCTACGCCGCCGCAACTTACGGAGCAAGTGCTTTGTGAATACTGCACTTGCTCATGTAAGTTTCGTCGGCGTAGCGTAAATACGATACGTTGCGCCGCCGTAAGAACAAGCGCAGGTACCTGAATCTAGCCCAATATCATTGCCTGTCTTACGGCCCATATACAGGCATACCCCGCTTTAAGTACACTCACTTTACATACACTCGCGAGTAAGGACATACCTGTGAGTGTATGTAAAGTGTCTTACAAGCACTGTACAGACATTTTGCAGTTGCAGTAGAAGGAGCTGAAGCTCAGAGAGCATAGCCCGCCCTGTTCCAGTGTGCCCCTGACACCCCCACTACAGCCCCTGAGACCTTAACTACAGCTGTTAACCCCCCCACTACACCCCCTGACCCCCCACTACACCCTATAAGTGGAACAAGGTATTGTTTCACTTTAAGTACATTTTCGTTTTACATACATGCTCTGGTCCCATTGTGTACTTAAAAGTGGGGTATGCCTGTACACGATCTTTCAACAACAACGGTCCGACGGAATGTGTTTTATTGGACAATCCAAACATGTGTACGCTCCATCGGACAATTGTTTTCAGTCTTTCAACGGACAAATGTTCACTGTGCATGCTCTCAAACTTTCCGACAACAAATGTCCGATGTGTTTACACAAGTCCATCGGACTAAAGTCCAAAGTACAAACACGCATGCTCCGAACCAATCCTAAACATCAGACAACAATAGCAGAAGTTGCCCAAAGGGTGGCGGTAAAGAGCTGAAAAACCACGTGATTATGTCAATGTTGTATACATAGTAAAATAGTGATAAAAATAATGATAAAAATCATCAAAAGTCTCTATCAATAAAATACAGCAGCGCTAGTGATCAGAACACAGTTCAAATCCGGTCACTCATTAACAGTTGGTACATTCAGCCTGCCCATTAACAGTTCAAACCGTGTATGGTCGGCCTTAGCCAGGATGTCATTGTAGACTGTAAAGAGACCCTGTCGCCAGACCATTCATGTCAGAAAAAATCTTCCCATAAAACAATAGATGCATTCATTATATTATAAGCCAGGTAATTACCTGTAAAAGCCTTAACCCAGAGGCGCCCTCTTTTTCTCTTTTCTTTTATTGCGCATGATGATATGATAATAATAATAATATAATTTTTTTTCCCCACAAATTCCCCCTCTGTGGTTTTTATTTCTTGCACTATAAACAAAAAAAGAGCGTCAAAAAACACAATATTTTTAAATTTTTGCTATAATAAATATCCCATTTAAAAAAAAAAAAAATCACAATAAGCGTATATTGATTGGTTCGCGCAAAAGTTATAGGGCCAGATCCACAGAGCGAGTACACCGGTTTATCTACTGATACGCCGGCGTAGTTTAAAATTTCCCGCGTCGTATCGTTGTTTTGAATCCTCAAAGCAAGATACGACGGCTTCTGGGTTAGATCCGACAGGTGTACGTCTTCGTACACCTTCGGATCTAAGATGCAATACTTCGGCGTCCGCTGGGTGGCGTTCACGTCGTTTTCCGCGTCGGGTATGCAAACTAGCTTTTTCCGACGATCCACGAACGTACGAGTGGCCTGGGCATTTTTTTTTACGGCGTCTGTAGTCGGCTTTTTTCGGCGTATAGTTAAAGCTGCTATTTCGTTGCGTATAGTTAGACTTGCCATGTTAAGTATGGCCGTCATTCCCGTGCCGAAATTAATTTTTTTTTTTGCGTAAGTCGTCCGTGAATCGGGATGGACGTAAGTCACATCTAAGTTTAAAAAATGACGTCGTTGCGACGTCATTTCGCGCAATGCACGGCAGGAAATTTTGAAACGGAGCATGCGCAGTTCATTCGGCGCGGGGACGTGCTTCATTTAAAATGAAACACGCCCCTTAATCGCCAATTTGAATTCCGCGCCCTTACGCCGCTTGAGATACACTACGCCGCCGTAAAAATTCTTTGGGGATTCGAACCGGCCTAATGTAAGTTACAGCGGCGTAGCGTATCTCACATACCCTGCGCCGATCTATTTGTATGTGAATCTACCCCATAGCGGCTACAAAATATGGGATAGATTTATAGCATTTTTATTTGATTTTTTTACTAGTAATGGTGGTGATCTGCGATTTTTATCGTGACTGCGATACTGCGGCGGACATATCGGACACTTTTAACACATTTTTGGGACCATTCACATTTATACTGCGATCCGTGATATAAAAATGCACTGATTACTCTGTAAATGTGACTGGCAGGGAAGGGGTTAACACTTGGTGGGCGATCAAGGGGTTAAATATGTGTCCTAGGGAGTGACTCTAAGGCCTCGTGCACACGATAGGTTAAACAGAGGACAACGGTCTGATGGACCGTTTTCATCGGTCAAAACCGATCGTGTGTGGGCCCCATAGGTTATTTAACCATCGGTTAAAAAAAAGCCAACTTGCTTTAAATTTAACTGATGGATTCCTAACCGATAGGTCAAACCGATCGTTAGTGAATGAATGAATGAATGAAAAATTTATATAGCGCGGCACATGCGAACTGAATCGCCTCTGGGTTAGTAGGCACGACCATCGGTTAAAAACCTGCGCATGCTCAGAATCAAGTCGACGCATGCTTGGAAGCATTGAACTTCATTTTTTTTCAGCACGTCGTTGTGTTTTACGTCACCGCGTTCTGACACGATCTGTTACTTAACCTATGGTGTGTGGGCGCGACGGACCATCAGTTAGCTTCATCGGTTAACCGATAACAACGGTCCTTCAGACCGTTCTCATCGGATGGACTGATCGTGTGTACGAGGCTTTACTGTAGGGGGAGTGGACTCACAAGGGGTGGAGACGGATCGGTGTTCCTCTGTACAAGGAACACACCATCGGTCTCCTCTCTAACAGGACGCGGATCTGTCTGTTTACACACACAGATCAGCGGTCCCGCTCTGTTACTGGGCAATCGCGGGTGCCCGGCGGCCATCGCAGTGGGCCGGGAAGGCGAGGACGTCATATGACGCCCGCCCAGAACAAGAGCCGCACCGCCCAGCCGCCATTTGACGGCCGGTGGGCGGCAAGTGGTTAATGGCTGTGTGCTGAGTTATTTTGAGGGGACAGCAAATTTACACTGTTATACAAGCTGTACACTCACTACACAACATTGAGCAAAGTGTCGTTGTCACATGAAAAGATAGAATAAAATATTTACAAAAATGTGAGGGGTGTACTTACTTTTGTGAGATATAGCATATTTACAGTATATATATATACACACATAGTATATATACGCTCGCAATGCTCTCTAATACATATATATAGGAAAAGCGAGAGAGGCGAAAGTGAATTTGCATTACATCCTGACTCGCAGTGTAATAATCCAAGCCTATTTACTCCATCCCTCTCCAGAACAACCGATGTTATCACAGTCTGATTTAATTTCAAAGACGGATTGTGATTTGGCAGGGAGGGGGAAAAATAGCTAATCAGTAGTAACCATCTGCTCAGTTGCCATGGGAATATTACTCCAAAATAAATGTGCTTCTTAGCCAAAATCAGAGATAACGGCGGCATAAAGAGAGGGAGGAGCTTTGATAATGCAGGAAAGAGGAATACTCGGAGGGGAAGGAGAAGGAGAAGAGAATGGGACTTTTGAGAGAAGGGGTGTACTGGGACACGGCAGATACGGAGGGAAGAAGCTTTGTAGGAAAGAAAGTAACAATGGAAACCATATCTGTATCAAAAGGACAGAATCAAAGGCCGCGATACGGCTGCGTTGACTACACCAAATCCCTCCTCCACCTCTGTATTCGCTACTTCAGAACTGCTAGTAGGGGCTAAATAAGTTGGGCTGGAGCTAATTAGGGATGAGCATATCTCCTTGGGTTCCATTCTTTTATGCCCCGTACACACGAGTGGAATTCCCGTCGGAAAAAACGTGGACGTTTTTTTCCGATGGAATTCCGCTCAAGCCTGCCTTGCATACACACGGTCACAAAAAAGTTCGGTGAACTTTTAACTACCAAGAACGTGGTGACGTAAAAGACTACAATAAGCTGAGAAATTTAAGTTCTATGCTTCCGAGCATGCTTCAATTTGTTTCAGAGCGTGCGTCGGAATTTATCGCGTCAGGATTTGCACATAGGATATGAAATTAGAGAACCTGCTCTCTGGGCTAGATTCAGCTAGGGGCACGCATAGTTATGGGGCACAGCATATTGTATTTACGCTACGCCGACGCAACTTACAGGAGCAAGAGCAGTATTCACAAAGCACTTGCTCCGTAAGTTGCGGCAGCATAGCGTAAATGGGGTCGGCGTAAGCGCGTGTAATTCAAATGTGGAAGGGGGGCGTGTTTTATGTAAATATATGATGACCTGACGTGATTGACGTTTTGTATGTGTACATATCCCAGTGTGCATTGCTCCCGAGTACGCCGCAACGACGTATTGGTTTCGACGTGAACATTAATTACGTCCAGCCCTATTCGCGAACGACTTACGCAAACGACGTAAACAATTCAAATTTTGAAGCGGGAACGACGTCCATACTTAACATTGGCTGCGCCTCCTAACAACCTTACGCCGAAAAAGCCTAACGTAAATTGCGCCGGGCGTACGTACGTTTGTGAATCGGCGTATCTAGGTAATTTGTATATTCTACGCCGACAACAACGGAAGCGCCCCTAGCGGCCAGCGTAATATTGCACACAATTATACGCCGCCGCATTCAAGTTACGTCGGCGGAGGAATCCTGTTTTTTAAGCGTATCTGCCTTTGAGAATCGGCGTAACGATACGCCGGCGCAGATTTGAAATTACGGCGGCTTATGTGGAAATACGCCGCCGTAAAAGCTTCCTGAATCTAGCCCAATATCTTTTTCTGGCAGTTTTTTTCCGTTGGAAAAAGTCAGATGGAGCATACGCACGGTCAGGATTCCCGACCAAAAGCTCTAATCTGACCTTTTTTTTATCCGAAGGGAAAACCGATCGTGTGTACGGGCCATAACTGCTTTGGAAATACTGCTAAAAGTTTATGAACTCTGTCAAGACCCCATGAATTGTGGGGAAATGTTGTAATTCAATTCTGGCCATTTGTAGGAATCTATTGTCAAGCAAAAGTCAACAGAGGTTGAGGACTACCATGGGACCATGTGCCAATACCAATGCTCCAACACACATTGGCAATATGGCTGTTGTGAGGCTATCCTTTTATAGAAGGGGGGCTGGGTTATCCATTCTTTCAAACTATTGGCTCTTGTGACCCAGATGACTAGGAATGAGCTTGGGTTTGGTCTGAACCGTGTAAAGCTGTTAAGGCGTCAGCATACCAAGACATTTTGGCCAATTTCATGCTCCTAACTTTGTGGGAACAGTTTGGGGACGGCCCCTTCGGCCCCGTACACACGACTGGATCTATCCGCTGGGATTGATCCGCGGATCAGTTCCAGCAGATAGATCCGGTCGTGTGTACGTCCGAGCGGACATTTCCCAGCGGATAAAAATCCAGCCGACGGATTCCCAGCGGATAAAAATTTCTTAGCATGCTAAGAAATCTATCCGCTTGAATCCAGTCCAGCGGACTGATCCGGTCGTCTGTACAGACTCACCGGATCAGTCCGTCCGCTCCCCTCCCTCGCATGCGTCGTAATGATTCGACACATGCGTGGAAGTATTTACCTTTAGGGTCGCGCACGTCGCCGCGTATGTATTCCGCGGGGATTTCGATCTGATGGTGTGTACAGCCATCAGATCCAAATCCGCCAGAGGATTTATCCGCTGGAAACGGTCCGGCGGACCGTTTCCAGCGGATATCCTCTCGTGTGTACAAGGCCTTCCTGTTTCAACATGACTGCGCACCAGTGAACAAAGCAAGGTCCATAAAGACAAGGATGAGCGAGTTTGGGGTGCAGGAACTTGGGCTAAATGTGTTCTATTGAGTTGAGGTCAGGCCAATCAAGTTTCTCCACCCAAAACTCGCTCATGGACCTTGCTTTGTGCACTTGTGTGTAGTCATGTTGGAACTGTTTTCACAAATCCAACTACTTTTAGCTGATCTCCTTGCAGGCTGATTCCCAGTGCAGCTACCAACCACTGGAAAAATGGATAGCAGGATACAAAAAACACACAAAGGCAGCGCTCGATGGGAATAGCATTAAAACTTTTATAGTCTTCAAGTAGGTAACAAAATAAATATTGCACTGGAGATAAAATCGATGTAGCTACATAAACTGTAAAAACGGTGCGAGTAATACCAAACGGTAGCAAAAGCAGTCATAAAAACATGTAGCCAAGAATGATACTGGTATAAAAATGTGTACAACGATACCACTGCTGAATCCAGATGAGGAGGGGTTAACATCAGTCCGTCGGCATGTAGATGTCCCGGGAAGGGAACTATCACAACTCCCAGTGGATGGTTGTAGAATCCCAGGTTGATAGAGGGAAGTGATAGAGGGAAGTGTAACAGCCCTTGCGTGTGGCAGATAGTGAGGTCCCCCCGGCATGCAGATATGAAGGCACAGCAAAGGAGCCCCTCAGATGGACACGGCAAGCCCTGCCGGTGTCCGTGATGTCACCGAAACTCCGACGGAACTCCCTGAAGGCCCAGGAGGTGAGTATTGATCAAAAGAATTTAACGATTAATCAAGGAATTACCGTATTTATCGGCGTATACCGCGCACTTTTTTCCCCTTAAAATCAGGGGAAAATCGTGGGTGCGCGATATACGCCGATCCCCGCTGTCTCTGAGCCGCTAGCCTAGAGCCGAGTCGAGCCGAGTGTACAGCGCACTCGGCTAGGCTCGGGCACGCTCAGCTCCGCCCACAGCCATGCGAGAGGAGCCGAGACAAGCCGAGACAAGCCGAAAGGAGCCGAACACACAGGAAATCCGGCTCCTCTCGGCTCGCGCCAAATCCAAAAACGAACACCGGACACGCTGGACGGAGACGCACACCTGGATGGAGGCCGCAGACGGACACCTCCAAAGCCCCAGACGGACCCCGCGCAAGGAAGCCACAAACGGACACCCACAAGGCTGGACGGACCCCACGCAATGCCGCAGACGGACCCCGGACAAGGCCGCCGATGGACGCAGGGCAAAAATGTAAGTTTTCTTTTTTTTCCTTTTTTACCTTTCTAAGCTTGGAGTCCGCGTTACACGCCGGCGCGCGGTATACCCCGATAAATACGGTAATCGTTAATTTCCACAGCCCTAATATATATATATATATACACAGGCATGTGTGTTTTAGCTTTGGTGTGCACACCCTAAGGTTATAGGCTGCGCACACCCATGCCTATTGCACAGAGGATTTATTAGCCGATATTACCTACCACATTCTGAACTGGTATTCCTTATTTGGGTGAGTCTACAGAGGACTCTCCTCTCCATGGCCGACCTATCCCGAGGTTTAGATATCAATAGGAAGTGACGAATGGTAGATTTATGTGCAGTGAGCGTGACTCTACTGACCAGAACACCTGCCACTATTTGTGAGGTCCTCCTCCGGGTATATGGTGAACTTGTAGCTTGTCCGACTCGTTTCATGATTTAATATACCTTTTTTTTTTATTACAGATACGAGGGGCAGATCCGCCTGAAATTCCCCGCAATCTGGATTCGATTTGCTATAATCTCCAACCTGCATCAACATTAAAAAATACTAAATCTTTTTGTTTCTAGTAAGAATGTAACTCTATTAAAGACAGACGCTATGATTTCTAGATTGGGAACTCTCAGCAGCGGGCAGGGTTATTGGTGCATCCTTAGTTTATATTTTGCATTTCTCTGTTGAAGTGCCACTAGGGGCATACACTATATTGCCAAAAGTATTGGGACGCCTGCCTTTACACACACACACATGGGGGCAGATCCACAGAGATCTGGACCCGCGCAGCGTATCAGAGATACGCTACGCCGCCGTACCTTACCTGGATTTAAATAGAATCCTGGAAGAATTTGCGCCGTAAGTTACGGCGGTGTAGTGTATCTCTGGCGGCGGAATTCAAATCGGCGATTAGGGGGGCGTGTTTCATTTAAATGAAGCGCGTCCCCGTGCCGAATGAACTGCGCATGCTCTGTTTCAAAATTTCCCGCCGTGCATTGCGCTAAATGAAGTCGCAACGACGTAATTTTTTTTAACTTAGACGTGAATTACGTCCATCCCGATTCACGAACGACTTACGCGGGAACAACGCGTCTAACTATACGTGACGAAATACCAGCTTTAACTATACGCCGGAAAAAGCAGACTAGAGATGCCGTAAAAAAATGCGCCGGCCGCTCGTACGTTCCTGGATTGACGGAAATAGCTAATTTGCATACCTGACGCGGAAAACGACGTGAACGCCACCCAGCGGACGCCCGAAGTATTGCATCTTAGATCCGAAAGGCGTACGAGGACGTATACCTGTCGAATCTAACCCAGATGCCGTCATATCTTGGTTTGAGGATTCTTTTTTCGCAATAAAAATTTTTATTAAATATTTTTGACAAAACCTTAACATTCACATTATCACATTAAAATTTTGACATACATATAACAACATACATGGTCTCACTATAATCCCTTATTTAGGTTATTCTATGGTGGCCTTTTCATGTCTTTCTCCCCAGTTCACTTAAGAAGAGGGAGAGAGCCTCTCAAGTATATATATAGATCAACACGGGATGGTTCCTGATACAGGTACTAATATGATATGTAAAGGCAAGGAGGGCACAGGGGGAAGGGGAAGGGGGGAAAGAAGAGATAGGAGAGGGAGAAGAGAAGAAAAAAAAAAAAACACCCCTCTAGCTGTGATTAACTCATCCCCCTTATCCAGGGTATCCAAGTGAACTACATTTATTTAAGTTATATTTTTATTTCTATGTGATAACCTCCTACCTAAAAAGTCCAGAAATTTTTTTTTTTTTTTTAAAGGGAATCCCCTTTCTCTTTCCCTTTTTTTTTTTTTTATATATATATATATGTATATATATTGTGCTAAACCTTCCCACCTCTCGGGGGGCAACAACTGCCCCTTACCTCCACCCCTAGTGATTAGTGTTTGTGTAGCAAAAAAAAAAACCACAGACTTATTTATTTATATATTATATTGTGCTAACCCTTCCCAACTCTAAGGGGGCATCGCCTGCCCCTTACCTCCGTCCTCGGGGAAGTATTCACACCTTCCCTTTCTATTTATAGGTGCATAATCCTCATGGATCTAATAAAAAAAAAAAAAAAAAAAAAAAAAAAAACACCCTCCTCCCTACCTTAGTGATAGATAAGGAGAAAGAAGGAGAGAAAAAAAAAAAAAAAAAAAGATATTAATAAAGTACACCTCCTTCCTACCTCATCTTGGTTTGAGGATTCAAACCAAAGATACGATGCGGGAAATTTGAAAGTACGCTGGCATATCAGTAGATACGCCGGCGTACTCGCTCTGTGGATCTGCCCCAGAACTTTAATGGCATCCCAGTCTTAGTCTGTAGGGTTCCATATTGAGTTGGCCCCGCCCTCTGCAGCTATAACAGCTTCAACTCTTCTGGTAAGACTGTCCACAAGGTTTAGGAGTGTGTCTATGGGAATGTTTCACCATTCTTCCAGAAGCGCATTTGTGAGGTCAGGCGCTGATGTTGGATGAGAAGGCCTGGCTCGCAGTCTACGCTCTAATTCACATCAAAGGTGGTTTATCTGGTTGAGGTCAGGCCAATTATGTTCCTCCACCCTGCCTGTCAGGTGAGAGCATTTGTGGTGCAGCAGCGCTGCCACCCAAGCGTTCTCACACACCCCCCCCCGGGACCGGTGCGACGTGGACGTAAACGACGTAACTCCCGACGTAAAAAATTCGAACCTCGCGGCGGGAACGGCGGCCATACTTTAACATTGTTATTCCACCTCATAGGTGGAATAACTTTAGGCCGCCTAAGGCCTTACGGAAACGGCATAAATCGACTGCGGCGGCCGGGCGTACGTTCGTGAATCGGCGTACAAACTCATTTACATATTCTACGCCGACCGCAATGGAAGCGGCACCTAGCGACCAATCCAAAATATTGCAATCTAAGATAGGACGGCGCAAGCCGTGGTATCTTAGATAGGTTTAAGCGTATCTCTGTTTGAGCATACACTTAAACTTAGGTCGGCGTAGATTCTGAGTTAGGTCGGCTTATCTACTGATACGCCGGCCTAACTCTTTGTGAATCTACCTAATAGTGTATGTTTCATTGGGGAGATTTCTCTTCACTTCATGATTCAAAAACCAAAATAGGAACAGACGGGAAATCCGTCCAAAATTAGAAAATCCCTGGTTGTCCCCCATTGGAAGATTTCCCCTCTATTACTTTTCTGGGGACAACAAAAAATTTGGGATTTTCTTTTACTTTCGTTTTTAATGGTAAACAGGACAAATCGAGAGGGGGAGTTTCCCTAACTGGAGTACAGACAGCAATAAAATAAACCCGAAGAGGGTTCCAATCCCTCCATAGAAAATTCTCAAGCAGAGCCTGCAGCCAATCATCTGCAGCCGCTGGTCAATGATATTCTGGCAGCTGCGGGTGCCTGTCACTCTGCGGGGGCCTCTGTCACTCTGCGAGGGCCTCTGTCACTCTGCGGGTGCCCCTGTCACTCTGCGGGTGCCTGTCACTCTGCGGGGGCCTCTGTCACTCTGCGAGGGCCTCTGTCACTCTGCGGGGGCCTCTGTCACTCTGCGGGGACCTGTCACTCTGCGGGGGCGTGTCACTCTGCGGGGGCGTGTCACTCTGCGGGGGCGTGTCACTCTGCAGGGGCCTCTGTCACTCTGCAGGGGCCTGTCACTCTGCGGGGGCCTCTGTCACTCTGCGGGGGCCTGTCACTCTGCGGGGGCCTCTGTCACTCTGCGGGGGCCTCTGTCACTCTGCGGGGGCCTGTCACTCTGCGGGTGCCTGTCACTCTGCGGGGGCCTCTGTCACTCTGCGAGGGCCTCTGTCACTCTGCGGGGGCCTCTGTCACTCTGCGGGGACCTGTCACTCTGCGGGGGCGTGTCACTCTGCGGGGGCGTGTCACTCTGCGGGGGCGTGTCACTCTGCAGGGGCCTCTGTCACTCTGCAGGGGCCTGTCACTCTGCGGGTGCCTCTGTCACTCTGCGGGGGCCTGTCACTCTGCGGGGGCCTCTGTCACTCTGCGGGGGCCTCTGTCACTCTGCGGGGGCCTGTCACTCTGTGGGGGCCTGTCACTCTGCGGGGGCCTCTGTCACTCTGCGGGGGCCTCTGTCACTCTGCGGGGGCCTCTGTCACTCTGCGGGGGCCTCTGTCACTCTGCGGGGGCCTCTGTCACTCTGCGGGGGCCTCTGTCACTCTGTCAGAATACAATGTCCAGCTGGGGGAGAGAATTCTTCCATTCACCTCATTTGTGTGGATGGAGGGATTTACTAAAGTGTTAATTAACTCAAAACCAAAAATGTAATATATTGCAGCTCATCAATTATTATTATTATCATTATACAAGATTTATATATAACGCCAACAGCGCTTTACAATATAAATCATTAGATGTGACGGCTGCATTTCTTTTCTTTGCCCCCCCTCTGTTTTTACCTGGTGATCTGGCCCGGTAAGTTATGGCGGCGTAGTGTATCTCTGGCGACGGAATTCAAATCGGCGATTAGGGGGCGTGTTTCATTTAAATGAAGCAGGTCCCTGCGCCGAATGAACTGCGCATGCGCCGTCCCTAAATTTCCCGCCGTGCATTGCGCTAAATGACGTCGCAAAGGACGTAATTTTTTTTAACATAGACGTGAATTACGTCCATCCCGATTCACGGACGACTTACGCAGAAAAAAAAAATCGAAATAAGCGCGGGAACGACGGCCATACTTAACATGGCAAGTCTAACTATACGCCGCAAAACAGCAGCTTTAACTATACGCCGGAAAAAGTCGACTAGAGACGACGTAAGAGAATGCGACGGCCGCGCGTACGTTGGTGGATCGTCGGAAATAGCTAATTTGCATACCCGACGCGGAAAACGACGTGAACGCCACCCAGCGGACGCCAAAGTATTGCATCTAAGATCCGTCTGTCGGATCGAACCCAGATGCCGTTGTTTCTTGGTTTGAGGATTCAAACTAAAGATACGACGCGCGAAATTTGAAAGTACGCCGGCGTACTCGCTCTGTGGATCTGCCCCTATGAATTTTTTATTTATTTTTTCAAACTGTTTGTATTTTGTTCCCCTTTATCTAGCAAAAAAAATAAAAAAACACAGAGTTGATCAAATGCCACCAAAAGAAAGCTCTATTTGTTTGAACAAAATGATAAAAATGTCATTTGGGTACAGTGTTGCACGACCACGCAATTGTCATTCGAAGTGTGACAGCGCTGAAAGCTGAAAATTGGCCTGGGCAGGAAGGGGGTAAAAGTGCCCCCAATAAGCAAATGGTTAAAATCTAGTTACATTTGTGATCGTTTTTGCCGATCGGTGACCCATTTTTCCGCCCTGGTATAAGACGTTTCCTTCCCCTGTCATCCACACCGAGCAAAACTTACTGGGACCCGTCCACTAATATCATTCATCATTCTAATATTCCCAAATTGGCAATTATCCCCATGGTGGGACTCATCAATACTCATTAGTTCCTCCTCAGTATAAACAACATGATCTTTTGTCACAACACATCTCCCATGTCTGCCAGTAAGTGGTCCTGAAAGGCACTTTGACCAGACCAGAGGGACATTCTCCCCCCGCCCGGTGTCATGGAGCTGATGCACCCTTGATTGAATTTATCCCCGGTGTGGGAAATTGGACGGACGGGGGACATTACTCTCTCTTTATGATAAGTTTCCATCCGCCATATTTTATTTTCGCCCCCCCGAGGGAGCCGACAATAAACTGCGACGGTTGCAGTCACTTCTCTGGAAGTTCAGCTAGTCCTCCCGATAATTGTATCAATCAGTGTCGGGTTTCTGTGTTGCCAAACAATTACGCTCGAGTGTCAGAATTCACGAGAGTTCCAAGTGGATAATGCAGTCGGGGGGCCATTCGTCATGGATAATGCACGGGTAAATGCTCGCTTTACTCATGAACGAGGTCAAGGGTGAGCGCGCTGTTGACCTCCAGGAAGGGATTTTCAACTCCCCATTGGTCCAGCCTTGGCCGTGTGATGTCATAATAGTTTCCTGTCATTATCACCAGACTACGGTCCCAGCCGCTGATTTATGAGTCGTGAGATTTTTTTCCCATAGGACACCTGCAGGATAGGAGGGCTGGTCCGACGCGGCCCGAGGTCAGCCTGTTTGATGCGGTTGGCGAAAATTTGTCTGCGCCTTTTCCTGCCATCTGAAAAGGAGTCTGTTAGGGCAGGTTCACACCAACCACGTAGACAAGGCAAGTTGCCTTATGACCTATTGCTTCAGTTCACACCAGCGATGGGTGCTAAAAAAAGTTGGACATGTTGTATCTGTACAGCACATTCTGACGCGCTATAACGCATTGCAGCGCTCCGTTGCATTCAACCCATTCGCTGCCACCTATGCATGCTATACGTTGGCAGCAGTGGGGGATCTGACAAGCCAACTGTAGGCTGTCAGACGAAAGTACTGGATCGATTCGACACACTCTACGCTCCCAGCGGCGGATCTGGGACTAGTGTGGTGGGTGCCGCCAGGAAGTGGGGAGAGGGATCCTCATACCCGGGACTGGCATGGTTGGTGCCACCAGGTAAAGGATCCCTGTACCCAGAACCGGCATGGTGGGTGCTGTCAGGTAGAGGAGAGGGAGATCCTCAGATCCAGGACTGGCATAGCAGGTGCCACCAGGAAAAGACGAGGAAGATCCATATACCCGGGACCGGCATGGTGGGTGCTACCAGGTAAAGGGGAGGAAGATCCCTGTACCCGGAACCGGCATGGTGGGTGCTGCCAGGTAGAGGAGAGGGAGATCCTCAGATCCAGGACTGGCATAGCAGGTGCCACCAGGTAAAGACGAGGAAGATCCATGAACCCAGGACCGGCATGGTGGGTGCCACCAGGTAAAGTGGAGGAAGATCCCTGTATCCGGAACCGGCATGTAGGGTGCTGCCAGGTAGAGGAGAGGGCGATCCCCAGACCTAGGACTGGCAAAGCAGGTGCCCACCAGATAGAAGGGAGGGAGATCCCCAGAACCAGGACTGGCATAGCAGGTTGAGTTGAGAGGTATCTTAATATAGTGTGGTCCCAACGCGCTTAGCGGAGTTCCAGGTGCCACCAGATAGAGAGGAGGGAGATCCCCAGGACTGGCATAGCAGGTGCCACCAGGTAAAGAGGAGGTGCTGCCCCAGATCCAGGACCACTGTGGCAGGTGCGGTCAAGTAGAGAGAGATCCCCAGACCCGGTACTGGTATGGCAAGTAATTGGGTTGTCCAGATACCGATACCAGTATCGGTATCGGGACCGATACCGAGTATTTGCGGGAGTACTCGTACTCGCGCAAATACCCCCGATACCTAAATAGAATACTTCCCTCCCCCTTTCCCCCCCCCGCCGCTGCCGCCGCATCGCCCCGCCGCATCGAGGGACATGGCTAGAGGGACATTGCTGCACATGTGAGGGACATGGCTAGAGGGACATTGCTGCATATGTGGGGGACATGGCTGCATATGTGAGGGACATGGCTAGAGGGACATTGCTGCATATGTGAGGGACATGGCTAGAGGGACATGGCTGCATATGTGGGGGACATGGCTGCATATGGGGGGACATGGCTGCATTTGGGGACACATTTAAAAAAAGTATCGGTATTCGGTATCGGCGACTACTTGAAAAAAAGTATCGGTACTTGTACTCGGTCCTAAAAAAGTGGTATCGGGACAACCCTAGCAAGTAACACCAGGTAGAGGGAAGGGAGATCCCAGACCCAGGACTGGCGCTGTGGGTGCCACCAGGTAGAGGGGAGCTCTTCGGACTCAGAACCGGTTTGGTGGGTGCTATGAGGTAGAGGAGGGTTCTTCGGACCTGGGACTGGTGTGGTGGGTGTCACCAGGTAGAGGAGGGGAGATCACGAACCCAGGACCAGTGTGGTGGGTGCCACCAGGTAGAGGAGAGGGAGATCCTGGGACCCAGAACTGGTATGGTGGGTGCAATCAGATAGAGGGGAGGGAGATCCTCAGACAAAGGATCTGGCATGACAGGTGGCACCAGGTAGAGTGGGAGGGACATCCCCAGACCTGGGACTGGTATGGGGAGTGCCACCAGGTAGAGGGGAGGGAGATCCCTGGACCCACCATGGCGGGTGCCGCAAGGCAGAAGGAAGGGAGATTGCTGGACCTAGGACTAGCATGGTGGGTGCCACCAGGTAGAGTGGGAGGGAGATCCTCAGACCGTGGAATAGCATGGCAGGTGCTGCCATGTAGAGGGGAGGGAGATCACCAAGCCAAACATCCATTCGCTGATCTCCCATTCTAACTTTTTGTCCAATGTGCTGAAAAATAAAGTTTTAGTGTAGGTCCCATGCATGCAGCGCATTTAAAAAAAAAGGGGGGTCAGGCACTTCTTTTCCCGCATTTCTTGTGGGTACAAAAAAGACCCTGGCAGTGAGTTAACCACTTCAATACCGGGCACTTTCCCCCCTTTCAGCCCAGGCCAATTTTCAGTTTTCAGCGCTGTCGCATTTTGAATGACAATTGTGCGGTCATGCAACAAATTAAATTTTTATCATTTTTTTCCCCACAAATATATTTTTAATTTTCCCCGCTACAAATAAAAAAAGGCAGAACATTTTGAAAAAAATATATTTTTTCTTTATTTCTGTTATAAAACTTTGTAAATAAGTACGTCTTCACTGATGGGCACTAATAAGGTGGCACTGATATGCAGCACTGACAGGTGGTACTGATGGGCACAGATAGGTGGTACTGATGGGCACTGATGAGGTGGCACTGATATGCAGCACTGACAGGTGGTACTCATGGGCACAGATAGGTGGTACTCATGGGCACTGATGAGGTGGCACTGATATGCAGTACTGACAGGTGGTACTGATGGGCACAGATAGGTGACACTGGTGGGCACTGATAGGTGGTACTGATGGGCACTGATTAGCAGCACTTATGGGCACTAATAGATGGCATGATAGGCAGCACTGATTAGGAGGCACTGACAGGCGTCTCTAGTGGGCACCCTCGATGGGTCTGCACTGATAATCAATGCAAAGAGCAGTCAGGAGAGCAGCCGATTGGCTCTACTTGCACCTTGTAAGGCTGATCAACGGCACTTCCTGGTTACCATGTGATGAGCTGTGATTGGACACAGATAATCACATGGTCAGGCTCTTTACAGGGATCAGAGATGAGGTGTGTCAGACTGACATACCACACCACCGATCGCAGCACTGCACGCCCCCGCGGGTGCGCACTAGCGGCTTATCCTGCTGGACGTCATATTGCGCCCATTCAGGATAACATAACCACTTTCCGGCCGTCATTCTGCTATATGGTGGGCGGAAAGTGGTTAAAGAAGATCTATGGTCACAGCATACGCTTTCATTTTTAAACATCAGCATTATAATAATAACAATAACAAACAAAAATTATACTTGGCAATCAAATATAAGCTTACTTGAAAAATGTCCTTTCATGCTGTGAGTGCTGCTGTCTGCTTCCTAGATTCCCTGCATGCTTTGCAGCTTCTCCTCCATGTCTAAGGACTACATATCCCATGGCACCTTGCTGCCTGCAAGTGGTGCTTCCTGTACTGACTCCGCCTCCTGAAACTCCTCCTTTCAACACCTCTGTAGTTCGGCAGGCAGGCTCTGTGACACAGCAGTGCCCAATCACAGGGCATAGTGACTACGTGTCATTTCAGGATCATTCAGAATAATAGGAGAAGGTTAGAAATAATTTAAATACAATGTGGAAATAAATAATGGTAATACTGTGGCTCGGGGCCAGATCCACATACCTTTACACCTGCGCCGCGTATCAGAGATACGCTACGCCGCCGTAACTTTTCCGGCTTTGGTTCGAATCCTGAAAGCTTGCGCGTCGAAAGTTACGGCGGCGTAGTGTATCTCTCGGCGCGTAATTCAAATCGGCGGGTAGGGGGCGTGATTTATTTCCTCCAGGTGCAGAGCGCCGAATGAACTGCGCATGCATCGTTCCGAAATTTCCCGCCGCGCAACGACGTAATTTTTTGAACTTGAGTTACGTCCATCCCTATTCACGGACGACTTACGCAAAAAAAAAATAATCAAATTTCTATGCGGGAACGACGGCCATACTTAACATGGCAATTCTATGTATACGCCGAAAAATACCAGCTTTAACTATACGCCGGAAAAAGCCAACTACAGACGACGTTCGAAAATGCGACGGCCGCGCGTACGTTCGTGGATCGTCGTAAATCGCTAATTTGCATACCCGACACGGAAAACGCCACCCAGCGGACGCCAAAGTATTGCATCTTAGATCCGAAGGGCTTTTCTTTTTTTTTTTTGGTGGGGGGGGGAGAACTGCGCTCAACAGCAGCCACGCAATGCGTTCCGTCTACCGAACACCCGATAAAAATCACGATTAGAGTTTTGCCAAAACCATCTAAATATTTACAACCAGGAGGACGACGGGTGACCAGCGCTACCAGCCAGTAGAATGCGTTTAGCCGCTAGTAAACCAGACAGCCAGGATCCCTCCGATAGACCGGCCACTCAGAACAGGATGAACACGCCGTCCAACACGGGCGAACGCCGGCTGCGAAAAGAAAAAACATGATGTGATGTGCGAGCCAAACACCACAATAGTATTCCAATGTAAGTGCTTTCCTGGCAGATCCTCACAGGACCGCACAGCGCCTATCACCATTCAGAAGATAACGAAATATATACAACATGCTGGAGGCAGAAACACCCGGCGCTGAAATTAAAGCGGCAACAGCGCCCATCCAGAGCGCCGCACTGCGTCGTGTGTGCGGCAAATCACAACTCCGGTGTTCATATGGCCAGAGAAAAGACAGGAGAGGAATGCGGTGACATCACCGAGAACGACAAAGAAATGATCGATCGCGGGGGAAAACACCGGCGAGCAGGAAGGATCGTTTCCTGACAATGTATCAATTTTCATTAACCACTTTAGCCCTGGAAGGATGTACCCCCTTCATGACCAGGCCATTTTTATGCGATATGGCACTGCGTCGCTTTAACTGTCAATTGCGTGGTCGTGCGGCGCTGTAACCCAAACAAAATTGACGTTCTTTTCCCCCACAAATAGAGCTTTCTTTTGGCCGCGGGTCGGAAGGACTCAGTGGGGGTCAGGGATGGACTGGCCATTGGGACTACAGGGAGTTTCCCGGTGGGCCGATGGCTCAGTGGGCCGGCTTCAGTGACAGCGGCCTGGGAGTTTTTTTTTTTTTTAAAAGCAATATTTTTTAAATATTAATAAATTTAATAAATATCCCCCAAAAAATATATAATTGTTTTTTTTCTCAGTTTAGACCGATACATATTCTTCTACATATTTTTGTTTAAAAAAAATAATTGCAATGAGCGTTTATTGATTAGTTTATAGCATCTACAAAATAGGGGATAGTTTTATGGCATTTTTATTAATATATTTTTTTTACTAGTAATGGCGGCAATCGACGATTTTTATCGTGACTGCGACATTATGGCGGACACATCGGACACTTTTGGCGCTATTTTGGGACCATTCACATTTATACAGCGATCAGTTCTATAGAAATTCACTGATTACTGTGTAAATGTGACTGACAGGGAAGTGGTTAACCAGTAGGGGGCGATCAACGGGTTAAGTGTGTCCTAGGGAGTGATTCTAACTGTGGGGGGGATGGGCTACACGTGACACGACACTGATCACCGCACCCGATCACAGGGAGCAGTAGATCACTGTCCTGTCACTAGGCAGAATGGGGAAATGCTTGTTTATATTGGCCTCTCTGTGAGACGATCGCGGGTCTCCTGGCGGACATTAGGGTGACCACATTTCCAAACTGCTATTCAGGGACCCCCCCTCCCAAAAATCATCTTGTGGTGTGCCAAATCACAGCACAGCCGGTGCGGCGGGTGCGCGCTCTACCCAGATACACTGATCACGCCCCGAAAAAGGCTGCTGCATCACCACTTCACTGACAGTACTTGTCCTGGCTGGCCGAGACCTGTGGAGGCCTTTTTTGGGGGCATCAGATGGTCCCATGGGGGGTGGCTGTGTCAGTTTCATTCCGGGTTCACTGTATTGTCCTGGAATGAAGGTGCCCGGGACAGACCTACAAAATGCGGGACTGTCCCGGGCAATCTGGGACACGTGGTCACCCTAGCGGACATTGAGGTCACACTCACGGAGCTCGTGGCAGGCACGCACGCCCAAAGTGCCGCGTCTTAAAGGGTACGTACCCATACATCCATATGCCCAGCCGCGCCATTCCATACCGCCCAACTTTTTGAGAGAGGAATGAGGAACACCTGTCGGCAAAAGTATGCAGGCATAGGACACACCCCTTGGCACGCCCCCTTAAAGGAGAATTGTACAAATAAAAACAAGATTGGTTAAACCCACAAGTACCTTTTTTAATCACTACTATTCCTTTATATTGGCTTTTGGAATTTACAAATGCAGCGAGTTAGGTCTGGAAAGCATTTTTTGATAGATAAAAATTGCATTTTATATACAACTATATTGATCAGACCAAAATGAGGGACAAATGGGGAGAATGAGGGACAGAGGGACATTGCTCCAAATCAGGGACAGTCCCTCGAAATCAGGGACAGTTGGGAGCGCTGCCATTCTGCTGACGTATAGCGTCGTGCAGTGGTCGGCAAGGGGTTAATGTTCTTTTACTATAAACTAGCAGAACCCTCATTGATTACATACTGTATAAAGATTGAAAGGAAGACATGTTTGAAGTCCAGTCTGGGTGCCAGCCGTGGCTCCTACCAGAGATAGTGAGCGTTGTCACCGTAGGACAGGAAGTGTGTTACTGGCAGGATAACCAAGGTGAAAGATAAAGAAAACGAATCCAGCCACCACATCTAAGAATTGGTAAACTTCAATATATTATTATTTTTTTAATTTTTTTTTAGGTTTAGACATACTGTAAGCTTTAAAACGCCAAATAAATGCAGCTTTGCTGTAGACAGAGGAGCCCCCGCAGTGTATTTAGTGGGGCCGCTATTTACAAAGCATTATGCTAATGAATGTGAACAGAGCTGGCCCATTAAAAATTTACAGCCCCTGAACCTTGTGCCTTATCATCAAGCCGTTATGGAGCAGACATTAGACGTCAGGGTCTTGAAAGAACAGCAAAAACAATAATCTGTGTTTCAATCTGAAAAGAAGCAATAAAGCTCCCACCCCACCCCCATATAATTCATGTATGGGTGTACACAATGTTCCCTCCATTATTTATTACCAGGACTCTGTAAACTGGACCAGCCACCTACACCCATACAATACATACGACAGACATGTTACACCGGGTGCAATGCTGCCTATACACACACATTTCTGCCAAAAAACATCGTATTGAAGGCGATCTAAATCCTAAACCAGTGGTCTCAACTTTTGTTCAGTCATGAACCCCTTAAAAGTATGCAAAATGTCAAGGCCTCCCAGCCTAAAATGTAAAGGTTACGTACTGTATCAACGGGAAAGCTGGGCCTGCGACAATGCACACAATCACTTTGATGAAATTAACTTCACATCAGAATTCCCCAGTCACATCAGAGGTCCCACATCACATTAAGAGGTCCCCTCATAACATCAGAGGTTCCCCCCATCACATCAGTGGTTCTCTCAGTACATTTGAGATCCCCCCTTCACATCAGAGGTCCTTCTACCACATCAGAGGTCCCTCCATCACATCAGAGGTTCTCCCAACACATCAGAGGTCCCTCCATCCCATCAGTGGTCCCTCCATCACATCAGAGGTTCTCCCAACACATCAGAGGTCCTTTCTTCACATCAGAGGTCCTTCCATCACATCAGAGGTTCTCTCAGCACATTTGAGGTCCCCCTATCACATCAGAGGTTCTTCCAACACATCAGAAGTCCCCCACCACATCAGAGGTCCTTCCACCCCATCAGAGGTCCTTCCACCACATCCGAGGTCCTTCCACCACATCAGAGGTCCTTCCATCACATCAGAGGTCCTTCCATCACATCAGAGGTCCCCCATCACATCAGAGGTCCTCTCTTCACATCATAGTCATTCCATCACATCAGAGGTTCTCTCAGCACATTTGAGGTCCCCCCATAATATCAGAGGTTCCCCCCATCACATATGAGGTTCTCCCAACACATCAGAGGTCCTCCCTTCCCCAAATTGTCCTTCCATTACATCAGAGGTTCTCTCAGCACATTTGAGGTCCCCCATCACATCAGAGGTTCTTCCAACACATCAGAGGTCCCCCATCACATCAGAGGTCCTTCCACCACATCAGAGGTCCCCTCATCACATTAGAGGTCACCCCATGACATCAGAGGTCCTTCCATCACATCAGAGGCCCCCCCATCACATCAGAGGTCCTTCCATCACATCAGAGGTTCTCCCATCACATCAGAGGTCCTGCATCACATCAGAGGTCCTTCCATCACATCAGAGGTCCCCCATCACATCAGAGGTCCTTCCATCACATCAGAGGTCCTGCATCACATCAGAGGTTCTTCCATCACATCAGAGGTGCCCTCATCACATCAGAGGTCCTTCCATCACATCAGAGATCCCCCATCACATCAGAGGTTCTCCCATCACATCAGAGGTTCTCCCATCATATCAGAGGTTCTTCCATGACATCAGAGGTCCCCCATCACATCTACGATTGCCACCTGTCCGGGATTCACCCAGACAGTCCAGGTTTTGAATCATGTGTCCGGGTTTCAGGCAGACTGAGACACGGACACATTATTCAGACTGGGCTGTGGCTCCAAGTAGCCAAGATAGTCACACATAAATCTGCATGCCGTCCGGGAGCTGTCTGGGAGCAGGTTCGACATCACTGGGGGGCAGGACGATGATGTCAGCAAGAGAAATTTAGCCACACCCACTGTTTGCTGTGGCACTCTATGCTCACCGCAATACTACTCTCCTTGGGGCACCCGAAGGTGTCCCAGGCAGCTAAAGTGTTTGGGTTTGGCTTGAAGAAAGGGTGGCAACCCTCATCACATTAGTGGTCCCCCCCATCACATAAGAGCTCCTCCCATCATATCAGTGATCAACCTGTTAAATCAGAAGTCTTCCTATCACATCAGAGGCCCCCTATCACATCAGAGATCCCCCATATATCCATATCTGTGCTCACCAAACTAGATTTTACTTGTTACTTAGACCCCTCCAGCACATTAGTACCGTAGATGCTACCTATATTCATGATTTATTATTTCTCAAAATTGACTTTCCATATTATCATTAATATTCTCATCTGACTTCTTAGGTAAGTTGGAAACTAACCACCATTGCCAAATTTTCACAAATTTTTTAGGGCACCTCCTATGTTTATATGTCAGTTCCTCTCGTCTTAAATTAAGATTAGTTGCTTTGATCCATCGTTGGTGGGTAATTTGATATCCATTTTTGTAATATAAGTTTGCGAGCCATATACATAGATCTCATCCACATCATGTGCATTTCAACTGGGAGGGTATCTATCTTCCGGTATAATTCCCAGCAATGCAATTTTTGAATCAAGCTGTACTTGTGTAAAACACAGGGAATAGATGCAGATATGGATTTATTTATTTTTTGCGTGGGATTTGAATGGGTAATGTTTTAAAATGTTTTACATGTGTTTTTCTTTTATGTTGTATAATGAAAAAGACTCAATAAAAATTATTTGATTGAAGAGATCACATCAGAGATCTCCCATCACATCAAAGACCACACATCAAATCAGTGGTTCGCCTATCAGCAGGCCCCACCCAATACAGATAACTACCGTATTGACTCGAGTATAAGCCGACCCGAATATAAGCCGAGGCACCTAATATTACCACAAAAAACTGGGAAAACTTATTGACTCGAGTATAAGCCTAGGGTGAGAATGCAGCAGCTACTGTAAGTGGAAAAGAGGGTCAACAATGCCCATTTGCACGCCTGACTGTGCCCATTTGCACGCCTCACCTCACTGTGCCCATTGCATGCCTCACTGTGCCCATCACATGCCTCGCCTCACTGTGCCCATTGCAACCTCACTTTGCCGATCTCCATACCTGATTATCCGTGACAGATTGCAGAGTCAGACTGCAAGAGTCCAGTGTTAAAAAGCCACGCCTCCTCCTCGTTCTGTTCCATGATAGGCGGAAACTGAGTATCCCAGCAGTTATTGTGTTCAGTGTTCCACCTATCACGGACGCCTCTCGTCCTCGCAAGAGGACGAGAGGTGGTCCGTGATAAGCGGAACACTGAACACAGTAACTGTGATTCTGAGCATGCGCACTGGGATGCTTCCACGGGACAACGCATACGCCGTTCGTTCAGCCCATCATTTGCATGGGGTCACGCTTTATTTAAATGGATCACGCCCACTTCCACCTACTTTGAATTAGGCCGGCTTACGCCCACGAATTTACGTTACGCTGGCGCAACATTGGGAGTAAGTGCTTTGTGAATACTGTGCTCGCCGCTCTGCGCTACGTCGGCGTAGCATATATTCGATACGCTACGCCGGCATAACTATGCGCTGAGGTACGTGAATCCGGGCCGATGAATGTATTTAGACAATATTCAGTTATCCCAGAGTTAATAGGTAGCAATTCTAGAAGTAAGACCAAGCTACTTAAAAAAAACACTGTAGCTCCAGTTTGAAGCCCAAAAACAAATGCTCAAATCAACGAGCAACAACATTTTTCATGAGCGCTGGAAATTGGTACAGAACCTCAACCAGTAAGCCAATACCGCCAATACCGAACTTGTTGCTCTGAATACGTCTCTTCCATTACAATTCAGTTTCATGAATTGCTTCCAAGGCTTTGAAACCCTTCTTCGAATCCTCGGAGTCTCGCATACAAAAAAACTCCCATCGTTCCCTTTGCGCCGCTCAGCAAAATTCAAAAAAACGAACCCAATGCCTTTGATACCCAAAGGGTTACTCCTCCGACTGATAACGCCACGTAGATAAAGCGGCAAATGAGAAAAAAGGTAGCATAACATTAAATGCAAGAGACACATTACCACACTTGTCTTAAATTGATATTTAATTAAAAAGTTAATTATTAATTAAGTTTATCAATCGCAGAATCAGTTGTTCAATAGAAAAGAGCTCATTCATTTAATTATCTGTGTGCGGCTGATAGGATATGCTTTTTAGCCAGGAAAGGTTATCCCTGAATCTCTGTCAATTTAGATCAGTTTAGCTTCTAATTTATCCAGAGTGCTTCCTTTGCCAGCCTTTTGATTTGATCTATAAATGTTTGCTTACAGAACCGCTAAGTATTAAAGCCTGATCAAATAAAGAGATGGTCTGACTTACATTACATTTACTTAACAAGTCCTTGATGTTTATGTTTCTTCTCTGTGTTTCCTCCCTAATGTCTGAGCTTCGGCTCTGCTAATTAAAGCAGCATTTTATGTTTAGTGGAGGGGAAAAAAAATGCTGTTTTATGCCGTAGTTTATAGCATAGTTCATACCGTACCATAATGTACGAGATGCCTTGCATAGTTATTCCAGCGTTGCATTAGTTATGCTACAAGGCCGACAAATTCCACAGTTTTAAGGTGTAAATCTAAACCCCAAAAGGAAAATGTAATAGGTTTCAGCTTAGCAGGCCTTAGATGTGTTGGCGGCATTAGGTCCACAGTTCTCACCTGTGCAACCATCCCCCCCCCCCCATCCACAGCTCTCACCTGTGCAACCATCCCCCCATCCACAGCTCTCACCTGTGCAACCATCCCGCCCAATCCACAGCTCTCACCTGTGCAACCAACACCCCATCCACAGCTCTCACCTGTGCAACCATCCCCCCCATCCACAGCTCTCACCTGTGCAACCAACACCCCATCCACAGCTCTCACCTGTGCAACCACCACTCCCATCCACAGCTCTCACCTGTGCAACCATCCCCCCATCCACAGCTCTCACCTGTGCAACCATCCCCTCCATCCACAGCTCTCACCTGTGCAACCATCTCCCTCATCCACAGCTCTCACCTGTGCAACCATCCCCCCATCCACAGCTCTCACCTGTGCAACCAACACCCCCATCCACAGCTCTCCCCTGTGCAACCATCACCCCTATCCACAGCTCTCACCTGTGCAACCAACACCCTCATCCACAGTTCTCACCTGTGCAACCACCACCCCCATCCACAGCTCTCACCTGTGCAACCACCACCCCCATCCACAGCTCTCACCTGTGCAACCACCCCCCCCCCCCCCAATCCACAGCTCTCCCCAGTGCAACCATCACCCCCATCCACAGCTCTCACCTGTGCAACCATCCCCCCCAATCCACAGCTCTCACCTGTGCAACCATCCCCCCATTCACAGCTCTCACCTGTGCAACCACCCCCCATCCACAGCTCTCACCTGTGCAACCATCTCCCCAATCCACAGCTCTCACCTGTGCAACCATCCCCCCCATCCACAGCTCTCACCTGTGCAACCATCCCCCCCTTCCACAGCTCTCACCTGTGCAACCACCACACCCATCCACAGCTATCACCTGTGCAACCACCACACCCATCCACAGCTATCACCTGTGCAACCATCCCCCCATCCACAGCTCTCACCTGTGCAACCATCCCCCCATCCACAGCTCTCACCTGTGCAACCATCCCCCCATCCACAGCTCTCACCTGTGCAACTATCCCCCCATCCACAGCTCTCACCTGTGCAACCATCCCCCCCATCCACAGTTCTCACCTGTGCATCCATCCCCCCCATCCACAGCTCTCACCTGTGCAACCATCCCCCCATCCACAGCTCTCACCTGTGCAACCACCACTCCCATCCACAGCTCTCACCTGTGCAACCATCCCCCCAATCCACAGCTCTCACCTGTGCAACCATCTCCCCAATCCACAGCTCTCACCTGTGCAACCACCACCCCCATCCACAGCTCTCACCTGTGCAACCATCCCCCCATCCACAGCTCTCACCTGTGCATCCATCCCCCCCATCCACAGCTCTCACCTGTGCAACCATCCCCCCATCCACAGCTCTCACCTGTGCAACCACCACTCCCATTCACAGCTCTCACCTGTGCAACCATCTCCCCAATCCACAGCTCTCACCTGTGCAACCACCACCCCAATCCACAGCTCTCACCTGTGCAACCACCACCCCCATCCACAGCTCTCACCTGTGCAACCATCCCCTAATCCACAGCTCTCACCTGTGCAACCATCCCCCCATCCACAGCTCTCACCTGTGCAACCATCCCCCCATCCACAGCTCTCACCTGTGCATCCATCCCCCCCATCCACAGCTCTCACCTGTGCATCCATCCCCCCCATCCACAGCTCTCACCTGTGCAACCATCCCCCCATCCACAGCTCTCACCTGTGCAACCACCACTCCCATCCACAGCTCTCACCTGTGCAACCATCCCCCCAATCCACAGCTCTCACCTGTGCAACCATCTCCCCAATCCACAGCTCTCACCTGTGCAACCACCACCCCCATCCACAGCTCTCACCTGTGCAACCATCCCCTAATCCACAGCTCTCACCTGTGCAACCATCCCCCCATCCACAGCTCTCACCTGTGCAACCATCCCCCCATCCACAGCTCTCACCTGTGCAACCATCTCCCCAATTCACAGCTCTTACCTGTGCAACCATCCCCCCAATCCACAGCTCTCACCTGTGCAACCACCACTCCCATCCACAGCTCTCACCTGTGCAACCATCCCCCCAATCCACAGCTCTCACCTGTGCAACCACCACCCCCATCCACAGCTCTCACCTGTGCAACCATCCCCCCATCCACAGCTCTCACCTGTGCAACCATCCCCTCCATCCACAGCTCTCACCTGTGCAACCATCTCCCTCATCCACAGCTCTCACCTGTGCAACCATCCCCCCATCCACAGCTCTCACCTGTGCAACCAACACCCCCATCCACAGCTCTCCCCTGTGCAACCATCACCCCCATCCACAGCTCTCACCTGTGCAACCAACACCCTCATCCACAGTTCTCACCTGTGCAACCACCACCCCCATCCACAGCTCTCACCTGTGCAACCACCACCCCCATCCACAGCTCTCACCTGTGCAACCACCACCCCCCCCCAATCCACAGCTCTCCCCAGTGCAACCATCACCCCCATCCACAGATCTCACCTGTGCAACCATCCCCCCCAATCCACAGCTCTCACCTGTGCAACCATCACCCCAATCCACAGCTCTCACCTGTGCAACCATCACACCCATCCACAGCTCTCACCTGTGCAACCATCACACCCATCCACAGCTCTCACCTGTGCAACCATCACACCCATCCACAGCTCTCACCTGTGCAACCATCACACCCATCCACAGCTCTCACCTGTGCAACCATCACCCCCATCCACAGCTCTCACCTGTGCAACCATCACCCCCATCCACAGCTCTCACCTGTGCAACCATCACCCCCATCCACAGCTCTCACCTGTGCAACCATCACCCCCATCCACAGCTCTCACCTGTGCAACCATCACCCCCATCCACAGCTCCCACCTGTGCAACCATCACACCCATCCACAGCTCTCACCTGTGCAACCATCACACCCATCCACAGCTCTCACCTGTGCAACCACCACACCCATCCACAGCTCTCACCTGTGCAACCATCTCCCCAATTCACAGCTCTTACCTGTGAACCATCCCCCCAATCCACAGCTCTCACCTGTGCAACCACCACCCCCATCCACAGCTCTCACCTGTGCAACCACTACCCCCATCCACAGCTCTCACCTGTGCATCCATCACACCCATCCAAAACTCTTACCTGTGCAACCACTACCCCCATCCACAGCTCTCACCTGTGCAATCACTACCCCCATCCACAGCTCTCACCTGTGCAACCATCACACCCATCCACAGCTCTCACCTGTGCAACCATCACACCCATCCACAGCTTTTACCTGTGCAACCACTACCCCCATCCACAGCTTTCACCTGTGCAACCACCACACCCATCCACAGCTCTCACCTGTGCAACCACTACCCCCATCCACAGCTCTCACCTGTGCAACCATCACACCCATCCACAGCTCTCACCTGTGCAACCACTACCCCCATCCACAGCTCTCACCTGTGCAACCATTACACCCATCCACAGCTCTCACGTGTGCAACCATCACCCCCTTCCACAGCTCTCACCTGTGCAACCACCACCCCCATCCACAGCTCTCACCTGTGCATCCATCACCTCCATCCACAGCTTTCACCTGTGCAATCACTGCCCACATCCACAGCTCTCACCTGTGCAATCACTGCCCCAATCCACAGCTCTCACCTGTGCAACCATCCCCCCCAATCCACAGCTCTCACCTGTGCAACCACTACTTCCATTCACAGCTCTCACCTGTGCAATTACTGCCCCCATCAACAGCTCTTACCTGTGCAACCGCCACCCCCATCCACAGCTCTCACATGCTCAACTATCACCCCATCCACAACTCTCACCCCCATTCACAGCTCTCATCTGTGCAACCACCACCCTCATCCAAAGCTCTCACCTGTGCAACCGCCACCCCGTCCACAACCTGGGATCAGAGGATGTGGGTTTAATGACGCTGGCCACCATTCAACTCAGAAGTAATGAGAGGGACAGCTCTGGATTCAACGTGAGTATTGCATTAAAAGCTGCTTTTTAAGGTTCATCTTTTATTGGGCTATTCATTATTTATTTACTTATTTATTGCCTGAGTTCTTCTACAACAAAAGCGTAGAAAACTTTCACTGGAACTAATCAAATGCATTTTGCTGTGTTTTTAGGGGAGGAAACACAAGTGAGACAATGGTAAGCATGTCATTCTCTATTTAATATAATTAAGGCATTTAATGGATTTTACAGTACAGGGTCACAATCAATTCACTAACTATATTATCCATAGCGATTGATCAATTGGTGAATTACACATTAAACCACTGCAAAGACACACACACTGTTAGCTGGGGACTGTCACTATAATGTTGATGATGAATGACTTCCAGTTTTATCAGCAGGAAGGACATCTGATGGAAAAGTTGTCAATATAAATTGAAATGTGGGCTGTTAGTGATGTGATGTGCACTACATGACTCCCGCGAGACTCCGGTCACTATGTATTCCTAACCTGTACATCAAATCAGGACCATTTAAAGATCCACCATTGGTGCATTGACAGGGTTTAAAGACGTGTCCAGAGAGCTGCGATCAATAATTCCTACTCTGAATGGGCTTAAAGCGGTGTTTCACCCTAAAAACAAATTTTTAGCATGCCATCAAGCATACTAGCGCGATCTACAGTACACCTTTCTTTTATCTTTAGGCGCCGTACTCACTGGCCCAGATTCAGGTAGATCCGCGCAATATTTGCGTGGGCAAAGGGCAACGATTTTTGCTCTGCGCCCACGCAAATATTTCGATTTGCCAGCGATTCACGGAGCAGTAGCTCCGTAAATTGCGCGGGCGCTATGCTAATTAGCCCGGCATAAGGGCGCCTAATGTAAATGATCCCGCCGGGGGCAGGAATCATTTAAATTAGGCGCGCTCCCGCGCCGAGCGAACAGCGCATGCTCCGTCGGGAAACTTTCCCGACGTGCATTGCGGCAAATGACGTCGCAAGGAACGTGAATGGCGTCCAGCGCCATTCACGAATCACTTACGTAAACGACGTGAAATTTAAATTTCACGAGCGGGAAGGGCGGCTATACTTTAGCATTGGCTGCTCCTACTAGCAGGAGCAGCCTTGCGCTAAAGTCGCCGTACGGAAACTCCGTACCTTGCGTGCGCAGGGCCCGCGCAACTTTTGTGGATCGGTGGTAGTATGCAATTTGCATACTATACGCCGATCACAATGGCCGCGCCCCCTAGCGGCTAACGCAAGAATGTAGCCTGAGATATGAAGGCATAAGGAGGCTTATGTCTGTCATATACTAGGCTGCAGTCCGCGTAGCGATGTTCCTGAATCAGGGGCATTCGCTACGCGGGAGCAAAACAGCTATTGCGCCGCGCAACCTATGGTTGCGCGGGCGCAATAGCTTCTTGAATCTGGGCCACTGTTTACTGCCGTAATGAAGTTTCATTTACCCGCGGGGAATGGGCGTTCCTATGCACAGGGAAGTTGATTGACGGCCGGCTATGGCGCGTCACGCTCCCCTGAAGATAGCCGAAATAGGACTTGCCTCTTCACGGCGCTATACGGCGCCTGCGCACAGACATCGGAGCTGACTGCGCAGGCACCGTGAAGAGGCAAGTCCTATTTCGGCTATCTTCGGGGAGCGTGACGCGCCATAGCCGGCCGTCAATCATCTTCCCTGTGCATAGGAACGCCCATTCCCCGCGGGGAGTCTGAAACTTCATTACGGCAGTAAACAGTGAGTACGGCGCCTAAAAATAAAAGAAAGGTGTACTGTAGATCGCGCTAGTATGCTTGATGTCATGCTAGAAAAACATTTTTTTTTTTTTTAGGGTGAACCCCCGCTTTAAGGTTATAAGAGAGGTGTACCCAAAGGCTCAGTTTTTAGACCATCACCCTTTAACCACTTAACCCCCGGACCATATTGCTGCCTAAAGACCCAAGGTGTTTTTACAGTCCGGGACTGCGTCGCTTTAACAGACAATTGCGCGGTCGTGCCACGTGGCTCCCAAACAAAATTGGCGTCCTTTTTTCCCCACAAACAGAGCTTTCTTTTGGTGGTATTTGATCACCTCTACGGTTTTTAGTTTTTGCGCTATAAACAAAAATAGAGCGACAATTTTGAAAAAAAATTAATATTTTTTACTTTTTGCTATAATAAATATCCCCCAAAAATATATATATAAAAAAAAAATTTCCTCAGTTTAGGCCGATACGTATTCTTCTACATATTTTTCGTAAAAGAAAAAATCGCAATAAGCGTTTATTGATTGGTTTGCGCAAAAGTTAAAGCGTTTACAAAATAAGGGGTATTTTTATTAATATTTTTTTTTTTACTAGTAATCAGCGTTTTTTTTCCGGTACTGCGACATTATGGCGGACACTTTTGACACATTTTTGGGACTATTGGCATTTTTATAGGGATCAGTGCTATAATAATGCATTAGATTACTATAAAAATGCCACTGGCAGGGAAGGGGTTAACACTAGGGGGCGGGGAAGGGGTTAAGTATGTCCCTGGGTGTGTTCTAACTGTAGGCGGGGGTGGCCTCACTAGGGGAAATCACTGATCTTCTGTTCATACATTGTATGAACAGAGGATCAGCATTTCCCCCCCTGACAGGACCGGGAGCTGTGTGTTTACGAGCTATGTAACGAGCGATCACGTGTGCCCGGCGGAAATTCCCCATCAACCCTGAGACTACATTTACCCCCGACCCCTCATCTTTTTTGGGGGGAAGGTGAGAGGGGGGGTGTGTCCCTGAATGGCATTTTGGAAATGTGGTCACACTATGGTAGGGGCCTCAGTGCATTACTTTGGTGCGGCTGGTAGGGGCCTCAGTGCATTACTTTGGGGCAGCTGGTAGGGGCCTCAGTGCATTACTTTGGGGCGGCTGGTAGGGGCCTCAGTGCATTACTTTGGGGCGGGCTGGGAGGGGCCTCAGTGCATTACTTTGGGGCGGCTGGTAGGGGCCTCAGTGCATTAATTTGGGGCGGCTGGTAGGGGCCTCAGTGCATTACTTTGGGGCGGCTGGTAGGGGCCTCAGTGCATTACTTTGGGGCGGCTGGTAGGGGCCTCAGTGCATTACTTTGGGGCGGGCTGGTAAGGGCCTCAATGCATTACTTTGGGGCGGGCTGGCAGGGGCCTCAGTGCATTACTTTGGGGCGGCTGGTAGGGGCCTCAGTGCATTACTTTGGGGCGGCTGGTAAGGGCCTCAGTGCATTACTTTGGGGCGGGCTGATAGGGGCCTCAATGTATTACTTTGGGGCGGCTGGTAGGGGCCTCAGTGTATTACTTTGGGGAGGCTGGTAGAGGCCTCAGTGCATTACTTTGGGGCGGGCTGGTAGGGGCCTCAGTGCATTACTTTGGGGCGGGCTGGTAGGGGCCTTAGTGCATTACTTTGGGGAGGCTGGTAGGGGCCTCAGTGCATTACTTTGGGGCGGGCTGGTAGGGGCCTTAGTGCATTACTTTGGGGAGGCTGGTAGGGGCCTCAGTGCATTACTTTGGGGCGGGCTGGTAGGGGCCTTAGTGCATTACTTTGGGGAGGCTGGTAGGGGCCTCAGTGCATTACTTTGGGGCGGGCTGGTAGGGGCCTCAGTGCATTACTTTGGGGGGGGCTGGTAGGGGCCTCAGTGCATTACTTTGGGGTGGGCTGGTAGGGGCCTCAGTACATTACTTTGGGTCGGCTGGTAGGGGCCTCAGTGCATTACTTTGGGCGGGCTGGTAGGGGCCTCAGTGCATTACTTTGGGGCGGCTGGTAGGGGCCTCAGTGCATTACTTTGGAGCGGCTGGTAGGGGCCTCAGTGCATTACTTTGGTGCGGCTGGTAGGGGCCTCGGTGCATTACTTTGGGGTGGCTGGTAGGGGCCTCAGTGCATTACTTTGGGGCGGCTGGTAAGGGCCTTGTGCATTACTTTGGGGCAGCTGGTAGGGGCCTCAGTGCATTACTTTGGGCGGGCTGGTAGGGGCCTCAGTGCATTACTTTGGGGCGGCTGGTAGGGGCCTCAGTGCATTACTTTGGGGCGGGCTGGTAGGGGCCTCAGTGCATTACTTTGGGGCGGGCTGGTAGGGGCCTCAGTGCATTACTTTGGGGCGGCTGGTAGGGGCCTCAGTGCATTACTTTGGAGCGGCTGGTAGGGGCCTCAGTGCATTACTTTGGGGCGGGCTGGTAGGGGCCTCAGTGCATTACTTTGGGGCGGGCTGGTAGGGGCCTCAGTGCATTACTTTGGGGCGGCTGGTAGGGGCCTCAGTGCATTACTTTGGGGCGGGCTGGTAGGGGCCTCAGTGCATTACTTTGGGGCGGCTGGTAGGGGCCTCAGTGCATTACTTTGGGGCGGCTAGTAGGGGCCTCAGTGCATTACTTTGGGGCAGCTGGTAGGGGCCTCAGTGCATTACTTTGGGGCAGCTGGTAGGGGCCTCAGTGCATTACTTTGGGGCAGCTGGTAGGGGCCTCAGTGCATTACTTTGCCCAGAGGCCCATAATGCTGACAAGACAGCCCTGATCTGCAAGGCCCTGAGGGCCACACAGTAGAAACTACAGGGCTGCGGATTGTATGCCAAGGCCCTGAGCATTCTTGGACCTCATTACTGACTTTACTGGTAGGCTGTACATGCCCAGTTCAGCCTTGGGTCCAAAGATATATATTTTCAGAAAGTAGAAGGACCTGTTGAGGACCCCAGGCGCCATGTAAACGAGACCCCCCACCCTCACCTGTACTCTACGGATGTTTGTGAGACACGTTTAGCTCGGCTAGAAGACAGCTCGGCTCATCCCTCATAATAAAACTGTTGCACTGAGTCAACGGTGGGTGATTTGAAGGAAAACAGAGCATGTAATCAGGACCAGGGAGGGGGGGTCTATGATGCCAACAGACTCTTGTGCTGTCAGCTATAGAAATAATTAGAATGTCATCCCCCTGGCAAAGAAAATGTAAATACATCTAAAATACGACATAATGACATTCTCCTCTGTGAGCCAGGAGGATCTGCTTCAAATAAAGGCAGCATTAGAGGAACAATTACATCTCAGGGACAGGTTGGGAGAGACACAGACCTCACTGGAGCCAGCAGGCTGAAGGAGGGGAGCTCCGTAAATCTTGTCCCATCACAGGCAGGAATGTTATTAGCAGCTGCATTGTAAAGCCTGCGGCTGCCAGCGCTATCTCTGCAATGGATCACGAGCACTTTCTTCCCACTTTCATTCACTGAGTGCAATGGCCAGAACGTTTTTAAAAGAGGGCTTTAAAGAAAGTAGGTGGACGGAGGGCCTATAACTTATTTATCTCAACGATGGCCTCCAGCGCTGGGCCTCATTTACAGCGACAAACGTCACCGAAGGCCGCGCTGTAAAGAGAAATGGTTTTGTATTTTCAGCGAGGAATTATTGTAAAATAATTGGTTTTGGATGCAGATTTTTACATTTTGTTGGCTTGCTGCGCCTGCACCATGTGTTTCATTGAGCTGTGGCTTCGTTGGCATCTCTGGCACCCTGGGCGGGTCATTTTTTTAACACCTTTTCCCTTAAAACTATTTTGAGTAATCATAAGAGATATAGGGCCAGATTCTCGTAGAACTGCGGCGGCGTAACGTATCCCGTTTACGTTACACCGCCGCAAGTTTTCAGCGTAAGTGCCTGATTCACAAAGCACTTGCCTGTAAACTTGCGGCGGCGTAGCGTAAATGCGTCCGGCGCAAGCCTGCCTAATTCAAATGGGGCGTGTATCATTTAAATTAGGCGCGTTCCCGCGCTGAACGTTCTGCGCATGCTCCGTTTTGAAATTTCCCGCCGTGCTTTGCGCGAAATGACGTCGCACCGGCATAATCTTTTGAACGGCAACGTGCGTTACGTCCTTTCCTATTCACGACTTACGTACCTTTGTGGATCGCCGTAAACAGCTAATTTGCATACCCGACGCGGAAAACGACGCAAACTCCATCCAGCGGGCACCGAAGTATTGCACCTAAGATCCGAAGGCATACGAAGCCGTAAGCCTGTCGAATCTTAGCCAAAAGCCGTCGTATCTTGTTTGTGAATCACAAATTAAGATACGACGCAGCAAATTTGAAAATACGCCGGAGTATCAGCAGATACTTCCGGCGTATTTGTTCTGTGAATCTGGCCAATAGTTTGTCTGAGCACTAATGGAATCACCATTTGAACAAGGCACCTAATCCCAAAAAAGATATTGGCCCGGATTCAGAATTGAGATACGACGGTGTATCTCCTGATACGCCGTCGTATCTCTGAGTCCGGCCGTCGTATCTATGTGCCTGATTCAGAGAATCAGTTACGCATAGATTTCCCTAAGATCCGACTGGCGTAAGTGTCTTACACCGTCGTATCTTAGGCTGCATATTTACGCTGGCCGCTAGGTGGCGCTTCCGTATTATTACGCGAGGAATATGCAAATGAGGAGTTACGCCGATTCAGAAACGAACGACTGCCCATCGCTTTTTTTTAATGTCGTTTGCGTTCGGCTTTTTCCGGCGTAAAGTTACCCCTGCTATATGAGGCGTATCCTATGTTAAGTATGGACGTCGGGCCAGCGTCAAATTTTCCGTCGATTACGTTGTTTGCGAATAGGGCTGTGCGTTGAAAGCATTGGCTTTTTGCGGGTTAATTTGGAGCATGTGCACTGGGTTACGTTCACGGACGGCGCCGTTAGTCAAAAACTTCATTTACGTGGGGTCATGTTTTACTTACATAAAACACGCCCACCTCTTCACAATTTGAATTAGGCGCGCTTACGCCGGCAGATTTACGCCGCCGTAACTTAGGGCGCAGGTTCTTGGTGAATACAGAACCTGCCTCACTAAGTTACGGCGGGCTATCTGAATCTAGCTCTATAACTTTTGCGCAAACCAATCAATAAACGCTTATTGCGATTTTTTTTTACCAAAAATATGTAGAAGAAAACGTATCGGCCTAAACTGAGGGGAAAAAAAATGTTTGATATATTTTTTGGAATTATTTATTATAGCAAAAAGTAAAAAATATTGAATTTTTTTCAAAACTGTTTTTTGTTTTTGTTTATAGCGCAAAAAATAAAAACCGCAGAGGTGATCAAATACCACCAAAAGAAAGCTCTATTTGTGGGAAAAAAAGGACGTCAATTTTGTTTGTGAGCCACGTCGCGCGACCGCGCAATTGTCAAGTTAAAGCGTCGCAGTGTCCAATCGCAAAAAGTGGCCCGGTCATTAACCAGCAAAATGGTCCGGGGCTGAAGTGGTTAATAATAAAATGTGGACATTTTTGAAGAAAAAAAAAAAGTTTCTGTTGGTATATATTTTCACATGTAGGCTTGAGTTACCAACAAAAAAAATGCACTTTATTTATTTAATGCTCAAATCCAAAATTTTTCAATTTTTAGTGCTCTGTTTTAGGTAGTTTTAGTAAAACATGGATCCTGCTGCCATATATATATACAGTGGGCTGGATTCAAGAAGCGATTGCGCCTGTGTAACCATAAGTTACACAGCGCAATTGCTTACTTGCCCTGGCGTAACGAATGCTCCTGATTCAGGAACCTCGTTACGCCAACTGCAGCCTAAGATATGCGCGGCATAAGGCTCTTATGCCCGCATATCTTAGGCTGCATTCTTGCGATGGCCGCTAGGTGGCGTTTCCGTTGTGCTCAGCGTATAGTATGCAAATTGCATACTAACACCGATTCACAACGTTGCGCGAGCCCTGCGTACGCAATTTACATCGTTTCCGTACGGCGGTTTTCGCGTAAGGCTGCCCCTGCTATTAGCAGGGGCAGCCAATGTTACGTTTACCCATCGTTCCCGCGTCGCGAAATTTACGTAGTTTGCGTAAGTGAATCGTGAATGGCGCTGGACGCCATTCACTTTGAAGCAAATGACGTCCTTGCGACGTCATTTGCCGCAATGCACGTCGGGAAAGTTTCCCGACGGAGCATGCGCTCTACGCTCGGCGCGGGAACGCGCCTAATTGAAATGATTCCCGCCCCCTACGGGATCATTTAAATTGCGCGCGCTTACGCCGGGCATTTTGCCGGCGCGCCCACGCAATTTACGGAGCTACTGCTCCGTGAATCAAGGGCAGCGCAGTAAATTTGCGGGGGCGCAGGGCAAAAACGTTGCCCTGCGCCTCCGTAAAAAATGCGCAAAGCTACTTGAATCCATCCCAGTATTTTTTGTTTTAAATGATTCCCGCCCCCTACGGAATCATTTAAATTGCGCGCGCTTACGCCAGGCATTTTGCCGGCACGCCCACGCAATTTACGGAGCTACTGCTCCGTGAATCAAGGGCAGCGCAGTACATTTGCGGGGGCGCAGGGCAAAAACGTTGCCCTGCACCTCCGTAAAAAATGCGCAAAGCTACTTGAATCCATCCCAGTATTTTTTTTTTTTTTAAGCAAAATTAGCCACTTTCACCCTGCTGCCCAATTAGCCAACTTGTTAAACCTTCTGGAGTTAAATTGACATTTTCAGCAGTGCGCAAATCACCTGTTCCCCTCGGCGGTAATGTGATTAAAGGGTAACCTCTATAATGGGAACAGGCTGACAAATGACAATTGAACAGCGCTAATCGGATTATGGAAAAGGCAGGATTCCCCCAGGTACAATGCATCACGACTTGTCACAGAACCTACAAACTCACTTCTCCTGGCAGCAGCTCCAGAAAATTAAAACACAATTTAGGTAAAAGTCTCCACTACTAAGCATGTTAGCATGTTAAACCCGATCTCCGCGTCCCGGCTCGTCCTGTACACCGCCTGTAATTAATGTCACATCAGCCGGGACACAAAGCAAATTTGTCAGGGCGCACATTAAACAACTCGCCAGGACGTTTTACCGTTACCGGATCTCAGAACAATAAGGGAACGGGAAATTTAACACAGCGCCGGCGCAAAACCAGGTACCAAATCAAGGCAAACAGTTCCGAAAACCATATACAGGGCATCAGATCTGTGCTTTTGTTTCGGAAGATGACTTTCCTCTAGGCGGAACTCGTATTTGAGATGCCGTTCATTTGAATGACACCTCAAATCGCGGTGCCGGTCTGCCGCAATTGTCACATGATAAAACGTCCTGCAATCACGGCAACACGCATCGCGGGACGCATGTCGCCACAAAGTAGCTCCTGAACTATTTTTGGGTGACATGCGTCCCGCCTGTTGCCACGATTGCAGCACATTTAATCAAGGTGGGCACGGTGAGGGTGCAGATGGTCACTGATGAGACAGGTGGGCACAGTGAGGCTGCAGATGGGCACTGACAAGACGGGTGGGCACAGTGAGGCTGCAGATGGGCACAGTGAGGCTTCAGATGGGCACTGATTCGACAGGTGGGCACAGTGAAGCTGCAGATGGGCACAGTGAGACTGCAGATGGGCACTGATGAGACAGGTGGGCACAGTGAGGCTGCAGATGGGCACAGTGAGGCTTCAGATGGGCACTGATTCTACAGGTGGGCACAGTGAGGCTGCAGATAGGCACAGTGAGGCTGCAGATGAGCACTGATGAGACAGGTGGGCATAATAAAACGTGCTGTAATCACGGCAACCCGCATCGCGGGACGCATGTCGCCACAAAGTAGCTCCTGAACTATTTTTGGGTGACATGCGTCCCGCGATGCCTGTTGCCACGATTGCAGCACATTTAATCAAGGTGGGCACGGTGAGGGTGCAGATGGTCACTGATGAGACAGGTGGGCACAATGAGGCTGCAGATGGGCACAGTGAGGTTGCAGATGGGCACTGATGAGACAGGTGGGCACAGTGAGGCTGGAGATGGGCACAGTGAGGCTGCAGATGGGCACTGATGAGACAGGTGGGCACAGTGAGGCTGCAGATGGGCACAGTGAGGTTGCAGATGGGCACTGATGAGGCAGATGGGCACAGTGAGGCTGGAGATGGGCACAGTGAGTCTGCAGATTGGCACTGATGAGACAGGTGGGCACAGTGAGACTACAGATGGGCACAGTGAGGCTGCAGATGGGCACTGATGAGACAGGTGGGCACAGTGAGGCTGCAGATGGGCACTGATGAGATAGGTGGGCACAGTGAGGCTGCAGATTGGCAGAGTGAGGCTGCAGATGGGCATTGTTGACCCTCTTTTCCACTTACAGTACATTTCCCACCCTAGGCTTATATTCGAGTCAATAAGTTTTCCACGTTTTTTTGTGGTAAAATTAGGTGCCTCGGCTTATATTCGGGTCGGCTTATACTCAAGTATATACGGTACATTTTATTTGGGTACAGCGTCGCAATTCTCAGTTAAAGTAATGCAGTGTGGTATCGCAAAAAATGGCCTGGTCAAGAAGGGGGGGGGGGTAGATCTTCCAGAGGTCAAGCGGTTAAAAAAAAAAAGGTCTTGGACATTATTTCATCTCTCTATTTATCTGTTTGCTTGAAGTCCAGATTTAAGAAAGAAAAGACGTACCTAAGATTTTCCGCACTCTAAGGAACGCATAACAAATCTAGGATACTTCGGGAGGAATAAACAGTTTGCTGACACCTCTTTGAAGCAAGGTATTCCCGTCAAGCCTTCCTGATCCTTTCTTTCACAAAAGTAATAGCGGGAACGTCAATCATCCGGAAAGCAAACATTCCCTAAGAGTGTAAGTTCAGGCCGCTCTTAAAAGGTTAATGAGCGCAGGAGAACGCAGTAAAACCACAGCTATTTAAATGAGCCTTAAGAAGGTAAGTGGAGGCGTACTTGTCGAGCATTTAACAGGCCATTTTTCAGGACGGCTTGCCATAACAGCTAGGCCTTTCAGCGGAGGTCTGGCACTTACCCAAACCTTATTACTCTCCATTTTATCACAATAAACCACTCGGCGGTGACTGGTTGATACAACTCTTTCGCTGGACCAACTCATAACGTCGTATCATCAAAGAAAGCATGCCACTTACTTGTGGCAGCACAAGCTGTTTCATTCTGGTTAGAAAAAAAAAAAAAAATTATGAGTGTTTCTGTATTAATGTACTTTTCCCGTCGTTTTTAATATTGTCTTTAAAAAAAAATGCTTCCCATTACCTCGGGAAATTTGGTTTTGATGGGATGTGCTTCTAAAGGCCTCGTACACACGATCGGATTTTCCGACAACAATTGTGTGATGGCCGGGTTTTTTTTTTTCCGGATAATCCCTTACATTGGCCAATAGGGAAAATGCCCTCATTACAATGGTGGTCAGGCTGCCACCCTATCAGCACCATTGGTATAATGCTGCTGGCTCTCTCCTCTCCCCATCTGATAACTCCAGCGTGCCGAGATTCCCCCGCTGACGTCAGCCTGGGAGGAGAGGAGAGAGCCGGGAGTCACGTGATCGCCTTGAGACACTGTGGAAACAGGTAGAAATAATATATATATATATATATATATATATATATATATATATATTTTTTTTTTAATATAGCGCAGGCACTAGGACACAGGTTGTCATCTAACAGAGGGCATTATATAACGATCAGATCATTTCGTAGCAGCAGGGAGAGGAGCAGATAGGTGCTAGTGGGAGCTAGCAGGCAGGGAGGGGAGGGGGAGGAGGGCACAAACACAGGAGAGCAGGGCTGCAGATGACGGAGTCACGCAAACTGACCACGGTGTCAGGGCTCAGCAGCCATGATATAACGTGATCAGTTTACAGGGGGGGGCACAGTGAGGCAGGATCAGACAGTTATTTCAGGTGATAGAAAGGGGCCAAATTACACAGCACAAGCACTATGCTGTATAACATGCTTTAAGGGAACAGGATCTGTTTTTTTTTTTTTTTTTAGGTTAACAAACGCTTTAAGAGTTCCCTTTACAGGAACTAAGGGGCCAAGCCCAACCCCTAAAAAACAACCCCACACCATAATCCCCCCTCCACCAAATGATTTGGACCAGTGCACAAAGCAAGGTCCATAAAGACACAGAGTTTCTTGAGTGGTCTACACAGAGTCCTGATTAGACACGCGCACTGCCAAAAAATGTGTAAGTTTACAATTCATTTGTTTTTTGCTTTTTTGGAGATTCGGAATTCAGAAATTTGGAAATTTGAAAATTCGGAAATTCGAAAATCCAAATTTCTGATATTTCGAATTCTGAATTTTCGAATTTCTGATTTTCGATTTTCCGATTTTCAAATTTTCGACTTTTGTAATTTTTGATTTTGTAATTTTTGAATACCGGATATTCAACTTTTGTAATTTAGTCATTTTTGATTTCTGAATTTCTAAATTAGAATTTTCGAATTTCTGATTTTCTAAAATTGGTTTTGAAGTTTTTGAATTTTCAAAATTTCCGAAATTCCAAATATTACATTTTCGAATTTCTGATTTTCGAATCTCTGCTTTTCTAATGTTCTAATTTCGACATTTTGGAATTTCTAATTTTGGAATTTCTAATTATTGAATATTTGAATTTTTGAAAATCTGGAAAAAAAGAAAGAAAATCAGTAAAATTCGAAATAGTAACTAACTATTAAATTGAAATTTCCTTTCAAATTTGGCTGTTAGCGAATGTAACAAATACAAATTCATCTGAAGTTACAAATTATCCGAAATAAAGAATGCCGCATCTAAACAAATGGAATGGAACAAATTAATAATACATAATAATAATAATAATAATAATAATAATAATAATAATAATAATTGTGTTTTTTATTTTGTTTTGTGTTTTTTATTTTGTTTGTTTATTTTTTGTGGTTGAACTGGATGGACTTGTGTCTTTTTTCAACCTGACTAACTATGTAACTATGTAATAATAATAATAATAATAATAAAAGGTTTTATTATAATGATGGTCAGGTGTCTTCAACATCTGGCCATGCAGTGTAGGTGAATGGATGTCCCATATACAAGTCCCATCTTCATATGCAAGTCATGTAAAAATCCAGCAAGATAACAAAGACAATAGGGTAAAAAACAAGCCCTGTAGAATATATTTTAATGATTAGCGCACATAATAAATAGACGTCCCTTGTGGCCGGTTTGGCAGAGCTCTACCACTTTCCCTCTCATTCTTATCCAGCTGCTGCTAAAGTCCTTCACTCGCCGCCGTTTCCCCGATATTTCCTCGCTAAATGAGCGAGTTCAGAGAAACGGCTCGCAGTTTGCTTCCTGCTATTCAGCAAACTCATTTCACAGCCCAAAAATACCTGAAGAAAAGCACAATGGCGGATCCCAGGGGCGATGACCTACTGGTGTAAGAATTCTGGGCAACGCTAAGCAAAAGCCGCACCAAAAAAAAAGTCGTTTACAAAGCTGCAAAATCCTTGTCGCAGATACATGAAGATGCATTGTATGAAGTGAACACTTCATGCGTGTTAAAGGGGCACTGCAAACTAAATAAGCAATCAAACCTTGATGTGCATACAAAGAGTATAGCCAATTAAATCACCAACCCAACCCAGCCGGTAACCTGCTTATCTGGGAACCCCTGTTTATGATGCAGGTGAGCAATTCCCAAACACACCCATTGGAAGTTCCTTGCCGCCTCCCCCTGGTGTAAAAAATAGGAGAAATGAAATTCACATACTAGTAATTAGCAGTGCCGAGACAAGGTCATCTAGAGCCCAGGGCCAATATGTCAACCCCCCCCCCCCCCCAGATGTATGAGCATTATATGTCTGCGAAGATCAACTTCCCCCCCCAAAAAAAAAAATTGAGCACCAATCTGCATGCTCAACCCCAAGCACCCAGCTCAAATCCTCTCTCGTCCCATATGCCCCCCCCCGCACAAATCACCCCCCCCCAAAAGTCTTCCCCCTTCTAGCACAAATCCTCTACCCCTCAAATTTCCCCTTCAAGCACAACCCCCCCATTCCAAATCCCCCACTTCCAGCACAAATCCCCACCAATCACCCATCCAAGCACTCTGCTTAAATCCTCTCTCGACCCATATGCCCCTACACAAATTACTCCCCACCCAAAGAAAAAAAGTCTTCCCCCTCCTAGCATAAATCCTCTACCCCTCAAATTAAACCCCCCAATCCCCCATCCAAGCACCCAGCTCAAATCCTCTCTCGACCCATATGCCCCCTGCACAAATCCCCCCCAAAAAGTCTTCCCCCTCCTAGCATAAATCCTCTACCCCTTAAATTTCCCCTCCAAGCACAACCCCCCCCGTTCCAAATCCCCCACTTCCAGCACAAATTCCCCTCCCCAATCCCCCATTCAAGCACCCATCTCAAATCCTTTCTCGACCCATATGCCCCCCCCCCCACCAAAAAAAAGTCTTCCCCCTCCTAGCATAAATCCTCTACCCCTCACATTTCCCTTCCAAGCACAATCCTCCTCCCCCATTCCAAATCCCCCACTTCCAGCACAAATTCTTCTCCCCCAATCCCCCATCCTAGTACCCCCCCCCCCCCACACACACATACACACATTTCTCCTCCTAGCACAAATACCACCTTATCACAACTCTTACCCCCTGCTGCCTCCTAAATTCCCCTTCTCAACACAACTCCCCCCCTCTAATCTCCTTGTGGTGCCCCCCCCCCACCTCAAATGATACCACAGTGACCCTCCTGCCCACCCCTTGTCCTGGGCACTGCTAATTAGATTCACGCCTGCAATCTGAGTTCCCGCTCACAATTTTTGCGTGTTTTTCTTGCTATTCCACGCATCACGTCGCGCTTAGGGCAGCCTATTCACTTGTATGCGCATGTGTCGCTCCAAAAGAAGCTCCTGCTCCTTTTTGGGTGACAAGCTTAGCGCAATTGTTTACGTGTGATTCTGTACTGCGACAATTGCGGCAAGGAGCGCACTGCGTTTGGGGTGCTATGAAGAATAATGGCGCCCAAGCATGCGTTGCACGTTTTGCCGCGATTTGTGAACAGGCCTTGGGGCCCGTTTGGTCTCTGAAGAGCATTTGATGATTGTTCAGAAGTTGTTGTATCGCCTCTGAGTCCTCAACGCCTGCTTTAACCCCTTGAACCCCGCATTAGCGAACGCGGTTGCAGGGAGGTTGCAGAGTGGCCTTATTCACTTGAATGGGTTCTGTTCTAAAGGAACAGAGGGTACAGGTCAAATAATCTGTGTACCTCTCGCAGTCTTCCTGATGTGTTCCAGTCTGCTTTATCAAGATGCTTGCCACCTTCTGGACAGTATTGGACACTGCAGTTTGGTAATGCAGCAGCTGCACACCTGGCCCTAATCAGTAGTGTTTAAATTGGAAGTAGTAGGGCATGCAGGTGGCACCCGATCAAAGGTGTCTGAACACTGACCTGCCTGGGTACTTGGATCTGATTGGATCAGAGGACCAGATTACAAGCTTTAAAACCACTTGCTGACCAACTAACTGGGAATGTACGTCATGATTTTGACGTTAAATACCGTTGTTTTGGCAGCAGCTAGCTGTCATAAGACCCCTTTCACACTGGGGCATTTTTCATGCGCTTTAGCATTAAAAAAAGCGCCTGTAAAGCACCTGAAAGAAGCTGCATCTGCAATCCCAATGTGAAAGCTCCCCAATCGTTCCAGAAATCATTGAAAACACTTGCCTTATATCCTCCAGCTCATGTTGTGGCTGTATACATCATATATGAGGGCAGCACAGTGGTGTAGTGGGTACAGGGCTCAAGTCCTGCGGGAACGCGTGGGAACGCAGTTCCTGCACTTTTTTCACAGCAGGAACGCAGTTCCCTTTGCAGGACTAGAGCAGCCGAGCCGCCCGAGCCAATCCTTCACTAAGCGGCGATGCCCAGCTCGAGTCACTGTCAGGGGCAGGCGAACCTTAGTAATCCTTTATGTTACTGGCCGCTTCCTGTATATGGATTCATCGGGTAGTGTGCGGGTATTCAGTCACTTCCTTGATGCCGCAATGTCTCCTGGGAGCTTTTGTCATTGTTCCCAGGAGACATTGCGGCATTGAGGATGTGACGGAATACCCGCACACTACCCGATGAATCCATATACAGGAAGCGGCCAGTAACATAAAGAATTACTAAGGTACAGTGGATCGAGAAAAAAAACATGCAGTTTAGTAATTATGCATATGAGCGTATCATTTTTTTTTTTTGGTGGGGAGTGGATCTTGGGTGGGAGTTCCCACACTTTTTTCCCCAGCGCTTGATCCCTGAGTGTGTAGCACTCTCGCCTAGCAGTAAAAAGGGTCGCTGGTTCGAATCCCGACCATGACACTACCTGCCTGGAGTTTGCATGTACTCCCTGTGCCCGCGTGGGTTTCCTCCGGGTACTCCGGTTTCCTTCCACCCTCCAAAGACATGCTGGTAGGTTAATTGGCTTCTGCCTAAATTGGCCCTAGCATATGAATGTGAGTTAGGGACCTTAGATTGTAAGCTCCTTGAGGGTAGGGACTGATGTGAATGTACAATGTATATGTAAAGCGCTGCGTAAATTGACAGCGCTATATAAGTATCTAAATAATAATAATAATAATATGTGGGCATGTGAAGCCCAGTTCCTTTTTCTTCCTGGTTTTCAGGGAGAGGTGCATGCTGGGCGATTTTTAGTGTCATAATTTCCCAGGAGGACCAGGAACTAGGCAGATTACGAAATCTGCCTAGTAACAGCCAGATAGAAGTGAGTAAAAAAAGGAACTCCGCTTTAACAGCCGGCTCTCACCGCTGTCAGTCTGCAATCGTGACCGGGAAGACTACCCTGAAGTAGAGCGATCCGAAAGCGAGGCTTGAACCGCTCGTGGAAGGGACGACATCAATGGTGGTGCAGAGGACGGTCTATGTGGACAGCTTTACCCCAGGTGCCTCCGTACTTAGATGTCCCTGTTTTAATCATCAACCATGTGAGTTTCTAAATGTTGTACCTTCATTAATGTAACCATATTGCTACACTTAGGCCGCGTACACACGGTCGGTTCAAACCAATGGAAACGGACCGAAGGACCGTTTCATCGGGCCAAACCGATCGTGTGTAGGCCCCATCGGTCCGTTATCCTTCGGTCGAAAAATGTAGAACTTGCTTTAAAATTCAACCGATGGACACCTAACCGATCGGTCAAAACCGATGGTTAAAAGGTCAAAAGGTCGCGCATGCTCAGAATCAAGTCTACACATGCTTGGAAGCATTGAACTTCGTTTTTTTTCAGCACGTTGTGTGTTTTACGTCACCGCGTTCTGACACGATCGTTTTTTCAACCGATGGTGTGTAGGCACATCAGACCATCAGTCAGCTTCATCGGTGAACCGGTGAAACGGTCCTTCAGTCCGTTCTTATCGGATGGACTGATCGTGAGGAGCCTCTCTTCTCTTTTATACATTGTTGTGACATGACGCTACTCTTATATCAAGACATCACTTGTATATCAAGTCAAGGTTTATTAAAAATTTAGCTTGTCTTGCAAAACGCTCTCAAACCAAGTTGCTCTCAAACCAAGGTTTTACTGTATTGAATTGAATCCAGGCTGCAACATTTAAAAATGTGGAAAAAGCGAAGCGCTGTGGATACTTTCAGGATGCACTGTACTGTATATGTTTAAAATGTAACTGAACTCACTGCAATATGTAACCTTTTACACATCTGCCCTTTATTCCTTATTTTGCCGAGCATGAAGTTGCCTAGCTTAATACTGTGGTATTCTGGTTATGAAAAGGTGAAAGGGTCGAAGGTTCAGACAACTCGCACAGTTTTTTCGCTCCTCCATAGAAGAAGGGTGAATTTGGATTTTGAAGGCGATCGTCAAAGCATGAAGAAACCCTTCTGGCCCTCGGTGGAGACACTGGCTGCTGTTATCTATAATAAGAATCTGCTGGTGGCATGTACTGTTCTCTTCAACCACACAATACGTCATTTAGAATAATTCCCAGGAATGCCTTTGATAATGGTGGTCTGTTGGTGTTGCTTCACCCTTGTTCTCCAGATTGCTCCGAATAAATCTGACCATACCTAGGATGACTGTCAGCGGCATGAGGTACATTAGAGCTAATTTGTGATAATCGGTATCCCTCTTCCTGATCATTATCTGGATATTGATAAGTGACCTGGCGGCAAAATGACTGTAGTGGTATAGCCCTCTTCCAATGCAATTCAGAAGTCTGCACCTGCTAGTAGCTGCTGAATCCCAACAATACTACCAGATCTGCACGTCTATGGTTGGCTTAAGGCCTAAAGCCGGCCATACATGGATCAAAATGTGGCCAATTCAGCAGGGACCGACCACGTATCGATCTATGTATGGGCAGGCTGGTCATACAAAAGTCTTCCAATCGACTTCCTAACAAGCAGCCTGTCCATTTTACCCGGAATATCAGTGCCGTCGGGTATAGACGCCAGCACTGATCAGTGTGTTCTGACTGCGGGGAAGGCTCCCCACCATCAGAACACAATAGCGCAGCTGGAGTGGTTCCCCCATCCACTTCAAAAAGTGGGGATGGGGGAATCAGATCATTTTTTTCATTTAGCCCATTGGCTGAACAGAGAAAAATGATTAATGTTTGTCCAGCTTAAAGATGCCTACAAACATTAGATACCTACAAAGGTGCCTACAACCATTGGATGCCTTCAGAGGTGGAGAAAAGATGTCCTACAACCATTAGATACCTACAAAGGTGCCTATGATTGGTGTAAAGATACCTACAAAGGTGCCTATGATTGGTGTAAAGATGCCTACAACCATAGATATCTACCAAGGTGCCTACAACCATTATATACCAAAGGTGCCTATGGTTGGAGTAAAGATGCCTACAAACATTACATACCTTCAGAGGTGCCCATGGTTGAAGTAAACATGCCTACAAACATTACAAAATTCCTACAAAAGTGCCTATGGTTGGAGTAAAGTGCCTACAACCATTAGATACCTTCAAAGGTGCCTATGATTGGTGTAAAGATGCCTACAACCATGGATATCTATCAAGGTGCCTACAACCATTAGATACCTACAAAGATGCGTATGGTTGGAGTAAAGATGCCTACAACCATTAGATAGCTACAAAGGTGCCTACAACCATTAGATATCTACAAAGATGTCTATGGTTGTAGTAAAGATGCCTACAACCATTAGATACCTACAAAGATGTCTATGGTTGTAGTAAAGATGCCTACAAACATTAAATAAATTCAAAGGTGCCTATGATTGGTGTAAAGATGCCTACAAACATTACATACCTTCAAAGGTGCCTATGATTGGTGTAAAGATGCCTACAAACAACCATAGATATCTACCAAGGTGCCTACAACCATTATATACCTACAAAGGTGCCTATGGTTGGAATAAAGATGCCTACAACCATTAGTAGGCATGTGCATTTCGTTTCGTTCCGAATCGAAATTCGGACGAATTTTTCATTATTCGGACATTCGGATGAATACGAATTCCCGAATTGCAATATTAATGAATTTACCGAATCCGAACGAACGTTTTCGATTCCGAATCGAAATTCGATCGGAATTCGAATTTTTTTTTTTTTTTTTTTTTTTCGAATTCCGATCGAATTTCGTCCGCGGGTTTTCGAGTTGGAATTCGAAAAAAAAATTTTTTTTTTTTTTTTTTTTTTTGGAATTCCGATCGAATTTGGTCCGCGGGTTTTCGATTTGGAATTCGAAAAAAAAAAAATTATTTTTTTTTTTTTGGAATTCCGATCGAATTTCGTCAGCGGGTTTTCGATTTGGAATTCGAATTTTTTTTTTTTTTTTTTTTCGAATTCCGATCGAATTTCGAAATTATATTCGAAGAGAGAATTTTCGAATTCGACCGGATTTTTCGAAATTCGGTCGAAAACGAACGAGTTCCGAAAACGAATTTAACACATGTAACGAACCTAACTTAACGAAATTAATTAAATAACGAATTAAAACGAAACGAAACGAAATTTTCCCTTTTGCACATGCCTAACCATTAGATAGCTACAAAGATGCCTATGATTTAGTAAAGATGCCTACAAACATTAAATACCTTCAAAGGTGTCCATGGTTGGAGTAAATATGCCTACAACCATAGATATCTACCAAGGTGCCTACAACCATTATATACCTACAAAGGTGCCTATGGTTGGAGTAAAGATGCCTACAACCATTAGATAGCTACAAAGATGCCTATGATTTAGTAAAGATGCCTACAATCATTAGATACCTTCAAAGGCTCCTATGGTTGGAGTAAATATGCCTACAACCATAGATATCTACCAAGGTGCCTACAACCATTATATACCTACAAAGGTGCCTATGGTTGGAGTAAAGATGCCTACAACCATTAGTTAGCTACAAAGATGCCTATGATTTAGTAAAGATGCCTACAACCATTAGATACCTTCAAAGGTTCCTATGGTTGGAGTAAATATGCCTACAAACATTACATACCTTCAGATGTGCCCATGGTTGAAGTAAACACGCCTACAAACATTACAAAATGCCTACAAAAGTGCCTATGGTTGGAGTAAAGTGCTTACAACCATTAGATACCTTCAAAGGTGCCTATGATTGGTGTAAATATGCCTACAACCATGGATATCTATCAAGGTGCCTACAACCATTAGATACCTACAAAGGTGCCTATGGTTGGAGTAAATATGCCTAAAAACATTACACACTCTCAGAGGTGCCTATGATTTAGTAAAGATGCCTACAACCATTAGATACCTTCAAAGGTGCCTATGATTTAGTAAAGATGCCTACAAACATTAAATACCTTCAAAGGTTCCTATGGTTGGAGTAAACATGCCTACAAACATTACATACCTTCAGAGGTGCCCATGGTTGAAGTAAACATGCCTACAAACATTACAAAATGCCTACAAAAGTGCCTATGGTTGGAGTAAAGTGCTTACAAGCATTAGATACCTTCAAAGGTGCCTATGATTGGTGTAAAGATGCCTACAACCATGGATATCTATCAAGGTGCCTACAACCATTAGATACCTACAAAGGAGCCTATGGTTGGAGTAAAGATGCCTACAACCATTAGATAGCTACAAAGGTGCCTACAATCATTAGATACCTACAAAGATGTCTATGGTTGTAGTAAAGATGCCTACAAGCATTAAATACATTCAAAGGTGCCTATGATTGGTGTAAAGATGCCTACAACCATTAGATACCTACAAAGGTGCCTATGGTTGGAGTAAAGATGCCTACAAACATTACATACCTTCAAAGGTGTCCATGGTTGGAGTAAAGATGCTTACAACCATTAGATACCTACAAGGGTGCCTACAAACATTAGATAACTACAAACATGGCTAAAAAAAATTTACATGGCAAAATCATTATTATTATACAGGATTTATCTAGCGCCAACAGTACAATTACAATACAGTTCAATACATAAGGAATAGGAGGGCCTTGCTTGTGGAGCTTACAATCTAAACATTGTGTTTGTTCTTATGTGGGGGGGGGGGGTAAGGTCTGTCTCATGGTAAATGATGTCAGTCATTTGTGAAAAGTCTCGAAAACTGAAAAAAAAATATGATCAAGGGGTTCGGAATAGTAGACTACACCTCATGCTTTTGCTTCAATATACCTTTTTCAACCATGAGCGCACAAGTACATTTTTGACCAAGTCCTTTAAACCCAGTAAAACATTTGGAAAAAAAGAAACAGAACACCATAAAATAATCGATTTATATTTTTTAGATTTTGATTCAAATTTCCTTTTAATTTTCATTCGAATTTGTTTTCGAATCGAATTGTTTTCGAATTCGATTCAAATAGAATTTGTTTTTGAATCCGATTGAAATATTATCGAATCCGGTCGAAATATTTTCGAATTCGACCGGATTTTTAGAAATTCGGTCGAAAACGAACGAATTCCGAAAACGAATTTAACACATGTAACAAATCTAACTTAACAAAAATAATTAAATAACGAATTAAAACGAAACAAAACAAATTTTTCCCTTTTGCACATGCCTATCTATGAGTGCCAAGCTAGGGACTCAGAAGGGGTGCTGGAGTGACGCTTGAGGAAGATACTCAGTAAGAAGATTGAAAGAGCTCAGGAGATCCAGGGGCAGTGGATCAGGGGGTCTAAGTGATAGACTGGGAGCTCAGTTGAATGAAGATCTAAAAAACCTGTGTTAGAAACTATTGGAAAGTGTTCAAGATTGTTGCCATAGGAGATAGCGTGTCTACTGTCTACACATACAGATGTGGTGTCCAGCTGGGTGCCTTTCCCTGCGTGGCTGTCTACCTATAGAAGTCTCGCAGTCTGCCAAATTAACATTGCAACTACGAAAGAGTATCTTGGCCCTAACCCTCTCTCCCACAGTTCTGTTTAAGAGAAAATTCATCTTTTTGCATTCAAGAAGTCTCTAGCCTGGAGAGACCCAGACTTGGCTATAGGTTTATTTTGCCCCCCTTGCCCTATGGCATTTATATGTATTCTCTGTTGGCGTGGGTTACATGGGGGCGGGGGCCAAGTCCTGTAGTTGGCAGCTATGGACGCAAAATACAGGACACGGGAGCATGCCCGCAAGGTAACCCCCTTGGGAGAGCGCATCCCAGAGGGGGTTATCAGTAGTGTGGAGGAGCTGAGACAGCCGTCGAGGAACCCCAGAAGACGAGGACAGGGGCCACTCTGTGCAAAACGAGCTGCACAGTGGAGGTAAGCATGGGCGTCCGCTCCATAGGGCAAGGGGGGGCAATTGACCCCCCCTGGAAAATCCAGAAGGTGTTGAAGAGTCTCGCGGCCGCGGGCTGTCTAAGCGGTCCCGGGCCAGATGTCACACAGACACAGCGAGCAGAGTGAAGCCGCCTGCCCCTCCAGTGTTTATGTGTACACAGGGGGAGGGAACCTGCTGTGATCCAGCCGTGCTGATGGCTGATCTGAGGTACTGGGGGGGAGAGGAGGTCCGTCTGTGCTGAAGGGGGGGTCTGTGCTGAATGGAGGGGTCTGTGCGGAATGGGATGGCTGTGCTGAAGGGGGGGTCCATCTGTGCTGAATGGAGAGGTCTGTGCAGAATGGGGGGTCTGTGCTGAATGGAGGGGTCTGTGCTGAAGGGGGGGTCTGTGCTAAAGGGGGGTCTGTACATTCTCTAGGCTATATTTATATGGGCATGGAGTGAAGCTGAATTATCTCAAGAGCTATTTCACACTGCCAACTGGCCGCGTTATCGGTAAAGTGCCGCTTTACCATAGTTTTAGCTGCGCTATTCGGCCACTAGCGGGGCGCTTCTAATCCCGCTGCGGATAGAGCCCCCCCCCCCTGAAAAAATTTCGGCGGACGCCCATGGAAGTAAGTATGGTATGTTTGTTATTATTTTTATTTTTTTTAAAGCGGAGGTTCACCCGCACATGAACCTTTTTCCCCTTAGATGGATGCTCGTTTTGTCTAGGGAAATCGGCTAGTTGTTTTAAAATATGATCCGTACTTACCGTTTACGAGATGCATCTTCTCCGCCGCTTCCGGGTATGGGCTGCGGGACTGGGCGTTCCTATTTTGATTGACAGTCTTCCGAGAGGCTTCCGACGGTCGCATCCATCGCGTCACGATTTTCCGAAAGAAGCCGAACGTCGGTGCGCAGGCGCAGTATAGAGCCGCACCGACGTTCGGCTTCTTTCGGCTACTAGTGACGCGATGGATGCGACCGTCGGAAGCCTCTCGGAAGACTGTCAATCAAGAAGGAACGCCCGCTCCCGAAGACCCATACCCGGAAGCGACGGAGAAGATGCATCTCGAAAACGGTAAGTACGGATCATATTTTAAAACAACTAGCCGATTCCCCTAGACAAAACGAGCAGGAAGCTAAGGGGGAAAGATACAAAAATATATAATTGGGTGAACTCCCGCTTTAAATATCACTTTAATTGGCTTCCTCCCAAAAGATGTCCCTCTTTCTCTTCCTGGGAGGTGTGCAGATGGCTTCAGCACTCTGTAAAGGGCTCCAGTCTAATAACATGGTGCTATATACACTAGATGTTATAAAAATAAACCTATACAAACAATGTCTGTACTGTAAAATACTGCTGACTAATGATAAAAAAAAAATACAATGGTCCTTTAGAGTTGCTACTTGTGTTAGTAAAAGTTCACTTGAGCAGTTCTGAAATCTCTGAATCCACCTGGGTGACGTCAAGTGGAAAACAGTCGAGCAGCAAGGTACTAATTTAAGAGGAAATTACAACCTTTTAAACTTTTCATGGTGTGGTTCCAGGGCACATAACACACCTCACGCATCATTCCTGGAACTGATGACCGGCCCTATTTATTTCCCTCTGTCCCCTGGAGGAGACTGAACTCGGTCAGGAAGCAGGCAACACACAGTAAATAGACACATTAACTCTCTGTACCTCGAGGTTGTGTTTACGCCTTTGAGTGACAGATCTACCTGTGCGTCTTGCAGGCTTCGTACACTGCTGCAGTATATGTTGCCGATACTGAATCAGTAAAGCTGGCCAGAATTTTTCTGATGGTTAGTGGGGTCAAATCGACATTCAGTTTTGAGCATAGTGATGCGAATATTTTGAAGGGGCTGGATGGGGAATTTTTAATTTTCCTACAGTGAATGTGGTTTTATTTTGGGAAATTCCATTCATACCAAAATCGAAAGTTACATTTTTTTTTTTTTTTTTTTGTGATATGTGTGAAGTTTCTGTTGGCATTAAATTGGTACTGATAAGATTTTTTTGTTTTTTCAAAAATCATTATATGGTATCTTGATGCCGATGGTTTTGAAATGAGATGTCCAACAAGATCATAAAGGTGTGATTGTCACACTGAAATATTTCATTTCGGAATTTCATTTTCGTCCGAAAAATAAATTGATTTAGTTACTCCCGAAATTATTTTGTTTCGTTAAAAAAATGCATTCGTCCAAAAATCCGAATTAATTAACCACCCGCGCTATAGACGAAAGACGTCCATAGCGCGGCTCTCAAGTGCCGGGTGGACGTCCCTGGACGTCCTGCTATTTACATTCCCCGTGCGCGCCGCTGGGGGCACGCAGCGGGGAAACACTGTGTCCGCGATGTCCGCCAGGTTCCCGCGATCTGCGGTGACAGCAGGGACGTGGAGCTCTGTGTGTAAACACAGAGCTCCACGTTCTGTCAGGGAGAGAGGAGACAGATCTGTGTCCCTTTACATAGGGACACAGCATCGGTCACCTCCCCCAGTTAGTCCCCTCCCCCCACAGTTAGAACACACCCAGGGAATACATTTAACCCCTTCCTCACCCCCCTGCCAGTCACATTTATACAGTAATTAGTGCATTTTTATAGCACTGATCGCTGTATAAATGTGAATGGTCCCAAAATTGTGTCAAAAGTGTCCGATATGTCCACCGCAATATTGCAGGCCTGACAAAAAAATCTCAGACAGCCGCCATTACTAGTAAAGAAAAAAAAAAAAAAAACATAAATCTATCCCCTATTTTGTAGGCGCTATAACTTTTGCGCAAACCAATCAATATGCGCTTATTGCGATTTTTTTTTAACAAAAATATGTAGAAGAATACATTTTGGCCTAAAAGTAAAAAAATGTGTGTTTTTTTTCAAAATTCTCTGTCTTTTTTTGTATAAGTGCAAAAAAAAAAACGCAGAGGTGATCAAATACCACCAAAAGAAAGCTCTATTTGTGGGAAAAAAATGATAAAAATATAATTTACAGCATTGTATTCAATTGCCATTCAAAATGCGTCAGCGCTGAAAGCTGAAAATTGGTCTGGGCAGGAAGGGGGTTTAAGTGCCCAGTAATGAAGTGGTTAAGGTTGAATCTGTCATTGAAGGCTTATAGTGTCTGTCGGATGTTCTAAGAAGATTTGACGAAGCAACTAAACTGTACGACACCACGATCGTACATTTCTGGTTGAATTCTCCGCTTACAAGCTATAGTAGAATTCTAATGTTGTATGACTAGTAATAATTATACTTATTAATTATTATTACTAGTCAACCAACATTAGAATTCTTCTATAGCCTATGGGCAGAGCATTTGACCATAAATGCCCGTTTGTGGCGTTCGTATGTTTTTAGCTGCTTCGTCGAATCTTCATGTCTCTATAATGTCAAATCTTTTCTCTTTATGTAGAATAATCTCGGACTAATAGAGTTAGGTTAGGCACATTCGACCGCAGATTCGATAGACACAGATCACTATTGTTACCGTCATGTCGAAGCTTCATTCGATTTTCTAATGGTTAGTGGGGTCAAATTGAGAATCATTTTGGACCATAGTGACAAGAAATTTTGGATTTTTTTTTTTTTTTCAAATGATTAAATTTTTGTTTGGGAAATTCCATTAACACCAAAATCAAACGGTAAAAAATATTTTATTGTTGGCTCTATGTTTGTATTTTTTTTAAATGTTTAATAAAAATGCAAAACAAAAATAAATAAATAAATCTACTTTTTAAAAAATCTACCAGTGTATGGCCAGATAAATGTCTCTGGTTTTAGAATTAGATGTCCAACAAGATCATAAACGTGTGAGAGTCAGGTGTCGTCAACTACTTTGGATTTCAGTTTGTACGTTTGATTTCCTAAGGGTTAGTGGGCTCATATCAACGTTCATTTTTGACCACAGTGATAAGAAATTTCAAACAAGCAGGATGGAAATTGTTTCTCAAATTAATTAATTTATTTTGGAAAGTTTCCTTCATACCAAAGGGAAAGTTGATGTAAGGGGGCACTCTGATAGGGACCCCGATGTAATTGGACACTCTGATGGAGACACCTGATGTAAGGGAGGTGCTCTGATGGTGGCCCTGATGTAAGGGTGGTACTCTGATGGGGGCCCTGATGTAAGGGTGGTACTCTGATGGGGGCCCTGATGTAAGGGTGGCACTCTTATGGGGACCATATAGTAAGGGTGGTACTCTGATGGGGGCCCTCATGTAGGGGAGGTACTCTAATGGGGGCCTTGATGTAAGGGTGGCACTCTTATGGGGACCCTATAGTAAGGGTGGCACTCTGATGGGGGTCCTGATGTAAGGGAGGTACTCTGATGGGGGCCCTGATGTAGAGGAGGTACTCTGATGGGGGCCCTGATGTAAGAGAGGTACTCTGATGGGGGCCCTGATGTAAGAGAGGTACTCTGATGGGGGCCCTGGTATAAGGGTGGTACTCTAATGGGGTCCTGATGTTAAGGGTGGTACTCTGATGGGGCCCTGATGTAAGAGTGGTACTCTGATAGGGGCCCTGATGTAAAGGTTGTACTCTGATGGGGGCCCCGATGTAAGGGTGGTACCCTGATGGGGGCCCCGATGTAAGGGTGGTACCCTGATGGGGGCCCTGTTGTAAGGGTGGTACCCTCATGGGGGCCCTGTTGTAAGGGAGGTACTCTGATGGGGGCCCTAATGTAAGGGTGGTACTCTGACTGGGGCCCTGATGTAGGGGAGGTACTCTGATAGCGACACCTAGTGTGCGGGGGGGACTATGGCACAGGTTCTGTTAAATCATCCTAATCTAATGACAGCCTAATACATACTAGTGTTCCCTAATTACTCTTGCACCACCTCTGCACTGCCTAGCGTTACTTCCAGGTCATGACTCTCTGTGAAGAAGCATGAGGAGTGAACAAGGATAACTGGTTCCTTACATCTCAGTCACACTTTGTAAATGACTATCAGTGACTCACACACCACGTGGACATTCTACTCCTTAACTTTTTTAATTGCACCCTCAGCTCAGATAGGCTAGATCCAGTCCTAATCTGCTGAAAGAGAAGTTTACTGACCGAACCTCTGTAATTTTTAAATTGAATACCCCAGATTTAGTGGTTGGATGTAAGGGTCAGGGTTCATTCACACCAAGTTGCATTGATCTGCATTAAATAACGCAGGCTGAAGGCACAACGTGTTTCAACGCGCACCACGCCCTTGTGATATATTGTGGTGCATAGGGTTGAGCAAAGTGGTACACACAATGGGGTGGATTCAAGAAGCAATTGCGCCTGTGTAACCATAGGTTACACAGCGCAATTGCTTACTTGCCCCGGCGTAACGAGTGCTCCTGATTCAGGAACCTAGTTACGCCGACTGCAGCCTAAGATCTGCGCGGCATAAGGCTCTTATGCCCGCATATCTTAGGCTGCATTCTAGCGATGGCCGCTAGGTGGCGTTCCCGTTGTGCTCAGTGTATAGTATGCAAATTGCATACTAACACCGATTCACAACGTTGCGCGAGCCCTGCGTATACAATTTCGATATTAGCAGGGGCAGCCCATGTTACGTATACCCGTCGTTCCCGCGTCGCGAAATATGAATTTTACATAGTTTGCGTAAGTGAATCGTGAATGGCGCTGGACGCCATTCACGTTTACTTTGAAGCAAATGACGTCCTTGCGACGTCATTTGCCGCAATGCACGTCGGGAAACTTTCCCGACGGAGCATGCGCTCTACGCTCGGCGCGGGAATGCGCCTAATTTAAATGATTTAAATGCACGTGTCTAATTGGAACCCACAAAGGGGAAGAAAGGGGAGAATGGGACTTTGTGATATCCTCAAAGTGTGAAAAAATAAACAAAATATTAAATCACATATTTATTAAGAATATCATTAAAAATAACCCCATAGCCCCATAAAGCCTTGTGGAATAATATGCTACACACAAAGTATCACAAATTAAAGATAAAAAAGTGTTTCTTGTGAAAAAAAAAAAAGATAAAAAAGTGACATCATATCATAACATTTCTTTACTGATGAGGATGGAAGAATGGCGTGCAAACACGATGGTGTCCTTTACACATATCCAGAGCCCCGACACGTTTCGACCAATTGGGTCTTCCTCAGGAGGGATGGCAGTCTTAAAGGATCACTAGGACATCCATAAAGGTCAGTATGGCAAACAGAAAATAGCAAAATGATCATATATTTAGAGTACAATCATGTAAAGATAATAAGATACACTCACATAATTCCTACCACAACCAAAAACATTATCCTGGAGGTTCACAGAGACATGGGGAAGTGCTGTACAGAAGGTGTACATATGTATACAAAGCACAAGGGATCTTCAAGGATCAGCCTATATAATAAAAAAAGATAATATTTAAAGACACAAAAAAAAACGAATAAAAGCAAAAACACATTCACGCCATTCTTCCATCGTCATCATCATCAGTGATGAAATGTTATGATAGATATGATGTAACATATTTTTTATCTTCAATTTGTGATACTGTGTATGTAGCATACTATTCCCCCCAGGTTATTTTTAATCATATTCTTAATAAATATGTGATTTCATATTTTGTTTATTTTTTCACACTTTGAGAATATCACAAAGTCCCATTCTCCCCTTTCTTCCCCTTTGTGGGTTCCAATTAGACACGTGCGGTTCGTTCTTTCCGAATTAAAATTCGGACGAATTTTCATTTTTTGGAAATCCAAATGTATCTGAATTTCCAAATTAGAATAGTACGGAATTTAAAAGGAATCCGAAATAACAAAAAAATAATTTGGACGAAATTCAAATTTAAATCGTTTTTGAATCGTTTTCTAATACTTTTCGAATTCGAATAGTTTTCCAATTTCCAAAGAGAATAAAATAGAATAGAAAATAAAGGAGTAGAATAGAAAAAAAAAAATTGAAAACTATTCGAATTCGAAAACTATTCAAAATTGATTCAAAAACATTTCAAATTGGTCTGAATTTGAAAAAATTTGAATGGATTAGAAAACGAATTAACTAAACGAATTCCAAAAAAAAAATTTACTACCGTATATACTCGAGTATAAGCCGACCCGAATATAAGCCGAGGCACCTAATTTTACCACAAAAAAACTGGGAAAACGTATTGACTTGAGTATAAGCCTAGGGTCTCCATCTGCATGCCTCACTGTGCCTCACTTTGCCTCACTGTGTCTGTGTCCATGCCTCACTGTGCCCATGCCTCATTGTTCCCATGCCTCACTGTGCCCATGCCTCACTGTGCCCATGCCTCACTTTGTCCATGCCTCACTGTGCCCATGCTTCACTGTGCCCATGCCTCACTGTGCCCATGCCTCACTGTGTCCATGACTAGACTTACATTTAACATGGGAGTCTATGGAAGGGGTGCCCGAATTTGAAAAATCGGTGCTCCCTGGCCGTAGGTCCCCCGAACAATAAACCAAGTAAACTTTACACACTTGTAGAGCAGAATGGGGTTACATGTGTGCCAAGTTTCGGGTCCAGGGGACCTACGGATGGCCTGTACTGGGTCCCCAAATTTACCGGAGAAATTACCTTTTAACATAGGAGTCTATGGAAAGGGTGCCCGATTTTGAGAAATCGATGCTCCCCGGCTGTAGATCTCCCGGACAACAAACTTTGCATACTTGTAGAGGAAGAGTGGGGCTATATGTGTGCCAAGTTTGGGGTCCAGGGGACCTACGGATGGCCTGTACCGGGTCCCCAAATTTACAGGAGAAATTACCGTTCAACATTGGAGTCTATGGAAGGGGTGCCCGATTTTGAGAAATCGATGCTCCCCGGCTCTAGATCTCCCGGACAACAAAGTTTGCATACTTGTAGAGGAAGAGTGGGGCTATATGTGTGCCAGGTTTGGGGTCCAGGGGACCTAAGGATGGCCTGTACCGGGTCCCCAAATTGACCAGAGAAATTACCGTTTAACATGGGAGTCTATGGAAGGGGTGCCCGAATTTGAGAAATCGATGCCCCCCGGATCTAGATCTCTCAGACAACAAACTTTGCATACTTGTAGAGGAAGAGTGGGGGCTATATGTGTGCCAAGTTTGGGGTCCAGGGAACCTACAACTGGCTGGTAACGGGTCCCCAAAATCTGGGAGATCAGGTGAAAAAAGTATAAGCATTTTCAGCACAAAGAAATGTGCTGAAAAACTCGGCTTATACTCGAGTATATACGGTAATGAAACAAATTTAACTAAACAAATTTATGTAAATAACGAATCGAAACAAAACAAATGTTTTCGTTCTGCACAGGTCTAGTTCCAAATATTAGGAAAGTAAATATTTTGATGTGTTGTTATAATGCATTGCAGCACGTGTACCCCGTAACCCCCAACGCACAACCACTGGTGTGAAAAGGCCCCTTGTGCTTTGTAACACTTTTGCTAGTTAAGCGGGAATGATTTTTTTTTATTGGAGGTTTATATCAAATCAGACCAAAAAAAAAGGGAACATGGAGGAGGAAATAAAAATGGAGGGGCTTGGTTGAAAAAAAAGGGGGGGGGGGGCAGTCACTCCAAATAAGTGACATTTGGGAGCACATAACCCTTCCAGCTAATTGACAAAACCAAACCAGTATAGAATGAATAAATCTCCCTGGAACTGTATATCAGGAGGACATTACCACCGCTGATCCTGTCACACAGGGTGACACCTGAAACATGTTGTGACTTATTAGTGTCACCCTAAGGGTAGAAGAGATTTCTTGGCCAAACCCAAAAGAAAAACGTCTTCCCCTGTTCACATTTTAAGACAAAAGAATTCATTCTTTTCATATGGAGATGAAGGAGATTTCATCGGCACCGCCAATTACAAAAACACAAACACTCATTTTTACTTTGAAAATGAAAAACTTTTTTTTTTTTCAACAAGAGGGCAAAAAGTCACCGAGGGATCTGTCAGTATTATGTACTGATTAACAACTTTAGTTTTTACAGCTGAACTAACAAGTGTACCAGAGATTTTCTTTTTTTTTTACATAAAATAATAAGAAAGTCGTATGACGGGTGCAGTAATGTAAAAGGCATTTTGTTAGTTTCTGGACTGAAAAGAAAATGGCCCGGATTCACATACATCAGCGGATATTTATGCCGCCGTAGCGTATCTCTTTTACGCTACGCCGGCGCAGCGCACAGAGGCAAGCACTGTATTCACAAAGCACTTGCTCCCACTCGCTGTTAAAGATACGCTGGGTTTCCTCGGCGTAAGCCAGTGTAGGTGGAAGTGGGCATGAGCCATGCTAATGAGGCGTGACCCCATGCAAATGATGGGCCAAGCGACATAGAAGTACTTAAAATGAATGGCGCATGCGCAGTCCCGTGGCCACATCCCGGTGCGCATGCTCAGAATCACGTAGAAACAACTGCGACGTGAACGTAACCTACGCCTAGTCATATTCACGTACAACGTAAACGACAAAAGATACGACGGCTTGTGTTCCCTGGTCCATACCTTTGCATGGGTTGCGCCTCCTATATGAGGAATAACTTTACGCCGGACGTACGACTTACGCAAACCGCGTATATTATGCGCCGGGCGCAACTACGTTCGTAAATCGGTGTATCTCCCTCATTTGCATATGTGCATAGAAAATCAATGGGAGCGGAAAATGCGCCCAGGGTAAATATGAGCCCACGATACGACGGCATAGGCAAGTTACGTCGGTCGTAGGAAGCCTATTTTTAGGCGTATCTCAGATTGTGGGCACGGCACACAGATACGACGGCGCATAGATAGACTTACGCGGCGTATCTCGAGATACGTCGGCGTAAGTGCTTTGTGAATCTGGGCCAAAGGGCCTAATCCACAAAAAGCCGGCGCAGCGTAACTTTTGCCATTTAAGTTACACCGCCGCAAAATCTCTACCTAAGTGCCCGATCCACAAAGCACTTACCTAGAAATTTTGAGCGGTGTAACTTAAATCCGTCCGGCGCAAGGCGTTCCTAATTTAATGGGGCGAGTCCCATTTAAATTAGGCGCGCTCCCGTGCCGGACGTACTGCGCATGCTCCCGGCGTCATTTTCCCGACGTGCTTTGCGCGGTTTTACGTTGCGCCGGGTTTTGAGTTTTGCGACGGGCGTAAAAAAAAAACGAGTTGCGGCGGGAAAAAAAAAAAAATGACAGCGACGCGGGATAGAAGGGTTTACTTTTACAAGGTGTAAACAGTTTAGGCCTTGTAAAAGCAGCCCTAATATTGCGACGGCAAACTAATACTTACGGAGAAAAAACAAAGCGTAAAAGCTTTGTGGATCTCCGTAAGTGCTAATTTCCGCCCCCAGCGGCGGATGCGGTACTGCATCCTAAGATCCGACAGTGTGAGGCCCCGTACACACGACAGAGTTTCTCGGCAGAATTCAGCGAGAAACTCGGTCAGAGCCGGATTCTGCCGAGAAACTCTGTCGTTTGTACACTTTCGGCCCGATGGAGCCGCCCAGGAACTCGTCGAGAAAATAGAGAACATGTTCTCTATTTTCTCGTTGTTCTATGGGAGAACTCGGCCCGCCGAGCTCCTCGGCGGCTTCAGGGCTGAACTCGCCGAGGAACTCGATGTGTTTGGCACGTCGAGTTCCTAAGGCTTCATTTCCACTGGCGTTTTTACAGCCACTGTTGTTAGGCTTTTTTACAGCTTAAAAACGCCTGTCCATGTTTATTTTGTAAAAATGCCGCGGTCTCGTTTTTGAGCGTTTTCACGCGTTTTTGAGCGTTTTTTAGCGTTTTTTAACGTCTGGCGTTTTTACAGCTCTACTCTGGAGCTTCAGAACGCCCTGGTCCCGCGTTTTTTTTTACAGCTCAAAAACGTCTATGCCACTTGCAGTAAGGTGACCAGATTTTTTAAATGAAATCCGGGGACATATTTTTTCTTTACTGGTAATGGCAACAATCAGCGACTCTCTGCCCGTCGCCGCTCACCTCACAGCCTCTCATGTCTTACTCTTCGGGCCCCGGCTACTACTGGATGGGGAGCGGAGGAAGATCACTCCGCCAGGGAAGGCAAGGAGATAGGCAGGTGGCTGGCCAGAATTTGAGCCAAGGCAGAAGAACATGCAGAGCTAAATGGGCAAGCGCCCAAAATGGAAGAAATATTCCCTCCGCTCCCACCAGCACATGATCAGGGGCGGACTGACCATTGAGGCACTCGGTACTGCCTGAGGACCCCATGCCACTGGGGGGCCCCATCAGGGTTGCCAGGCTCAGTAAAAAAAACAGTATTTAAAAATCTGTGTCCCTGATATGTCTGAAACCGACATGCTTTTGATATGAAAATCCTGAGATTTTAGCTGCCCCGCCTCTGCACTGCCTCCTGGCGTGGTGGCCATTTGTAAGCCCAGGGGCCCCATAATCTTCTATTGCCCGGGGGCCCCATGAGTTGTCAGTCCGCCCCTGCACATGATCATCAGAAAGGGGCACAGATAATGGGAAAAATACAACCCCCCTATGCTAGTAGGCACGGCGGAGCGGGGGTGTGTAATTCCAATTTTTTTATTTTAATTCTGCACTGATTGTCTTTGAAATTGCCCCTGCCCCCTATTAAATTCAATCTGGGGACAAAACCAGGGACAGTATTGGTCCGGGGACAGTGTCCTCAATCAGGGGACTGTCCCCTGAAACTGGGGATGTCTGGTCACCCTAACTTGCAGCTCAAAAACGCCTATATGGGAATGAAGCCATAGAATAACATGGACAGGCGTTTTTAAGCTGTAAAAAACGCTCAGAAACGTGGCTGTAAAAACGCCAGTGGAAATGAGGCCTTAGTCCCTTACACATGTCGGATCTTCTGCCTATCTATGAGAAACTGATTCTGTGGATCAGTTCCATAGATAGAAACAGGGATACGACGGCGTATCAGTAGATACGCCAGTGTATCCCTTTTGTGGATTAGGCCCAATGTGTTTAAAATGCAGATGAACCCAAAAATGTATTTTTCAGTATGTTCTTGGCATTATAACTCCCTGGATTCAGTAGGACTAGACTACATTGTTGCACTCTTTTTAGTAAACCTAATAAAGTTAGTCGTACTTACCTGCCTTCTTCTTGCACCTTCCCTAGCCTCAGTGTTCTATCACGCCTGCCGGTCAGAATCTTATGCCACCATTAAAAAAAAAGTAATTCGTGACTTCCTTCTTCTTCCTTAGGCTGGGTACAGATGGATCGAAATTCAGGCAGTTCACCAGGGACCGGCCAAATTTCAACCTGCGCATGGCCCTCCTTGTTTGAAAGAAGTCATTGGCTAGAAGGACCTCTGTTGAACGATCACACTGGAAAATTTTCCTTGATCAGCAGCAGTGCCCAATGTGAGGATAATTCTTCCCACTGACCACCAAACTAAGAATCATTCTTCCCACTGATCACCAATGTAAGGATCATTCTTCCCACTGATCACCAATGTAAGGAACATTCTTCCCACTGATCACCAATGTAAGGAACATTCTTCCCACTGATCACCAATGTAAGGAACATTCTTCTCACTGATCACCAATGTAAGGATCATTCTTCTCACTGATCACCAATGTAAGGGACATTCTTCCCACTGACCACCAATGTAAGGACCATTCTTCCCACTGATCACCAATGTAAGGAACATTCTTCCCACTGATCACCAATGTAAGGAACATTCTTCCCACTGATCACCAATGTAAGGGACATTCTTCCCACTGACCACCAATGTAAGGAACATTCTTCCCACTGATCACCAATGTAAGGGACATTCTTCCCACTGATCACCAATGTAAGGAACATTCTTCTCACTGATCACCAATGTAAGGGACATTCTTCCCACTGACCACCAATGTAAGGACCATTCTTCCCACTGATCACCAATGTAAGGAACATTCTTCCCACTGATCACCAATGTAAGGACCATTCTTCCCACTGATCACCAATGTAAGGAACATTCTTCCCACTGATCACCAATGTAAGGAACATTCTTCCCACTGATCACCAATGTAAGGAACATTCTTCTCACTGATCACCAATGTAAGGAGCATTCTTCTCACTGATCACCAATGTAGGGAGCATTCTTCCCACTGATCACCAATGTAAGGAACATTCTTCCCACTGACCACCAATGTAGGGAGCAATTTTGCCCATTGGCCACCAATGTAGGGAGCATTCTTCCCACTGATCACCAATGTAAGGAACATTCTTCCCACTGACCACCAATGTAGGGAGCAATTTTGCCCATTGGCCACCAATGTAAGGGACATTCTTCCCACTGATCTCCAACGTAAGGAACATTCTTCCCACTGATCACCAATGTAAGGAACATTCTTCTCACTGATCACCAATGTAAGGAACATTCTTCCCACTGATCACCAATGTAAGGAACATTCTTCCCACTGATCACCAATGTAAGGAACATTCTTCCCACTGATCTCCAACGTAAGGAACATTCTTCTCACTGATCACCAATGTAAGGAACATTCTTCCCACTGATCACCAATGTAAGGAACATTCTTCCCACTGATCACCAATGTAAGGGACATTCTTCTCACTGATCACCAATGTAAGGAACATTCTTCTCACTGACCACCAATGTAAGGAACATTCTTCCCACTGATCACCAATGTAAGGGACATTCTTCCCACTGATCACCAATGTAAGGAACATTCTTCCCACTGATCACCAAAGTAAGGAACATTCTTCCCACTTATGTACCGTGACCTGTAGATCTATCCAATATTGTCTGGGGGTTCCCGTGAGATGTAAAAAGCTATTTCAAGGTTTCCTCCATGTTAAAAACATAGGCCCAGATTCTCGTAGAATCGTGCAAAACTGTGCGGGCGTAACGTATCTCATTTACGTTACGCCGCCGCAAGTTTTACAGGCAAGTGCTTTATTCACAAAGCACTTGCGTGTAAAGTTGCGGCGGCGTAGCGTAAATCACCCGGCGCAAGCCCGCCTAATTCAAATTAGGCGGGTAGGGGGCGTGTAGCATTTAAATTAAGCGCGTTCCCGCGCCGAACGTACTGCGCATGCGCCGTCCGTAACATATCCCAGGGTGCATTGCTCCAAATGACGTCGCAAGGACGTCATTGGTTTCGACGTGAACGTAAATGGCGTCCAGCCCCATTCACGGACGACTTACGCAAACAACGTACATTTTTAAATTTCGACGCGGGAACGACGGCCATACTTAACATTGGTTGCCCCTCATATAGCAGGGGCAACTTTACGCCGGGCAAACCTAAAGTAAACGTCGTAACTTCACTGCGTCGACCGCGCGTACGCTCGGGAATTTGCATACTCGACGGGGAAAACGACGGAGGCGACACCTAGCGGACAAAAAAAAAAAATTGCATTTAAGATCCGACGGCGTAAGAGCCTTACGCCTGTCGGATCTAATGGATATCTATGCGTAACTGATTCTAAGGGCCTAATCCACAAAAGGGATACGCCGGCGTATCTACTGATACGCCGTCGTATCCCTGTTTCTATCTATGGAACTGATCCACAGAATCAGTTTCCAATAGTTAGGCAGAAGATCCGACATGTGTAAGGGACTTACACTGTCGGATCTTAGGATGCAGTACCGCAGCCGCCACTGGGGGCATTTCTCGTCTAAATGCTGCTTGGGGTATGCAAATTAGCACTTACGGAGATCCACGAAGCTTTTAAGCTTCGTTTTTTCTCCGTAAGTATTAGTTTGCTGTCGCAATATTAGGGCTGCTTTTACAAGGCCTAAACTGTTTACACCTTGTAAAAGTAGACCCTACTATGCCGTGTCGCTGTCATTTTTTTTTTTTTCCCGCCGCAACTCGTTTTTTTTTTTACGCCCGTCGCGATTCTCAAAACCCGGCGCAACGTAAAACCGCGCAAAGCACATCGGGAAAATGACGTCGGGAGCATGCGCAGTACGTCCGGCGCGGGAGCGCGCCTAATTTAAATGGGACTCGCCCCATTAAATTAGGAACGCCTTGCGCCGGACGGATTTAAGTTACACCGCTCAAAATTTCTAGGTAAGTGCTTTGTGGATCGGGCACTTAGGTAGAGATTTTGCGGCGGTGTAACTTAAACGGGAAAAATTAAGTTGCGCCGGGTTTTTGTGGATTAGGCCCTAAGAATCAGTCGCATCGATACGACGGCCCAGATTAGGACTTACGACGGCGTACATGGCGTTGCGCCGTCGTAAGCCCTTTGAGAATCTGGGCCATAGAGAAAGTCTGCTCTAAACAAAATATTAGTAGGGTTCCCTAAAGGGTTAATCAGAAAGCTCTAACATGACCATTTGCCGCAGTTGCACTCAGATCTTGGCTGAACCTCGGCGGCGTGTGGAGGCCACCTCACCTTGCTGACCGACCCTTCACAGAGAAGCCTTTGTTTTGGGCCCCGTTTTGGGTTGTCTCCTTGTAAAGTGCTGCTTTGTAGGTCTACGGATCATGAGATCGGGGCATGACTAACCACGAAGCGAGGCCTCGGCTCCCAGCAGCCTGCAGTTGGTATTCCTGGCAGAGCTGGAGAAAGCTGCAGGTCAGAGCCACAGAATGTCCTTGTTTAAGAAAATGGAACACCATTTCATTTTATTTTTATTTGAAATAAAAGAGAACAGCTTGATGTACAGAAACCTATCAGTCCGCGTCAAAGTTTCGAAAACCGCGTTTGTTTGTTTAGATTGAAGTTACAAGCGAACGCAGTCGCGGCAATATTATATAATCAGCCCTGTGGTTACGTCTCACTGCTCCTTCTCAAGACCCTGGGCCTTTTTTTAAAGAGGTCCTGTCTCTTTAAACATAAAACATTACAGGTAAAAGTATTGAAAAATCTGTTTTCTTGTTACAAAAAAAATAGGTGGCACTGATAGGCAGCACTTGGGGACCATTGGGCCCCTTACAGGTATAATGCAAAAAAAAAAAAACGGGAGGGGGGGCGGTCGGGCCTGTAAGGGGCCCTGGGGACCATTGGGCCCCTTTACAGGTGTAATGCAAAAAAAAAAGCAGGAGGGGGGGGCCAGCCGGGCCTGTAAGGGGCCCTGGGAACCATTCGGCCCCTTACATGTGTAATGCAAAAAAATAAAATAAAAAAAAACAGGTGGGGGGCCAGTCAGGCCCCTGGGGACCATCAGGCCCCTTACAGGTGTAATGCAAAACAAATAAAAACGGGTGGGGGGCTAGTTGGGCCCCTGGGGACCATGAACCCCTTACAGGTGTAATGCCTGTACCCCCCTGATGGCGGCCCTGCTTACAAATGTTCTTCTGGAAGAATGGTCACACATTCCCATAGACACACTCCTAAACCTTGTGGGCGGCCTTCCCAGAAGAGTTGAAGCTGTTATAGCTGCAAAGGGCGGGGCCAACTCAATATTGAACCCTACGGACTAAGGCCCAGATTCACAACCGAGATACGACAGCGTATCTCTGCGTTGTGCCGTCGTATCTATGCGCCTGATTCTTAGAATCAGTTACGCATAGATATCTGTTAGATCCGACAGGAGTAAGTCTCTTACGCCGTCGGATCGTTACTGCATTTTTACGCTGGCCGCTAGGGGCGTGTACGCTGATTTACACGTCGAAATATGTAAATCAGCTAGATACGCGAATTCCCGAACGTACGCCCGTCCGACGCAGTAAAGTTACGCCGTTTACGTTAGGCTTTTCCCGGCGTATAGTTACCCCTGCTATATGGTGGCGTAAGTGCGGCGTACCAATGTTAAGTATGGTCGTCGTTCCCGCGACGAAATTTGAAATGTTTACGTCGTTTGCGTAAGTCGTCCGTGAATGGGGCTGGACGTCATTTACGTACACGTCGAAACCAATACGTCCTTGCGGCGTACTTTGACGCAAAGCACACTGGGATATTCCACGGACGGCGCATGCGCCGTAAGTGCAAAACGTCAATCACGTCGGGTCACAGCACATTAACATAAAACACGCCCCCCTGTTCAACATTTGAATTAGGCGGGCTTAGGCCGGCCGATTTACGCTACGCCGCCGCAACTTACGGAGCAAGTGCTTTGAGAATACAGCACTTGCCCGTCTAAGTTGCGGAGGCGTAACGTAAATCGGATACGTTACGCCGCCGCAAAAATACGCCGTTCTACGAGAATCTGGGCCTTTGACTGGGATGTCATTAAAGTTCATGTGCGTGTAAAGGCAGGCGTCCCGATACTTTTGGAAATATGGTGTATGCACAGCACCCCGCTGGCCCCTCCCATCGGCCATGATCTGCCTGCATTGCATAGAAACATAAAGACCCAGTGATGACTAGTGTTGCTCACGAATATTCGCATTGCGAATATTCGTTACGAATATGGCATATTCGAATATTCGCGAATAACTCGAATTTTGCGGCCAAAATTCGCTATTCCGAATATTCGTATTTTTTCAAATTTATTTTTAAAACAGATCACATCCTAGTGATCTCCATCAACGTCTAAAAGCATTGCTGGTATGATTAGAGACCCTGGGCCGAGTAGCTAAGCTGAGGCGATCCTTTTATGTTGCCGAATATTCGCAATCGCGAATATTCGATTTCCGAATATTCGCGAATACTTTCTCCGCCCTTCTTTTGCATCAGAGCCAATCAGAGTTCTCCTACCACAGTTGTCAAAATTTCGCAATCAGTTTCGCATTCGCATTAGCGAAATTTCGCAAAAATTTTTTTTTTATAAAATATCACGAATATTCGATTTTAGCGAATATTTCACGAATATTCGTCTATATATTCGTGATATATCGCGAAATCGAATATGGCGTATTCCGCTCAACACTAGTGATGACATCACTGGGACTAAAATAAACAGAAAGGTTTAAAAAAGAAAAAGAAATCCTAGGAGAAAGGTAGTACCAGGGAAGGAAAGATATAAGGAGAATAAAGTTCACCTTTAACATTATTCTTAGTTATCAATCCCAGGTTACGGGGACACATGATTAGAAGCAGACTCTTCATATGCGATCGTTTTAAAACTCGCTTTCTTCCTATGATTTGTACAGGAAGAGGGTGTAGTAACAGAAAAATCATATCATCATATCTTCCTTTACAATCAACTAAACACATTCTCCATCCCCTAGAGAGACGTAGAAGAGAAATGTTCTCTGTTTAGATATCATTGTTTAGTCAGTTTTGCTCGCTCTGGTTGGACGGCAGGCACAGAACGTTCGCTACGGGACGCTGGATGTTCTACTATCATCTTTTTACAAAGTGTCTTCTCTTACAGCTTCCCTGCTAAAAGGTTTTAATAAATTCCAGAAACACTTTTCAGTTGGACTGCCGCAGCCAAAGCCGGCCACACGTACATTGGCCATACATCAAAGAGTAACTCCGCATTCGCCATCCACTCTGGGTGTTCTGTGTACAGTGCAAGGATTAAAACTTTGTCGCAGATTCCTACCTTTTGTTATTTTGAAGAAATAGCTGTTTGTTGTGCAAAATGAATCTAATAGAAGTGATTTTATAATTGTCAATTATTTATAAAATTCCATGCCCCCACCGATGACGTCCATTCTGACGAAACGTGTAGGGGAAAATCCACGCTTGTGACGTCCCCACGCCTGCCGACCCCACGGTTCGATTCCCGGGATTGATATATGCTGTTTTCTTTTTTTTTTTTTTTTAAGTGTATTTTGTGCGTGTACTCAAGAGAGGAGCCGGACTGCAGGAGTTGGGAGTAGGCAGGCCTCCCCCAGAGGCAATCTGACACCTTTCTCCATGCCCCGGGTGGCAATGGTGGGTGTGTGAGGGGGCCCTACCTGCTCTGATTTGAAGCCCAACGGGGCAGAGGGACTCCCTATAAGGGAGCCTCGTTAGTCCTTCGCCTCTCTTTTTAGAGACCGCATGGTCAAAGTGCGTGCATGTTAACCCAATTTAGAGTGCGTGTGTAAGTGGTTTTTGTGGGAGGGGGGTGGGTGTACTAAGCGCAGGCTTACCTCGCATAGCACACCCACCGGGAGCCGGGCTGAGACCACCAAACTCAATTCACATGTAGCCGAGACCGGGATCCGAACCCCTAGCTGCAGAGGTGATTGGCTTGTCAGCGCAGTGCCAATCGCGTTGAGCCACCGCAGCTCCTTATATATATATGTTTGCCAATCAGTGCCTCCTCATCAGTGTTGCCAATCAGTGCTCATCAGTGTCTCCTCATCAGTGTTGCCAATCAGTGCCTCCTCATCAGTGTTGCCACAGTGCTGCAAATCAGTGCCACCTAGCAGTGCCCTTCAGTGCCACATATCAGTGCCCATTACTGCCGCATGTCAGTGCAGCTTTATTAGTGTCTCCTCACCAGTGTTGCCAATCAGTGCTCATCAGTGCCTCCTTATCAGTGTTGCAGATCAGTGCTCATCAGTGCTGCAAATCAGAGCCACCTAGCAGTGCCCTTCAGTGCCACATATCAGTGCCCATTAGTGCCGCAAATCAGTGAAGCTTCACCAAGTTTTCAAGCCCACCAGTGTGATCCGGGCCTTATTCTAAACTCAGCCTCAGCAACAATTAAGCATCATTCATTCCCAATGGTTTGAATTCCAAAGACAAATAAAAAAAATAAAAAATTAAAACTCCACTTTTTAATCTGCAAACATCCAGCCGCGCATTTTTTTAAAAAAAAGTTGCTGCGAGATTATTTATTTTTTATTTTATTTTTTTTGTTTTGTTTGTTTTTTCAATCACCCGCCAGTCGGAAATAAAGATGAATATGGTTTTAGGGGAAGGCTTTGTGTTTTTTGCCTTTTCTGGAGTTTCAGCCTAACCCGGAGATTTAAATAGAAAATTGAGGTATGCATATCCTAAATTCAGCTGGCAGCGAGCAAAGGACCTGTCAGATTAAAATCTGAATGGACGAGATAACCAGCTTATCTTCATAAGAAAAGGCTCTCGGGGGCCAAAGTATTCAAGGCAAAAAGTGTTGATGTTTGTTTTAACCTGGGGACTGCGCAGTGCAATATTTCAGATGGCTGCTTTCTCATTAGCCTTTGGAAGGAAGCGGAGTGTCTATTTGCACGGGCAACAAAAGGAACGTTGGGGGGGGGGGGGGAGAAAAAAAAATATGTCAGCTTGGGTGAACACAGAATGAACGAGGGGGCCAGGCCAGTCACCCCTCACCTTCTATCGGCTGCTCAGCTTGCAGCTGCAGTAAGTACACACGGCGAGCGAAGGGGACGCACGCAGATTTATTCGCCCCGCACGTGAGCGGGGGAACGCAGACAGATCAGCTGTATTTGTACAGTGAATAGAGAGCCCCCCCCCCTCTTTTCACCCACCCCGATCTGAAAAGCGAGCGGGGCCCTGGCAGCTGCCTGTCACCAGACAGAGAGGAAGGGGGACAGTGTGCGGGTGATTAACAATCTACATTACAATCATTAGCATCTTTTAGAACACTGGATTTGGATAGTCTTTTGGATCACCTAACAAAGGCCTGGAATAAATGGAACCTTGGAGGGGGGGGGGGGCGGGTGTTGGATTGGTTTAACCAACTTACTATCCGAAGACGTCTCCTATATTAGTTTGCTAATAAGATTTGCCCATTGTCACTGGACAGCAGAATAAACAGAGAATCCATTGAGCCCCCCGAAAAAAACGTCATTAATTTAGCGCAGATCGCAGCAGTTTTACCAGTGCGACAAATTGACAAAACGGAATGCAACAAGTGCGGCAGAAATCGGAAAAATCACCTATTTTGTTCGACGTATCGTTAACCACTTCAGCCCCCCCCCCCCCCCCCCCCGGACCAAAACCGCAGAGGTGATCAAATACCACCAAAAGAAAGGCCAATTTGTAGGGGGAAAAAAAGACGTCAGTTTTGTTTGGGAGCCACGTCGCACGACCGCGCAATTTGTCAGTTAAAGCGACGCTATAATAAAGATCCCCCAATTAAAAAAATAAATAAAAAATTCTCAGTTTAGGCCGATACGTATTCTTCTACATATTTTTGGTAAAAAAAAATTAGCAATAAGCGTATAGTGGTTGTTGGTTGGGCAAAAGTTTGAGCGTCTACAAAATAGGGGATAGATTTATGGCATTTTTATTATTTAATTTTTACTTGTTAAGGCGGCGATCTGCGATTTTTATCGTGACTGCAATATTATGGCGGACACATCGGACACTTTTGACGCTATTTTGGGACCATTGTCATTTATACAGCGATCAGTGCTATAAAAATGCACTGTTTACTGTAAAAATGACATGGCAGGGAAGGGGTTAAACACTAGGGGTTCCATACCCATGAAATGGATACAGCGCCCAGAGGCGATTCAGTTCGCATGTGTTGCGCTTTACAAGTCTCTTTCTCTCTCTCTCTAGGGGGCGAGGAAGGGGTTAATTGTGTCCTAGGGAGTGATTCTAACTGTGTGGGGGCTGGGCTACCAGTGACACGACATTGATCACTGCTTCCGATGACAGGGAGCAGTAGATCAATGTCCTGTCACTAGGCAGAACAGGGAAACGCCTTGTTTACACAGGCATCTCCCTGTCCTGCAGCTTCGGAGACGGTCACGGAGCTCGCGGCAGGGGTGCGCACGCTAGGGTGACCACATTTCCAAACTACCATTCAGGGACACCCTCCCTTCCCAAAAATCAGCTTGTGCTGTAACGAATCACAGCACAGTGATTGGACACAAGAGGCGGGATTTATGATTTCTCCAATCACAAGCAGGGGGCGGGGATTGTGCTTCTCCAGGCGTTCCCGGCCAGGACAAGTACTGTCAGTGAGTAAAGAGTTGATGTGGTGCCCTTTTTGGGGGGCATCAGATTGGCCTGGGGGGGGGGGGGGGTGGCTGTGTCAGTTTCATTCCTGGACACTGTGGCCCAGATTCTCATATATGGGCGTAAAACTGTGCGGGCGTAACGTATCTGATTTACGTTACGCCGCCGCAAGTTTTGCAGGCAAGTGCTTTATTCACAAAGAACTTGCCTGTAAAGTTGCGGCGGCGTAGCGTAAATCACCCGGCGCAAGCCCGCCTAATTCAAATTAGCCGGGTAGGGGGCGTGGAGCATTTAAATTAAGCGCGTTCCCGCACCGAACGTACGCCATCCAGAAAATATCCCAGGGTGCATTGCTCCAAATGACGTCGCAAGGACGTCATTGGTTTCGACGTGAACGTAAATGGCGTCCAGCCCCATTCACGGACGACTTACGCAAACAACGTAAATTTAAACATTTTGCCGCGGGAACGACGGCCATACTTAACATTGGTTGGCCCTCATATAGCAGGGGCAACTTTACGCCGCGCAAAACTAACGTAAACGTCGTAACTTCACTGCGTCGACCGCACGTACGTTCGGGAATTCGCGTATTTAGCCAATTTGCATACTCGACGGGGAAAACGACGGAGGCGTCACCTAGCGGCAAAAAAAAATAAATTGCATTTAAGATCCGACAGCGTAAGAGCCTTACGCATGTCGGATCTAATGGATATCTATGCGTAACTGATTCTAAGAATCGGTCGCATAGATACGACGGCCCACATTAGGACTTACGACGGCGTACATTGCGTTGCGCCGTCGTAAGCCCTTTGACAATCTGGGCCTGTATTGTCCTGGAATGAATGTGCCCGGGACAGACCTGCAAAATGCGGGACTGTCCCGGGCAATACAGGACACGTGGTCACCCTAGCGCATGCGCGCATGGTGGCAAATTCAAAGGGACGTACAGGTACGTCCCTTTGCGCTGCCGTGCCATTCTGCGGTCGGCAAGTGGTTAAGATATCCATTCCTGACAAAGAAACCTAACATCCTCAAAAATATCAGTCTATTGAATTACCCAATAGATGGCAAGACTCCAAACTTCCTGCTTTCCTTCTGCATGGCGCAGTACAACATTCTGCCGCAACAACATTTTTTTTTTTTACAAGACTAAAGATTTCGTAAAACTTTTTGAGTCATATAAAAGTGTTGTATCGCCGTACATAGATCATAATCTATAAGTGTTCCTGCAATGCTATTAATTGCACGCCTGTGAGTACGGCCCGCTCTTCGGAATTCTAGCTGTGCTCTTCCCGGTGCCACTTAGTAAATAGCTCAGGGGTTAGCCGGCGTTGGGGCTGCTCTATGATATCTCCGTCTTGGAATTTGGATGTGCAGTCGGGCTGGCTTTATAACAGTTTTGGATTATTCCCGAGGCGTCTACAGATAGAGAGTTCTTTCAGCTCGCTCTGACAGTCTGGCTGTGTAGAGACGTGCCATCGCGAGCCCGTCGGAGGAGCCCCCCGAGTAGGAAAATTGCAGGCGATGAGACCGCGAAAAGGTGAGTGACAGCAGATTGGAGACTCCGAGCGGCTGACATTTCGCTGACCTTTTACCAGAACTGCTATGGCGTGCTGGTAATTAAAGCTTCCTGCTTCCTTACACAACCATTATAAGTTCTTGATCTTTGCATCTTCCCTAAATATGGATGTGGTTGGCCGAGTTGGAGTGACTCCAAAGAATGGCATTTGATGTCTTCTATGTAATATGCCAGCGGGCGAAGGGTTAAGATAAAGCTAAACCCAACTGGATGACATTCAGTTGGCTTAGGGCCAGGGGCGGACTGACCATTGAGTCACTTGGGCACTGCCCGAGGGCCCCATGCCACTAGGGGGCCCCATCAGGGTTGCCAGGCTCAGTAAAACCAGGGACAGTATGTAAAAATCTATGTTTTTTTTAACATCTGTCCCTGATATGTCCGAAACCGACATGCTTTTGATGTGAAAATCCCGAGATTTTAGCTGCCCCGCCTCTGCACTGCCTCCTGGCGTGGTGGTCATCTGTAAGCACAGGGGCCCCATAATCTTCTATTGCCCGGGGGGCTCCATGAGTTGTCAGTCCGCCCCTGCTTAGGGCCCATTCAGATCTTGGCATCCTGGTGAAATGCGTCAACGTACATGCGTTAATGCCCCCCTTTTTTCCCCCCACATTTAATTAGGATAGCCCTTTCAAATGGATAAGCTGGCAATGAATCTGTAGCACCCTCCTATTATTATTATTATATAGGATTTATACAGTTTGCGCAGAGCATTACAACATGAGGGCAGACAGTATAATACAATACAACTTAATACAGTAGGAATCAGAAGGCCCTGCTCATTAGAGCTTACAATCTAAAAGGGAGGGATTTAATTTGCTATTCTTAGAATAGGTTACTAGAGAGGCTCGGGTACATTTTGTCTTTCTTGGCTCCTCTGTAAACATTGGGTGATTATTTTTGGCTGTTCTGGGTCTCACAGGCTTGCAGGCTCAACTACTTCTCCCTGCCTTCTAGTGAATTTTGTAGTGGGCCTGAATATTTCTGTGGTTTCAGCCAATCCCTGAGGGGGGGAGTGCCCAGTAGGTGGCTGAGAAGGAGATAAATAGTTTGAGGCCTGAAGCAGCAGGGTTCTTGTCTAGGAGGATAAGATCCCAGCCAGAAGGGTTGCTGCTTGCAGGAGTTCATCGAGGTCCCAGCTCAGTGAGAGCTGGGGGGGCCTATTGTCAAGGGTCCATCGAGGTCCCAGCTCAAGAATATTTCTGTGGTCTCAGCCAATCCCTGAGGGAGGGGAGCGCCCAGTAGGTGGCTGAGGAGGAGATAAATAGTTTGAGGCCTAGGCAGCAGGGTTCTTGTCTAGGAGGATAAGATCCCAGCCAGAAGGGTTGCTGCTTGCAAGAGTTCATCGAGGTCCCAGCTCAGTGAGAGCTGGGGGGGGGGCCTATTGTCAAGGGTCCATCGAGGTCCCAGCTCAGTGAGAGCTGGGAGGCCTATCGTCTGGAATCAACGAGGTCCCAGTTTAGTGGGAGATGGGGGGCCTATTTTCTGGAAGCAGTTGAAGCAGTCCCTTGGGGTCGGGCCTGGAGATTCACAGGGGAGGTGTCTGGCCGATATTGGACAGAAGGCATCCAATTATCTGGGGATATCATGAGTAGAGGCCTGGAAGTAGGATCCTAGTGTCCGTCTGCTGACTTAGGGTTTGCATTGCTGAGGGTTCCAGAATTGCTTGTGTTTCTAGTCTCTGCCAAGAGTGAGATTTCCCAGAACAGAGAGTCCAAGATGAAGATCCACCTCCTCCAGATCTCCTCCACTTCCCAGCATTCCGGAGAAGATGAGGATCCACCTCCTCCAGATCTCCTCCACTTCCCAGCATTCAGGAGAAGATGAGGATCCACCTCCTCCAGATCTCCTCCACTTCCTGTCCCCTGCCGCATTGCTGGAGCCAAAGGGTAGGGCTCTGGTGTGAAGAGGGGACTGTGTGATTGGGGGGCTTTGTATGGGGGGGCTGTTTGATTTGAGGGCTCTGTGGGGGTTCTGTGTGAGGGGATTGTGTCTCTGGTGGGGGCACTGTGTGGGGGGAATGTGTGATTGAGTAGGGGACTCCCATGTAAAAGAGGGGAGTCCTGATGTGAAGGAGGACCTCTGATGTGAAGGTAGGACTCAAATTTACGTTTTTTAGACTGGGGTGCCTCTGGATCTTACATAATTTTAAAGGGTTCCTTAACTGAAAAAAGGTTGAGAAACACTGGTCTGAGCTCCTCAAAGGCTTCAGGTATTTTGTTTAATGACAGATTCCCTTTAAAGACGCCAGACTAGATTGCCGATCGGCTGCTAATTGCACTCTACGCTTTGTCTTGATACAAAAGCCCGTATGTCTTTCTTTAAAGCAAGTTATTTCACTCAGTGAAAATTTCGTAAACTACTGTTGTGTCTCCCTGTTGGACCAAATGTTGTGTCTACCTCTTTAAAGAGAACAAGGCGGTTGATAATGTAATGGCTAGAACCTTGCTGACGTGAGCTTACAATCTGCAGGTATGACCGCGATGGGGGCAGAGAACATGAATGAGCCTTCCATTCCGAGGACGACACTTGCTGCACAAACAAACATGTTGTGTCAATAAATGTGCCCTCACCTAGGACAATTAAAGACCAACAGAGGTCATTCCAGACGTTCTCTTTAATATTGTACCTGAGAATGAGTTGTAGGCTAATGTGTTCCTGTATATTGACAGGCAGGGGGGGGTGAAGAAACAATTGGACGAAGGTTGTATCTACATAAATACACACTTGTCTACTTCCATTTCCTTCCTACGCCATATAGGCCAGACTTTCTCAACTTTTTTTTTTTTACACCAGAGCAGGGGTGTCCAAACTTTTTCCAACAAGGGCTAGATTTGATGAAGTGAACATGCTATGGTACAGCGCCACTTGGCACTCAGCTGCTCTCCTCTTCTTCTCCCAGCTGTCAGCGGGGGATCTCGGCCCCTCCCTCTGCAGTGCTCAGAGTGGGTCACGGAAGCACCGAGCGGCGCTATAACAAAGGTATTTGGCACAATTATTTTACAGAAATACACACATTGGGCCAGATCCACAAAGAGTTACATCGGCGTATCTATTGATACACCGCGTAACTTCTAGGATGCGCCGGCGTATCTTTTTTCTGTATCCAGAAAGCAAGATACGCCGGATTTTTGCTTAGATACGACTGACGTAAGTCTCTTACGCCGTCGTATCTTAGTTGCATATTTACGCTGGCCGCTAGGTGGCGCTTCCGTAGATTTACGCATAGAATATGCAAATTAGGTAGATACGCCGATTCACGAACGTACGTGCGCCCGGCGTATCTATATGCCTTGTTTGCGTAAGGCGTCGGACCGGTGTAAAGTTACCCCTGCTATAGTGAGGCGTACGCAATGTTAAGCATGGACGTCGGGACAGCGTTGAATTTTCCGTCGTTTGCGTAAAACGTTCGCGAATAGGGCTTTGCGTAAGTTACGTTCACGTCGTCTAGGCATTGAGCAGGCGTAATTTAATTAGAAAATTCGACGTGATACTAAGCATGCGCGCGCATGCGCCGTTCGAAAAAAAGCGTCATTTACGTGGGGTCATGCTTAGTTTACATTAAACACGCCCCCCTGTTCCTCATTTGATTTAAGCGCGCTTACGCCGGCACATTTACGCTACCCCGCCGTAACTTTAGATGCAAGTGCTTTGTGAGTATAAAAAAGGGGAAAAAAGTCGCCTCACAGTGATGGTTTATTGAAAAATTCCATAAGTCCAACAAGACATGAATAAAATTATCCTGGGTTAAAACAATCTGCAGATCACAATCAAGTAAGCGTGGTGTGATTGAGCATAAACCCCACCCTACTAGCTTCGTCATATATGACGTCATCGGGGTGGGAACTTCTACGAGTGTATGGAGAGCTTTAGGCAGGTCAGGTCATAGATGGTGCAATTTTCTTTCCTGCAAATGCAGGTTGCAGAAAAAAAATCACTTAATTCCCCCATCAAGACCAGGGCCGCCATCAGGGGGGTACAGGCAGTACACCTGTAAGGGGCCCGGATGGCAATCCCCTTTTTAGGGGTCTGGAGGTTCCCAGGGGCCCGGAGGCCCACAGGGCCCCAGATGGCAACCCCCCCCCCACTTTTTTTTTTTTTCATACATTTTTTTTTCTATTTCTTTTATATATATATATATATATATATATATATTTATTATTTATTATTATTATTATTATTAAAGGGCCCAGAGGTCCCCAGGGCCCCGGATGGCAAACCCCCCCTTTTTTTTATAATTTTTTTTGTTTTTATTTATTTTATATATATATATATATATATATATATATATATATATATATATATATATATATATATATATATATATATATATATATATATATATATATACATATATATATATATATATACATATATATATATATATATATATTTTTTTTTTTATTATTATTATTATTATTATTATTATTAAAGGGCTCAGAGGTCCCCATGTGGCAAACCCCCTTTATTTATTTATTTTTATAAATGTTTATTTTTTTTATTTTTGTTTATATATTTTTTATTATTATTAAAGGGCCCAGAGGTCCCCAGGGCCCTGGATGGCAACCCCCTGTTTTTTATTTTTTATAAATGTTTATTTTATTTTTTTTTATATCTTTTTTTTATTTTATTTTTTATTAAAGGGTCCAGGGGTTTCTTTTATTTTTATTTATTTTTATTAAAGGGCCCAGAGGTCCCAGATGGCAACCCTCCTATGTTTGTAATTTATTTTTATAAAAAAAAATAATAATAATTTGTGTATATATATATATAATTGGATCGAATTGGGTACAATCATCCTGCCCATACATGGATCGAATCTCAGAAGGTCCCTGCTGATCCAGCTGAGATTCAAACCATCTACTCTATTTGATTTGATTTTCGAAATCTGATCAATCAATGGATCGAATTGGGCACAATCATCCTGCCCATAGGTGTGTGCACAGGGTGTGCCAGATGTGCCCAGGCACACCCTAATCACCCTGTGCACAACAGATTCCCCCTACTGACCTGGATCCCCCTTCTTCCCCCCACAGCACTGCCGGCTTCCCCCCTCTCTCACCGGTTGTTGCTGTGGATGTTTTAGGATGAGTGGAGGAAGGGGCCAGTAAATATGCCATTTATCGGTCCCTTCCCTTTCTGAATGAACATAATTAGGTAGATTCAGGTAGAGTTAGGTCGACTTATCAGTAGATAAGTCGACCTAACTCAGAATCTACGCTGACCTATGTTTAAGCGTATGCTCAAACAGAGATACGCTTAAACATATCTAAGATAAGACGGCTTGCGCCGTCCTATCTTAGGTTGCAATTTTTCGGATGGCCGCTAGGTGGCGCTTCCATTGCGGTCGGCGTAGAATATGTAAATGAGTTGATACACCGATTCACGAACTTACGCCCGGCCGCCGCAGTCGTTTTACGCCGTTTGCGTAAGAGATAGGCCACGTAAAGTTAGAGATAGGCCCTAGTGGAATAGTAATGTTAAGTATGGCCGCCGTTCCCGCCGCGAGATTCAAATTGTTTACGTCGTTTGCATAAGTCGTCCGCGAATTGGGATTTACGTTGTTTACGTCCACGTCGAAATCAATAGGCCCGTGCGGCGTACTTAGCCGCAATGCACACTGGGAAATGTAGGCGCCCGGCGCATGCGCACTTTAAAAAAAACTTAAAAAACGTGAGGTCAAGCCTCATTGACATTAAACCCCCCCCAACACATTTGAATTAGGCGCCCTTACGCCCGCCGATTCAGGCTACGCCGACGTAACTTAGCAGGCAAGTACATTGTGAATCATGTACTTGCCTCGCTAACTTACGGCGGCGTAGCATAAATTCCTTAAGCTACGCCGCCGCAAAGTTGCGGCATTCTACCTGCGTGAGTGATCGGTAGAGTGTGTTTGAGTTTTGGGGTGCACACCCTAATGCCACCTACGATCCTGCCCATACATGGATCGAATCTCAGCCATTCCCTGCTGAACCAGTCAAAATTTGAGCAATCAATAGCCAGCTTTGGTCAAGAACAGAAAATAATTGGGCTCTGTAGATGGGAAGTAGGTTGTGTATGCACCCCGCTGATTAGCCAGCCTTTACATCTCGGATTTGGGAAGGAGGGAGGGCGACGTTGGAGTGGTCTTGCAGCCTCCTTCCAGGGAGCCATTAGAATCCAGTTGAATCATGAACAGAATTAATGAGAAGTAAATGGCTAGCAAATGACATACCCTGGGCATTTTGTTGGTGTGAATAGAAGAGACCAACTGTCATTTCTTTCAAGTAAAAACAAAGAGCCCGGTCGTTTAGAGCGCGTTAAAGGGTGTAATTACACAGCATTATCTCAGGTAAAGCCTATGTGCTGTCTGGGGCACAGGAATACCAGAGCCGGACAGCAAAGGGAGAGAGGCTTGAGCAGGAGCCGGGTGGGATCAGGTCAGACTGGCCCTAGGCTCAGCCAGGGGTGAGCATGTCCAAAGAAAGCCACACAGGTCAGCAGAAGGCTAGCCGGCAACTTTCAGGAATTCCTTCTCCACCTGCTTCAATTCTATTCAGAAAATGACCCAGTTCATCATAAACGGAGCTGCAGCAGTAATGGAACCCGGGAGGCCCATTCACACTATTATGCCCCGTACAACACATTTCCGACAACAAATGTTCGATGGGAGCTTTTGGTCGGAAATTTCCGACCGTCGGTCGGTCATTTGCTGTCGGAATTTCCGACAGCAAAAATTTCAGAGCTGGTTCTCAAATTTTCCGACAACAAAATCCTTTCTCGTAAATTTCCGATCTTATGTGGACAATTCCGACGCACAAAATTCCACGCATGCTCTGAATCAAGTACGAGGCGGAAGCGCTCGGTCTGGTAAAACTAGCGTTCGTAATGGAGATGGCACATTCGTCACGCTGTAACGGACTGAAAAGCACGAAGACTGAAAAGCGCAAATCGTCTCTCACCAAACTTCTACTAACACGACTGGTATTGAACTTCCCTTTAACCACTTAAGGACCGCCTAACGCCGATATCGGTCGGCAGAATGGCACGGCTGGGCACAATCATGTACCGGTACGTGATTGTTAAATGCCCAGCCGTGGGTCGCAAGTACGAGACGATTTGCACTTTTCAGCCTTGTGCTTTTCAGTACATTACAGCGTGACGAATGTGCTATCTCCATTACGAACGCTAGTTTTACCAGACCGAGCGCTTCTGTCTCGTACTTGATTCAGAGCATGCGTGGAATTTTGTGCGTCGGAATTGTCCACACAAGATCAGAATTTACGAATTTTGACCGATGGAACCTACACACGGTCGGAAATTTCCGACCAAAAGCTCCCATCGAACATTTGTTGTCGTAAATTTGTTGTACGGGGCATAATAGTGTGAATGGGCCTCCCAGGTTCCATAACTTCTGTAGCTCCGTGACCGCGGGACTCGTGGACCCGATCGCCGCTGGAGTCCCGCTGAAGAACGGGGAGAGCTGTGAAAATTACAATGGTCCCAAAAATGTGTCAAAATTGTCCGATATGTCCGTCATAATGACGCAGTCACAAAAAAAAACGCTGATCGCCGCCATTAGTAGTAAAAAATTATTTTTTTATAAAAATGCAATAAAACTATCCCCTATTTTGTAAACGCTATAAATTTTGCGCAAACCAATCGATAAACGCTTATTGCGATTTCTTTTTAGCAAAAATATGTAGAAGAGTACGTATCGGCCTAAACTGAGGAAAAAAATAGTTTTGTTTTATATATTTTTGGGGGATATTTATTATAGCAACAAGTAAAAAATATTGAATTTTTTTCAAAATTGTCGCTCTATTTTTGTTTATAGCGCAAAAAAATAAAAACCGCAGAGGTGATCAAATACCACCAAAAGAAAGCTCTATTTGTGGGAAAAAAAGGACGCCAATTTTGTTTGGGAGCCACGTCGCACGACCGCGCAATTGTCAGTTAAAGCGACGCAGTGCCGAATCGCAAAAAGGGGCCTGGTCCTTTACCTGCATTTTGGTCCGGGTCTTAAGTGGTTAAAAGTGCCGTCGTACGTCTTGTACGCCACCGCGCTCTCGACGATCGGAATTTCCGACAACGTTTGTGCGACTGTGTGTATGCAAGACAAGTTTGAGCCAACATCCGTCAGAAAAAAATCCACGGTTTTGTTGTTGGAATGGCCGATCATCCGTACAGGGCATTAGGGTGTGCACCCCAGAGCATATTTACCCCTTCCTTTTTGGGATGAACACAGTCAGTGATCTATAGCAATCGCTCATGTGTTCATTCATCCGCCCCCGCGCTCCATCCTGAAACATCCCCCTCCCCAGTAGCTGGCGGGACAGGTGAGGAGGGAAGCTGGCAGCACTGCAGGGAGGAGACAGGGGAGCCGACAGAAAAAAGTCAGATGGAGCCTACACAGGGTCGGAATTTCCGACCAAAAGCCCCCATATCAAACTTTTCTTGTCGGAATTTCCGCTCGTGTGCATTAGGGTTAATCCCACTATGGATTTCCACCAGCACACCAATAACCTGGACAGGAACTCCCGGTAGCAAATAGATTCAACATGTTTTGCAGCGGCCTCTCTCGAATTCTGCTCCTTCCCCACCTCGCCCGGGTATATTTATGAGGCCAGGAACTGATTTGTGGCAGGGGGTATTACAACATGGCACATCTGGTTGTTTCATTTGTATATCGCTGGCTCCATTAAGTAGGAATCAATGCCCCGGAGATAAGAGAGGGATAGATAAGCACAACAAGGTAACAAGCCCTCATGTCAGGGCTGAGGCAGAAAAGGAATTAGTCTGAACAGAAGAGCTCCAGCTTCTGCTGTGATGCAGTCAATATATTTCAGAACTGGCTTCAGCTGAAAACATTTTTTCCGACATTTAATCCGTGTCTCTGATAAACACCTTATCAAACTCCCAGTGTGATAAGGGGAAGTGCGCTTCCCTGCGTATTTTTCACTCCCATTACCGCCGCCGTCGTGATTAAGAAGATGCAGGTCGGCGCACGTTGCCCCTTTCGCCGAGGTGTTGCCGCCGAGGCCAAGGATTCTGGGTAACGGCATGCAAAAATGCACGCGCTAAGCGAGCTAATTCAGAGTCAATCACCCTTGTTGCTTTGTTTGGGAAATGACTCCGGCTTAATTAGTTTAGCAGATAATAGAATACGAGCCAGCACATCAGAATGGCTTTCAGAAAGTCGGAGAAAAAAAAAGGGCAATTTTTCTGAAAATAAGCTCATCATATTATATTATTAATTAGATAAAAGAATTGAAGTGATATTGGGATGGGGCTTCACCAATGGGATTTCAATAGGAAGAAAAACTGAAGGACAAGAGGGGGTAGTTACATAGTTATTCTAAATGAAGAAAGCATTAGAAAAGGGACGCATTCCATTATCGCCAAGCTTTAAATAAAGAAATGTTAGGGTATTGTCAACCCTACACAATTAGTTTAAAACCACAGAAAAATGTAAAAATAAATAGAATATGTTACTTTTATGCTTTTCTCATTTAAATATTGATTAATTACATGGCTGGTGCATCTCAGTTCTTTAAAGAGTAACTCCACTTTTGTTGAAAAAAAAAAATACCCCTCTGGGTGAACCGTCATGGTGCCCTCTTCCCTCATAGTGCCCTCTGCCCCCATAGTGTCCTCTGCCCCCCATAGTGCCCTCTGTCCTCTACTTCATAGTGCCCTCTGCCCCCATAGTGCCCTCTGCCCCCATAATGTCCTCTGTCCTCTGCTCCCATAGTGTCCAGTGATTTCTGCCCCCTTAGTGTGCAGTGTCCTCTGCCTCCATAGTGCCCCCAGCCCCCATAGTGTCCAGTGTCCTCTGCCCCTATAGTGTCCTTTGCCCCATAGTGTCCTCTGCCCTATAGTGGTCCCCATAGTGCATTCTGCCCCCATAGTGGCCCCCATAGTGTCCTCTGCCCCCATAGTGGCCCCCATAGTGCACTCTGCCCCCCACCCCACGGTCACACAATCACACACTGTGCAGGTAGAACTCTCCTACCTTACATAGGTGTAAAGCAGGGCAGCGTGCGGTTGCTATGATCGCCCAGCAACCAATCACCTGCTGTTTAATGTAAAAAGTTAACTTCAGCGGTTCCCGCCCCCATCCAGCTCTGTGATATCAGCCGTTAGTCGCTGTCCAATGAACAGGATAATAATTAATAATTAATCACGGGCACCGACGGGCCGGACAATTAGTGGTGACGGGCTGGGTGCGACCCACGGGCCGCGGGTTGCCGACCCCTGACATAGACCATCCCCCATACCGCCATCTACGTCATCCCTTCCACGCTGCGCTCCAAGCTTCAAGCCTCACTTTCAGATCGCTCTACTGCAGGGTTGTCTTCCCGGTCAAGATTGCAGACTGACATCGGTGAGAGCTGGCGGTGCGGAGGATGGTCCATGTAGACAGCTTTACCCCGGATGCCTCCATACTTAGATGTAGCTCTTTTATTCATCGACCATGTGAGTTGCTAGGCCTGCACTGATACACTGCTGCTGATAAATGGAAGTGTAGGAGCATATTTATTTATTTAATTTTTGTTACTTTAACTGTTACCATCTTCAAATCATTCATATATATATATATATATATATATATATATATATATATATATATATATATATATTGTATATATTTATTTATTTTTTTGTTTGTTTAGTTTGTTTTTGTTTTTTTTGTTACTTCAACTGTTATCTTCAGATCATATATATATATATATATTTTTACTAACTTTTAATATCTTCATATTAGATTCACAAAGTCTGATGTCCACATTTTTTAATACTCATGTAAACATGTATCAATGAAAAATGTACCTTTTTATTAATGAATAAATTGACCTACGTGTCCTATCAATCTTTTTTAGGGATCGGTTCTCTTTGAGATCGGCAGGCTGACAGGAAAAACTGTACAAGGAGAAGAAAAGCCGGTCAAGAAAAAATAATCCAACATGACTATCTTTGGACTACAGTACCCATCTAAAAACCAAACCTCCCTGTAGCACCGATTCTGCTGATCCAATTTCCTTTGCCACCTTTCTGATGGGTAAAGTCCCATCCAATGACGTCACGTGACACATAATATCCCTTTCATTTCTGTCGGATTCTGGAGCGAAGTCGCTCAGTGTGGGAATGGCGGATTACAAAGTGTCTCTTTACTTTAAAAACAAACCTGTCTGGGGGTAGCGTCTAAAGATTATAAATTAAAAAATGAGCGCTCCTGAATGGCGACCCCCCTGTTCTATCCCTCCGTACTTCCGTCGGAATAAAAACACGCCGGGGATTAGACCGCAGGTTCTCTGGGATTTCTGCTGAAAATCCTGCGGCAGGAAGCAGGACGATATTTTTACACCGGAGGAAAGTTCTCACAACGCGGCGGACTGCTCAGAATTAATGTTCTCCATTATAATTTAAGGGGGGGGGGGGGCTCTGCCGCCGGAAAAGGCGCACTAGGATAGCCAGGGGTTAAAATGTATTCAAACCCCAACAATTAATATTTTAGATTGTAAGCTCTTAGGAGCAGGGCAGTATCCAGCACCCAGGGCAAGGATGCAGAACTGCACTCCCTTTCCCCTCTGCTGATGCATGCCGTAGAATAGGTCTACCATCCGGCACCCATTAGCCCTTCAGCCGCTGCTTTACCACCCTCTGAAAAGCGATCCACCGTGGGCCGCTTTTCAGGGAGCGGTATACATTACCATCAGCGTGAAAGAGCCCTTACTGACAGGGGGGTCTGCGCTGATTGATTATCCCCCCCCCCCAGGATGCCCACTTCAGACCACTGGGGATGCCACCAGGACAACCAGGGATTGCCACCACTAATGACCACCAGGCAGGGGCGGACTGACCATTAAGTCACTCGGGCACTGCCCGAGGGCCCCATGCCACTAGGGGGCCCCATCAGGGATGCCAGGCTCAGTAAAACCAGGGACAGTATGTAAAAATCTGTGTTTTTTTTACATCTGTCCCTGATATGTTCGAAACCGACATGCTTTTGATGTGAAAATCCCGCGATTTTAGCTGCCCCGCCTCTGCACTGCCTCCTGGTGTGGTGACCATCTGTAAGCCCAGGGGCCCCTTAATCTTCTATTGCCCAGGGGCCCCATAAGTTGTCAGTCCGCCCCTGCCACCAGGTATTCCAATCTGTGCCCAAAATCAATACCAATCAGTACCCCCAATTGATGCCAGTCAGTGCCCAGTAATAATGCCTGCCAGTGCCTCCTTATCAGTGATGTCCATCAGGGGCATCTATCAGTGTCCATCAGTGCCACCCATCAGTGCCCATCCGTGCACACCTATCAGTACCCATGAGTGCAGCCTTTCAGTGCCTATCAGTGCCGCCTACCAGTGCCCATCAGTGCTGCCTATCAATGCCCATCAGTGCTGCATACCAGTGCTACCTATCAGTGGCAATTAGTGCAGCCTATCAGTGCCCATCAGTGCTGCATATTAGTGCCCATCATCAGTGCCCTTCAGTGCCACCTCATCAGTTCCACCTCATTGGTACCATACAATGCCCATCGATGCCGCCTTATCAGTGCCCGTCAGCGAAGGAGAAAACGTACCGTATTTATCGGCGTATACCGTGCACTTTTTTGCCCTGAAAATCAGGGCAAAATCGTGGGTGCGCGATATACGCCGATACCCGCTTTCCCGCGCCGAGTTTGAATACTGCGCCGGCATATACCGAGCGCAGTACACTCGTGTATAGTCGGGCAGTCTCGGCTCCTCTCGCGCTCACGTCCTGGACGTACAGGACGTGAGCGCGAGAGGAGCCGAGCCTGCCCGACTATACACGAGTGTACTGCGCTCGGTATATGCCGGCGCAGTATTCAAACTCGTCGCGGGAAACGAGCGGGGAGGACACTGCAGAAGGACGCCGGACCCGACGAAGAGGACACCCGAAAAACCGCAGACGGACGCCGGACCCGACGAGGCCGCCGATGGACGCCGCGCCAGACACCAAAACTGTAAGTACAAAAATCTTTTTTCCACAGGAATTTCGGGGCAACTTTAGGGGTGCGCGCTATACGCGGGAGCGCGCTATACCTCAATAAATACGGTACTTATTTACAACATTGTATAACAGAAACAAAGAAAAACTAATTTTTTTTTTCAAAATGTCAGTCATTTTTGCGCAAAAAATAAAAACCCCAGAGGTGATCAAACACCACCAAAAGAAAGCTCTATTTGTGGAAACAAAATGATCAAAAAATAATTTGGGTAGAGTGTAGCACGACCGCGCAATTGTCGTTCAAAATGCGACGGCGCTGAAAGCTGAAAATTGGCCTGGGCGGGAAGGGGGGGGGGAAGTGCCTGGTAGTGAAGCGGTTAATATAAAACGAATAAAAAAATTTGGCAGCAAAAGAGTTAACCTGACCGGGGGGGGGGAAAGATCTTGCGGTGGAACAGAAGTGACGTCATCGAATATTAGATCTGTCCCCATGATGGAGACACGAGGGGTTAACGCCATCCTGGAATTCTGATTTTTCAGCTGCTCAATTAAAAGTGAGCATGTGTTCAATATTATTTCAGGGGGGAAAGGGGAGATTATCATCAGCGCTCTATGTAATGCGATCGGACTTGTAATGTTTGAAGTGAAAGATATTGTTCGGGGAAGGGGAAGTGAACGCCGCTATTGTCTAGCGGTAATAACGACAATGAGGGGCATACGGGGTTAAAAAATGATTATTAACCCCATGGATGCTGGGAGAGGCAGCCTATCACTTACAAAACATTGGGCAGGTAAGTTCTGCGGATCTTCAAGCATATCATGCACAGTATGATCGGCTAAAGAATGGAAAGACGGTTCCCATCCTGGCATGTCGGCAGAATATGGAAGCATTAAAAAAAATTAACATAGGTGTTCATTTAGCAGCTCCAAAATGACATGGTTCTGTGCAAACTGGGCAAACAAAATGTTCTTTTATTATGGGCAACGGCAAAAAAAATGCATCATGACCACTAGGTGGTGCTGATGAGCATAGAAAACAGATACTTCTTTTTAACAAGCGATACAATGTAACAATTCTAGAGAACACTAGAGGGAAATAGCAAATAGAGTAACCATTGCTAATTCCCTCTAGCATTCTCTAGAATTGTTCCATTGCATGCCTTGGGCCAGATTCTCGTAGATCGGCGTATCTTTGCACGGGCGTAACGTATCCGATTTACGTTACGCCTCCGCAACTTAGCCAGGCAAGTGCTGTATTCTCAAAGCACTTGCTCCGTAAGTTGCGGCGGCGTAGCGTAAATAGGCCGGCGTAAGCCCGCCTAATTCAAATTTGGAACAGGGGGGGCGTGTTTTATGTAAATAACTTGTGACCCGACGTGATTGACGTTTTTCACGAACGGCGCATGCGCCGTCCGTGGAATATCCCAGTGTGCATTGCTCCAAAGTACGCCGCAAGGACGTATTGGTTTCGACGTGAACGCAAATGACGTCCAGCCCCATTCACGGACGGCTTACACAAACAACGTAAAATATTCAAAATTCGATGCGGGAACGACGTCCATACTTAACATTGGTACGCCGCATGTACGCCACCATATAGCAGGGGTAACTTTACGCCGGGAAAAGCCTAACGTAAACGGCGTATCTGTACTGTGTCGGCCGGGCGTATGTTCGTGAATTTGCGTAGCTGATTTACATATTTCTAGGCGTAAATCAGCGTACACGCCCCTAGCGGCCAGCGTAAATATGCAGTTAAGATCCGACGGCGTAACAGACTTACGCCGGTCGGATCTAATAGAAATCTATGCGTAACTGATTCTAAGAATCAGGCGCATAGATACGACGGCCCAGACTCAGAGATACGACGGCGTATCTCTTTTGAGAAACCAATGGCTACATTATTTGCTATGTCTTTGTAGAGTTCTCTAGAATTGTTTAATTGCGGTTGATTTACTAAAAGTGGAGAGTGCAAAATCTGGTGCTGCTGTGTATGGTAGCCGATCAGCTTCTAACTTCAGCTTGATCGCGTATAGCGGAGGTCCACCCTAAAAAAAAAAAAAAAAATGTCATAAAAATGCTCAAAAAAAAAATGTTTACTTACCAGAAATGGCGTTTTCTAGGCGATCTTCCTAATCTGCCTCTTCCTAGCCTGCGGCTGGTTGTCCTCCTCACGTTGTCTTCTGGGGAATGGGGAGTGCTGTCTTCTGGGAACTGTGTGTATCCCAGAGAACAGCCGCCCATTTACAAAGAGCCGCGCGAATCGCGCATGCGCAGTAAGAAACCGAAAGGCTCCAATGCCTGTTACCCTTAGTGAGGATGGCAGCGTCGGGACCTGCCACGATCGAGGAATCGGCCTCGGGGGCAGACATTGCGGGTGCCTAGGACAGGTAAGTGTCCTTATTAAAAGTCGGCAGCTACAGTGTTTGTAGCTGCTGACTTTAAAAAAAAAAGATGGTTTTACAGATGGTAAACTATTTATCGTTCGAATAAACGTGTATCTGGACTTCAATTTCAGTCCTAAACATCTCTCTAGTACAGGTTTTATCAACTTTTCTAACATGGAAGAACCCTTGAAAAAACTTTCAGGTCTTAGGGAATCCTTGACATTAAGTACTACTGTATATCTACAATACACTGGTGTTCGGTGGGAAGAATGTTCCTTACATTGGTGGTCAGTGGGAAGACTACTCCTTACATTGGTGATCAGTGGGAAGAATGTTCCTTACATTGGTGATCAGTGGGAAGAATGTCCCTTACATTGGTGATCAGTGAGAAGAATGTTCCTTACATTGGTGATCAGTGAGAAGAATGTTCCTTACATTGGTGGTCAGTGGGAAGAATGTTCCTTACATTGGTGATCAGTGGGAAGAATGTTCCTTACATTGGTGATCAGTGAGAAGAATGTTCCTTACATTGGTGATCAGTGGGAAGAATGTTCCTTACATTGGTGATCAGTGGGAAGAATGTCCCTTACATTGGTGATCAGTGGGAAGAATGTCCCTTACATTGGTGATCAGTGAGAAGAATGTCCCTTACATTGGTGATCAGTGAGAAGAATGTTCCTTACATTGGTGATCAGTGAGAAGAATGTTCCTTACATTGGTGATCAGTGAGAAGAATGTTCCTTACATTGGTGATCAGTGGGAAGAATGTCCCTTAAATTGGTGATCAGTGGAAGGAATGTTCCTTACATTGGTGGTCAGTGAGAAGAATGCTCCTTACATTGGTGATCAGTGGGAAGAATGTTCCTTACATTGGTGATCAGTGGGAAGAATGTTCCTTACATTGGTGATCAGTGGGAAGAATGTTCCTTACATTGGTGATCAGTGGGAAGAATGTCCCTTACATTGGTGGTCAGTGAGAAGAATGTTCCTTACATTGGTGATCAGTGAGAAGAATGTTCCTTACATTGGTGATCAGTGGGAAGAATGTTCCTTACATTGGTGATCAGTGGGAAGAATGTTCATTACATTGGTGATCAGTGAGAAGAATGTTCCTTACATTGGTGATCAGTGAGAAGAATGTTCCTTACATTGGTGATCAGTGAGAAGAATGTTCATTACATTGGTGATCAGTGAGAAGAATGTTCCTTACATTGGTGATCAGTGAGAAGAATGTTCCTTACATTGGTGATCAGTGGGAAGAATGTTCCTTACATTGGTGATCAGTGGGAAGAATGTTCCTTACATTGGTGATCAGTGGGAAGAATGTTCATTACATTGGTGATCAGTGAGAAGAATGTTCCTTACATTGGTGATCAGTGAGAAGAATGTTCCTTACATTGGTGATCAGTGAGAAGAATGTTCCTTACATTGGTGATCAGTGAGAAGAATGTTCCTTACATTGGTGATCAGTGGGAAGAATGTTCCTTACATTGGTGATCAGTGGGAAGAATGTCCCTTACATTGGTGATCAGTGAGAAGAATGTCCCTTACATTGGTGATCAGTGAGAAGAATGTTCCTTACATTGGTGATCAGTGAGAAGAATGTTCCTTACATTGGTGATCAGTGAGAAGAATGTTCCTTACATTGGTGATCAGTGGGAAGAATGTCCCTTAAATTGGTGATCAGTGGAAGGAATGTTCCTTACATTGGTGGTCAGTGAGAAGAATGCTCCTTACATTGGTGATCAGTGGGAAGAATGTTCCTTACATTGGTGATCAGTGGGAAGAATGTTCCTTACATTGGTGATCAGTGGGAAGAATGTTCCTTACATTGGTGATCAGTGGGAAGAATGTCCCTTACATTGGTGGTCAGTGAGAAGAATGTTCCTTACATTGGTGATCAGTGAGAAGAATGTTCCTTACATTGGTGATCAGTGGGAAGAATGTTCCTTACATTGGTGATCAGTGGGAAGAATGTTCCTTACATTGGTGATCAGTGGGAAGAATGTTCATTACATTGGTGATCAGTGAGAAGAATGTTCCTTACATTGGTGATCAGTGAGAAGAATGTTCCTTACATTGGTGATCAGTGAGAAGAATGTTCCTTACATTGGTGATCAGTGAGAAGAATGTTCCTTACATTGGTGATCAGTGGGAAGAATGTTCCTTACATTGGTGCTCAGTGGGAAGAATGTCCATTAAATTGATGGTCAGTGAGAAGAATGCTTTTTACATTCTGATTTGGGGAGAACTTTCCTCACTTCCTGTCCAAGTTATTGTGATTGACAAGACAGGAGATATCTCCTATGGGGACAAATACACCAAAAAACAACTATTTTCCGTGTTAGAAAGCTTTCTGCATTCAAGTTGGGAAAATTATTTCTTAATACCAAAAAATGAAGAAAAACTGTTGTCCCCAGGTCCTTTATGGGAATTCATTGAAAATCCTATGAGAAGAGGAACCTCTGGTGATCACAATTTATTGGCCATCTCAGTACAGACCTGATTTGGGCTCAACCTTCCCACCCAATGCGGATGTTTGGAGCAGTCCCTTATCTAGGGGCAGGGCCGCCATCAGGGGGTACAGGCATTACACCTGTAGGGGCGCATGGCCCCCCTCATGTTTGTTTTTTGTTTTAATTTTTAAACTTTTTTTTTTGCATTACACCTGTAAGGGGCCCGATGGTCCAGAGGGCCCCTTACAGGCCCGGCTGGCCCCCCTCCCGTTTATTTATTTATTTATTTTTTTGCATTACACATGTAAGGGGTCCAATGGTCCCCAGGGCCCCTTACAGGCCTGGCCGCCCCCCCCCCCCTTTTTTTTTGCATTACACCTGTAAGGTCGAAAACGCTCTTTCCTCAGGACTAAAATGGAAACAATAAAACAAAAATGGAGATAGTTGGAACAATTATAAAAGACTGAAGAACATAGCATAACAAATATAAAATATACAAAAGTTGCCAGTTTTTTTAAAAATGTATGTAGTATTTTAGTAATTAGGACATAGGCAGCAGTGCCGCTGCTTCCTGCCCTCTGTCTCCGCTTCAGTCGCGGAGGGGGGGGGGGGGGGCGCCGGCCTGACACACCCCCAGTGTGTGGCACCCGGGGCAGCCCACACCCCCAACCCCCCACTTAGTACGCCACTGGGTTAAGCCCAAATCAGGTCCTGGTCTCACCCCAGACAGCAATAAAAATCACAGGTAAAAAGTCTAATAAAAGTAAAGACCTAGACCATAGAACAGTCACTGTGTCACCGTGTTTATACATACATACACATGAATAGGTAATAACTAAACAAAATATTAGCCACTATATTTGCACATGTATTCAAAATAAATATTACATAAAAATAAATATAAATATATAGTAAATATATAAAAAATAATAATAGCCATTATACAGTGTGTGCAGATGTGTGCAAAATAAACATTAAAATAAAAAATAAATATTAAATTAAAAAAAATTATAAGTGGTATGTATGTGGTGTATTAATTCCTTATGCGCTAATATCTGCAGTCCTTAAGGACTTATTTTGCTCTGGAAAATGTATGTTTTGTTTCTTGTGCTCAATAAAAAACGTTTTGTTTGATAAAAAAAAAAAATATATATATATATAAAAGAATAGCCACTAAGGGGCAGATCCAGGTAGATCGGCGCATTCTTCCGTCCGCCGCTACGCCGCTGTAACTTACAGCTTTTTTTTGGTATCCTGAAAGAATTTCCGCCGTAAGTTATGGCGGCGTAGTGTAACTTAGGCGGCGTAAGGGCGCGCAATTCAAATCGATGTGATGGGGGCGTGGTTTATGTTAATACGTCGTGACCCGACGTAAATTAAGTTTTTTTTGAACGGCGCATGCGCCGTCCATGGGGGTATCCCAGTGCGCATGCTCGAAATTAAACCGGAACAAGCCAATGCTTACGATGGTGACGTCATTCTACGCAAAGCTCTATTCGCGAACGACTTACGCAAATGACGTAACATTTTCAAAATTCGACGCGGGAACGACGGTCATACTTAACATTGGTTGCGCCTCATATAGCAGGGGAAACTTTACGCCAGGAAAAGCCTAACGTAAACGTCGTAACTTTACTGCGTCGGGCGCGCGTATGTTCGGGAATTCGCGTATCTAGCTAATTTGCATACTAGACGGGGAAATCAACGGAAGCGCCACCTAGCGGGCAAAAAAAAAAATTGCAGTTAAGATCCGACGGCGTAAGAGACTTACGTCTGTCGGATCTAATGGATATCTATGCATAGATACGACGGGCCAGATTAGGACTTACGACGGCGTACATGGCGCTGCGCCGTCGTAAGCCCTTTGAGAATCTGGGCCTTTATGTGCACATGTATGCAAAATAAACTTCTAATTCTACATTTTGGAAATAGGTGTATTTTTTTTTTTTTTTGCTGACTGTTTGTGGCTGCTTTGTTTGTGGCTGCCATTTTTTTTAGTGGTACTTCTTTGCTGCAGGAACAGCAACTACATCCACACCAGTGGGCCAAATCAGCTTTTCATATACTGTACCCCAGGAATACCATTGTTTGTCTAAAGCCACTGTACACCAGTAAAGAAATATTTTTTCGTACTGAAATTTAAGTGCTTGTAACGTTATCTGAAGCACAAAAAAATCATAGCGCTTCCAATGTCATAATGCCCAACCAGTGGTTAAACAGTAGCAACCAGGTTTCATCACCCATGTAGCCCTAGGCTTCAAGATCTTCCTGATTGGTCGTTCTGGTCGCACATTCTTTGGAGTGTATGTGGGATAAATCTTCATGGCAGATCACAGACAGCAAAAAATAACCTGATGAGGATTGTGAACCTTCTCATAATCTAATTAAAAACAAAAAGTTTTTGGTGGTATTTTTGGGATTCTGACCTTCACCAAACCTTCATTGCAGGTCAATCTTCCATGATTGCATTTAAAATTATGGTGATTGGTTCACCAACAGTCAATGTTTGGTCAAAGTCACATTCATTGCTTTGTAACCACCTGCCGACCGCCGCATGAACATTTACGTCAGCACAATAGCATTACAGGCAAATGGGCGTATATATACGTCCCTTTAAATTTGCCGCCGTGTGGGCACGCGTGGGCCCATGTCGCGAGCTCCGCGATCGTGCCGGCGGAGCTGCCGCATCTTTGGTGCGGTATAGGAGCGGGGTGTTTACCGCTCCTATACCGCGCCTTCCCATTGAAATCAATGGGAAACCGCGGTAATACCGCTCGCAATGTGCCTATGCAGAGGCGCATTGCGGGCAGTATTAACCCTTTATGGGCCGCTAGCAGGCGAATATCGCGTTTCTCGGTCGAATTCCGCGTCGAGTATGCAAATTAGCTTGTTACGGCGATCCACGAACGTACGTCCGGCCGGCGCATTTATTTACGTCGTTTGCGTTCGGCTTTTTCCCGCGTATAGTTACCCCTGCTATTATGAGGCATGCGCCGAGGTACGTGAATCTGCCCCTAAAGGTATGCAAATTTCCGCTTCTACGCTCAGAAGTATTGTTTCCGCTTGTTTTTTTGGAGGTCGCTGCATACAGATGCTGACCAGTGCACTTCTATAGGAAATCATCATTGGGGGGGGGGGGGGCGGGCGGGGAAGACTTCAGGTCACTGGACAGATAGTGATCTCGCCTTGCATCTTCCAAAACATTTCTAACCAACTTTAAACTTCGGATTAGAGTATAAAAAAAAAAAACACCCGCTCTAGATGACTATCTCGCCGGTGACCTGGGGTCATCGAATGCCTCTGGAATATATTCGATGGCGTATAAATTCATATATTATTATTATTATTATACTTATGGCACAGACATATCACGCACTGTCGCCCAATAGGGGAAACAAACACACAGAGCAACATGTCAGTACAAAGGTTTTCAAGCCAAAGCTGATACATTGTTTTTAGATCTTACATTTGATTTGACATTCTCCTCAAGTGGCTCGTCTCTGTAGGCTGATGAAAAAGATAAAAAAACAAAAAAAAAATACTATGAACACACTTTGTAAACACACAATGTAAATAGATAAAAAAAATATATAAAATATAAAACAGTATAATATAACACCAAATAAGTACATAAATACAATACAAATGCATAAACTAATATAATAAAATGTATAATATAATATAAACGCATAACTATAGAATATAGTGTAAATAAATATTATTACCGTATATACTCGAGTATAAGCCAAGTTTTTTAGCACTTTTTTCTTTTGGTGCTGAAAATGCCCCCCTCGGCTTATACTCGGGTCACCTTTTTGCTAATGGTAGGAAATCACTATTCTATCAATAAAATGATTTTCTACATACATAATACAATATAAATATAAAATATCAAGCTATATAACCCATACCACTAAATAAATACATATATATATACACACACACACACACACAATATAAATACATAATTTAATATAATTGCATAAATACATAATAAAATATAAATAAATATTATTATACAATATAAAATAACACAAAATAAATTCATAAATACAATATAAATATATAATATAAAACTATATAATATAACACAAAATAGGTACGCTTGTACAATATAAATATGTAATATAATATAATATAATTGCATGAATATAAAATAAAATAAACAATATAATATAATATATTATAACACAAAATAAATCAATAAATTACATTTATAAAACACAGTTTACTATGCTTCAGGTATGTATGAACAGAGTGAGTGCTTGGTACCAAGCACTCACTCTTCATTCACAAAAGAAAAGGGCCAGTAAATGACATAGGGGCCCTGGCAGCAGAGGGAATCGTCACCTTATGGAGTGTTTAGGGTGTGCCCAGGCACACCCGGCACACCCTGTGCACACGCCTATGTGTGTGAGATGCTTTGCAGGGACACAAACTCCATCCCTTCCCCCCTGTCAGGAAGGCGATCTGCCTTGTTTACATAGGCAGATCGCAGTTCTGTGTCTCTGCCTGACGAACGGTGGATGTCGGGAGATATCGAGTACTCGCTACCCTCGGATTGGCTTCCGCAGTGTGTAATCACCACCGGCGATACTAATTTCACCCCCCTACCCAGAAGTGCAGGATCACATATAGATACGACTAGCTTTGACTAAGCACTGAAGCTACAGTGCGAAACGTTAGCTTTTGTTCCAATTTTTTTGCTGTGGCATGTTTATTTTGTGATCGATTTTAATTAAAAGAACATTTTTGGAGTGCGGCTGTCCTTTGTATTTTTGCAACAGATACGTGATCCGGCGCACAGTTGCCGTCCTGTAGCAGTAAAACTGATATAGGACGGACGGCAAGCAGTTAATTAAATACTCTTTACACCTTTTTTTTTACAGGGTGACAACACAGGTGCAAAACCAAAAGACAGGCACAGAGTGTTGTCACCCAATACCAGAAAGTGCCAAAAAAAAAGGACCTTCGTGGCAGGATCAACAGGTATCATTTTAATGAGTGATGCACATTTACAAATGTTGAAAATTACATTTGAACTTACGTTACCATGTTAAAGTTTATATAGGATTTTAGTAATTGGGTTGGAATATACCGTATTTATCGGGGTATTGCGCGCTCCGGCGTATAGCGCGCACCCCTAAAGTGGCCCCCAATCCTGTGGAAAAAATTTTTTTTTGTTTTTTTGTACTTACAGTTTTGGTGTCTTGCACGGCGTCCATCGACGGCCTCGTCGGGTCCGGCGTCCTTCTGCGGCTTTGGGTGTCCTCTTCGGCGGGTACGGTGTCCTTCTGTGGCGGGTCTGGTGTCTTCTTCGGCGGGTCCGGTGTCCTCTTCGGCGGGTCCGGCGTCCTTCTGCGGCGTCCTCGCGGCGTCCTGGCGTCCTTCCCGCCACGAGTTTGAATAACGCGCCGGCATATACCGAGCGCAGTACACTCGTGAATCTTCGGGCAGGCTCAGCAACTGTCGCGCTGACGTCCTGTACGTACAGGACGTCAGTGCGAGAGGCGCCGAGACCACCCGAAGATTCACGAGTGTACTGCGCTCGGTATATGCCGGCGCAGTATTCAAACTCGTGGCGGGAAAGCGGGTATCGGCGTATATCGCGCACCCACGATTTTGCCCTGATTTTCAGGGCAAAATAGTGCGCGGTATACGTCGATAAATACGGTACTTTAAATGCACCCAATGCAAATCGAATCCTTTTCATCTTATCAGGTTCTAATAGAAGCGCTATTTGTGTTGCCCTCAGCAAGTGACTTATTTCACTCTCCCTATGCCGTATTGGAAAATTAAAGGGATCTCTTGATAAATCCGGACAACAAGGTCAGCTCGTCCTTCAGGGACTTTGATAGGTTCCCGGCGGCGGCGGCTATTTATTTTCAAGAAACTAGAAATCACCGAACCGCGAAGTGCTATAGTGCTTCGTACCTGCAAAGTGTGCGGCTCGAAGAAGTTCTATTTGTCAATTCTAAACGGCAAGCGGCTTGATAAACGCCCCTCCCCCCCGGGAGCGGAGGCACCGTCAACCAGAAATCACACATGTACATATTGGGGGGGATTTACTAAAGGCAAATAGGCTGTGCACTTTGCAGTTGCTCCAGAGCTTAGTAAATGAGATGAAGATTCACTTTGCAAAGAATACCCAATCACGTGCAAGGAAAATAAAAAAACAGCATTTTTGCCTGCACATGATTGGATGATGGAACTCAGCAGAGCTTCTGCTCATTTACTAAGCTCTGGAGGAACTGCACTTTGCACAGTTTATTTGCCTTTAATAACTCGACCTCTTCCAGCCCTCCCGAGGATCGGAGACGAAAGGCTCTGTTCTCTGCAAATTGCATCCTTGTATGGTCCAATAAACAAATTGTTTGTCCTTGCAATAAAAACAAACACACGCCGATATACAGCTGAAGTTCCCACTTCTGCACTACGTGGCAGATCAACAATTTATCAAGCACAAAACATCAATCATTTTTTTTTTTACGTAAATTTTAAAAAAAAAGAATAAAAAACGTTCCTGGCTTCCCAGTCATAACATCGCGCTCGACCTTCGACAATCATAGAGACTTCCGGTGACCATCTGGTCTGCTGGAAATCTCTATTGTCAACATCCGGGGCCGGTGGATCCGTTCGCCGACTCACCGATCGCAGCGTTGAGTCGGTAGAAGCACGGGAGGGCGGCAGGAGGGGGGACGTCCCCTCTCGCCGCCCGTAAGAACGATCAAGCGACTGACCAGCCACATTGGGGTAGATTCAGAGAGCAATTACGCCGGCGTATCCATAGATACACCGCGTAATTGCTAAGTTGCGCTGGCGTATCTACTTTCTGTATTCAGAAAGCTAGATACGCCGACTTTAGCCTAAGATACGACTGGCATAAGTCTCTTACGCCGTCGTATCTTAGGGTGCATTCTGACGCTGGCCGCTAGGTGGCGCTTCCGTAGTTGTCAGCGTACAGTATGCAAATTACATACTTACGCCGATTCACGAACGTACGTGCGCCCGGCGGTAGTTTTTTACGTCGTTTGCGTACGTCGTTTTCGTCGTAAGGCTGCTCCTGCTATTAGGAGGCGCAGCCAATGTTAAGTATGGACGTCGTTCCCGCGTCGCGATTTGAAAATTTTACGTCGTTTGCGTAAGTCGTTCGTGAATGGTGCTGGACGCCATTTACGTTCAAGTCGATACCAATGACGTCCTCGCGACGTCAATTACCGCAATGCACGTTGGGAAATTTTAGGGACGGCGCATGCGCAGTATGTTCAGCGCGGGAACGCGCCTAATTTAAATGATCCACGACCCCTACGGGATCATTTGAATTACGCGCGCTTACGCCGGCCCCTTTTACGCTACGCCGCCGCAACTTTACAGGCAAGTGCTTTGTGAATCAAGCACTTGCCCGTAAAACTTGCGGAGGCGTAACGTAAATGTCATTCGTTACGCCTCCGCAGTTTTGCGCGCCCCTACCTGAATCCACCCCAATGATTGTTCCTATGGTGTAGGGAATCGCCGGCTGAAATAGCCGGTATCTGAATGATGCCTGTTGCTGCACCCATCATTCAGATATATCACCACAAAGCCCAGGACGTCATATGATGGACAGCCATCGGCAAGTGGTTAAATAGTTCAGAATGCCCGGGGGGGTGGGAACGATCAGTGATCTTGTGATTGACCACTGTCACAGTGCTCGCCCCCTCCCTTGGACTGCAGGAGAGTCAGGACGCTCTCTACATTGCAGATAGAGAAAGGAGCTGACTCTCCCGTAGTCCAAAGGAGGGGTCGAGCACGACACTCCACACCAGGGAGAAAGCCTTGCATTACTGTGTGGAGTTACAGACAGAAGATCAGGAAGTGAGGAATTCTCAGAAGAAATAAGGACATTTAAAAGCAAAATGGAAGGGTGAGGTAAGTGAAGGAGGACTGCACTAAGGTAAAGGAAGCTATTTAGGGAAAAAGAATTGTACCTTTACAACCCCCTTTAACTGTGGACAGCTGATCTGCTGCCTGTTCACTTCCTGGATTTACACAGGATCCATGCTTTTCCTTCTGATAGAACGACGATCTGCCTTGTTTACATAGGCAGAGTGTCGTTCTGCCTGTGTCCTGTGTAATCGCTGGGTCCCGGCAGGCATCAATACCGCCAATACCTGCCAATGGGCTCCCGCTGTGATTGCCGGCAGCGCACGTGCGCTCCCCAGACCCGGAAGTGTCAGATCACTAGGACTAAGTACGTGATACTCGGTATGTGATCTGGCGCAGAGCGGCCATCCCGACGTAGTTTATCTACGGTGGGCGGTCGCAAAATGGTTGCATTCCAATTTTTCTACAATAAAGGCCCCCCCGTTGGACCGCCCAATAGGCCCTATACCCACTTTGCCAGACTGTTGAAATCATAATCTTCACCAATCTTATTAGGTATCAATATGATTTCAACCGATGTCAATAGCTTGATTTACTTTAGTTATGAATACGACGTTCAATCAGTCCGGTTATTAATTTTTTCCATTTATGAACAGCTACATGGTAACTATAAAGAATCACACAAGTCCAGATACAAGAAGTAACAATTTTGCATTTATTTTTGTTCCATTGAAAAAACATGACTGGAGGTACAGTTTGTACCTTACATTTGTAACAATATTACACTTGGATGCCATCAGACACAACTACGGGAATTGAATCGCAACACCACTGCTAAAAGAGGTCCAAATACAACTTAATTCCATTAAAAGTCAGGGGTACGAGCCAAAAAGGTAGCCAACGTGGGTCAAAACACCCCCTTCATAAAGACAAGAAAGAACATACCGTATATACTCGAGTATAAGCTGAGTTTTTCAGCACATTTTTTTGTGCTGAAAATGCCCCCCTCGGCTTATACTCGAGTCACCTTTTTGCGCCTGATCTCCTGGATTTGGGGACCCGGCACTAGCCAGCCGTAGGTCCCCCGGACCCCAAACTTGGCACAAATATAGCCCCACTCTTCCTCTACAAGTATGCAAAGTTTATTATCCGGGGGACCTATGGCCGGGGAGCACTGATTTTTCAAAGCCGGGCACCCCTTCCATAGACTCCCATGTTAAATGGTAATTTTTCTGGTGACTTTGGGTACCCGAAAATTGGCATACATGTAGCCCAATTTCGCCTCTACAAGTGTGCAGCGTTTGTTCTCTGGGGGACCTATAGCTGGGGAGCACCACATTTTTTCAAAAGCAGGCACCCCTTCCATAGACTCCCATGTTAAACGTCAGTCTAGTCATGGACACAGTGAGGCATGGGCACAGTGAGGCATGGGCACAATGAGGCATGAGCACAGTGAGGCATTGACACAGTGAGGCATGGACACAGTGAGGCACAGTGAGGCATGCAGATGGACACCCTAGGCTTATACTCGAGTCAATACGTTTTCCCATTTTTTTGTGGTAAAATTAGATGCCTTGGCTTGTATTCGGGTCGGCTTATACTCAAGTATATACGGTAAGTAGAATTCCTTATCAATCAGATATCGATACAATATCCCCTCCACTGGGTAATAAATAAAACCAAATAGTAAAGGGAGTGTCAAAATTATTATACTAAAATGAGTACTAAACAATTTGTTTAAAAAAAGAGAGAAGAGGAGAGAGAGAAAAAAAACAAAACAATAATAATAATAAATACCACTATTATTCAAAATTGTTCATTACGGGTGATATGTAGCAAGAATAAAAAATATATAAATAATATTAAAAAGTATAAAAAATAATATAAACAAATATAATATAGACACATTAAATCTGATTTTCCATTATAATATTGGTAAAATATATCTCAAAACAAGTATGTGTATAACTTGAACCCTACATTATACAATCGGATTGTACATTTGATAAAAATATAAATAATAATATTAAAAAGTATAAAAAAAATTATAATAAAAAATATAATAATATAGACACATCAAATCTGTTTTTCCATTTTAATATTGGTAAAATATATCTAAAAACAAGTATGCATATAACTTATACCCTACATTATACAATCTGATTGTACAATTGATAAAAAAATATAAATAATAATAATATTAAAAAGTATAAAAAATTATATAAAAAAATATAATAATATAGACACATCAAATCTGTTTTTCCATTTGTAACAATATTACACTTGGATGCCATCAGACACAACTACGGGAATTGAAGCGCAACACCACTGCTAAAAGAGGTCCAAATACAACTTAATTCCATTAAAAGTCAGGGGAACGAGCCAAAAAAGTAGCCAACGTGTTTCAGGGGTCAAAACACCCCCTTCATAAAGGCAAGAAAGAACATAAGAAGAATTCCTTATCAATCTGATATCAGTACAACATCTCCTCCACTGGGTCATAATTAAAACCAAATAGTAAAGGGAGTGTCAAAATTACTAAAATGAGTACTATACAATTTGTTTAAAAAAAGAGAGAAGAGAAGAGAGAGAAAAAAAAACAATAATAATAATAATAATAATAAATTCCACGATTATTCAAAATTGTACATTACGGGTGATATGTAGTAAGAATAAAAAATAAATAAAAATATTGGTAAAATATATCTCAAAACAGGTATGTGTATAACTTGAACCCTACATTATACAATCTGATTGTACAATTGATAAAAAAAATATAAATAATAATAATATCAAAAAGTATAAAAAATAATATAAAAAAATATATAATAATATAGACATATCAAATCTGTTTTTCCATTTTAATTTCAGGGTCATGATTGCTGAGAATCCTGTTTCAATTTTTGTAAAGAATATTCATGTGTTTTCTATGCCCCCAAGGAGTATGGATACATTCAGTTCAGAACTGCTGATATAAAAAGAACAGTAAAACATTCAAAAAATAAATAAAAAAGGGTTTTGTAATAATAAAAAAAAACAACAAGTTCATTTCTTACAACACATACAAGCACTAACAAACAAAAAAATAACAAGTACATTTCTTACAACACATACAAGCACTAACAAACAGCTTGATATTCATCTAAACTTGGATATCTGGAAGTAACTCATCACAATATTTAGGGGCTCTAGGGAATATTTAAGCTTGTTACGCACACGCTTATTTTTCACCCTTGAGGAATATTTTGGAATTAAAAAGGCAAAAAGTTTGTTTTTGTATATATTGTTATAGGACACTTTTGTCTTATTATCTGTAGATGATTTACAATCAGCACTACAAACAAAGAGTTAAGAACGTATATTAACCACTTGAGTACCGGCCTGTATGTTCCCTCTTCATTACCAGGCTATTATTCAGTTTTCAGCGCAATGATACATTGACTGACAATTACTCTGTCATACAACACTAATGAATTTAAAAAAAAAAAAAAAAAGTAGACAGCTAGGTCTTTATTTTGGTGTTTTTTAATAACCAACTTTTTATTTATTTTTGTATTCATTTTTTTTTTTACTTTTTAAAATATATTTACCAAAACTTTTGCGGAAAAAAAAGTTTCCCTTAATTTCTGTTTTTAAACATATCAAATAAAACAGACAAGGCCCCCAAAATGACCCTTTTTTTTTAGAAAATAAACACCCCAAGGTGCCACAGTTTCTTTTTGGAAATTAGGACACGTGCTGGTATTTAGGGAATTAATGAATGTTTCAAAATAGACCTCCAAGTAAAACAAAACAGTCTGTGACAATAATGCAAAAAAAAATAAAATATATATATATATATATATATATATATATATATATATATATAGTGATTCCAGGGAGGAATATCACCACCAACATGAACATCTCCTACGTGGAAATATGTAGCCAATGCTAATCACTCGAAGCATCTTACTACAATTACCTTGTTTATTTCTTTTCTTTGATGGAAGTTTGGAGATTCCTGAAATTCTGATGCTTGTTGACATTTTTCCCACATATACTGAAAAGGATCTGCACTGGTAGTCACGACATCCGAAATAAATGATACATAATAAAAGATAAAAAAAAAAGATAAAACATACGTTAAAAAACAAAAAAAACAGGCTTCATATTTGGAATTTAAATACAAGATGGTTATTTGGATATTTAGATAAATGTGACGTACAAAAACAAAGGATAATTTATTAAAAGGAGTACTGTTCACTTTGGAAATTGAATGTTCACTTCCTGTCCCTTTTGTATTGAACTGTATTGTAATTGTACGGTCCCCCCTCTACATTGTAAAGCGCCACGCAAACTGTTGGCGCTTTATAAATCCTGTATTTTAATATTAATATTTTTTTACATTATTAAATGTTTGCTCACAAAATTACTCTGTTTTTCTTAAATTTCCTTTGCACGTGATTGGGTTCATCAACATTAACACACTTCACTTTAGTTATTTAGCACTTTGTAAGTGAATTAAATTAACACTAAAGCATACTACGAAAAATAAAGAAAACACATTTTTAATATAACTGAAGCTCCCAATGTATTATTTTAAATTTTAATTTTTATTTTTTGTATCTGCTTGCATTGTTATGTGTCAGTACACATTGTATTGCGCAATTGCAATATTTTCAATGCACCGGTTTACAGTAAGTTATTTTAAAAATGTTGATGCATTTGTCTTCCTTCTGTGCAGTCAGCACCTATAAAGCCAAACAGACCCTAAGCCTCTCAAAGCAGTGTAAATGTATCTAAACTGTAAAGACACATCGTCAATGTACTGTGGGAAATTGAGCTGCTTGTTGGAGCTGAACTGTGTTTTTAATTTCAGACCCATGTGAGTAAATTTGAAAATGCACATCAATGTGTTGGGAAATAAATGTAGCATTGGAAGAAAATCCCTCTGATCCTCTTTCCTCCCAAAATGCCTTTTTTTTTTTTTGCTATGATGTATAGAGGGCTATAAAATGCATTATTGACTACTGAAGCGTTATACCACCCTAAACCTTTCATTCAATTAAATTGATTTAATTCATTCGTTATTTTAAAAAGCCACATTTAAAGGAAAAGTAGTGGTGATAAACTAATGATTTTTTTTTTGCATATTTTTGCAAATATTTATTTTCCTATTTGGTTTAACTGGGGGCGAGCCAGGGGGTGTGCTTTGCATGCATATTTTAATTTTTTTTTTATTTTACATTTAGATTTGTTTTTATTGATTTTATATATATATATATATATATATATATATATATATATATATATATATATATATATATATATATATATATATATATATATATATATAAAAAATAAAATCAATAAAAACAATTATATATATATATATAATTTTTAACAAAAAGAAAAACAGGACAGGTGGAAAAAAATCCATGAATAAGAAAATCGTCAAACAGTGAAAGTACAAGAACAGGACCAAATATAAATACTCAGCACATAGATATGTAATTGCTACAAAGTCGTCCTAAGGCTCTGCAGTTAACATGATCATTTCTTGTATATCATGATCAATTCTATGGTATAATAATATGCAATTAAACGCAATAAACCAATCCTGCATTATGTTGCTTACCGAGTCATCATTTTTCACACTGTATGTTACTAATTAAAGCAGATCTTCACTCCAAAATTTAAGTTTGCTGCCCCCTGCTTAAAAAGTTGGTCTTTCTATACTTTATTTTTAATTTATACTTTTTATAAAAAAAAGGAGTTGGGGGCAACTGCACAAACCCAAGACATATGACTAGACAATGAATGGCATGGGATGGGGCCCAGAGTAAAAGAATGGGGCAAATGAAAGGGACACTGCTGGATCCATTAAGCTTGTAAGTATATTATTATAGCATCCAAACAACAACAAAGGTAAGGGGAGGGGGAGGGGATATTTTTTTATAGGAGAGGTGACGTTCCTCTTGAAGGTGAATGCAGGTAAGTGGTGACTTTTACTGACATGCTAGCCGGATGTGATTAGTAGCGGAGGAGGGGCTGGCCCCAGAAAGTGATCCACTCTTTTAAGCCAAATGGACCACAATTTTTGCAATATTTTCACATACCCCCAAATGGAATATGTCAACTTTTTGAACCAAAGAACATAACACATCTCTCAAAGGCTAGCAATTCATTTTCTGGCCATTTACAGAGCCGTTCCCATAGCATATCAAAGAATAAGGATGAGCTTGGTCTCCGCTCTGAGTTTGGTCCAAACTCACGTTCAGTCGAACCCGGAAGGCAGCTGTTGGTGCCAGGTTTATAAGCTGTGGACCCGCAGCTTCTCAAAGCGGTGTGTATGTTCCACCCCCAAAGTGTACACAAAGGGACAGGGATGCTTGTGACACCATTGACCTAATATGGCCATACATATGACCACATTAGTTCAATTATTTTCAAAATGTGTCCAATGGCCATGTTAGTTCAATGTCATTGATGTCCAATGTCCATATTAGGTCAATGACCTTGATGTCCACAGTCCAATGGCCATATTAGGTCGATTTCATTGATGTCCAATGGCCATATTAGTTCAATGACCTTGATGTCCAATGACCATATTAGTTCAATGACCTTGATGTCCAATGACCATATTAGGTCAATTCCATTGACATTCAATGGCCACATTTGGTAAAAGTAATTTCTTTCCAATGGCCATATTAGGTCAATGCCAATGATGTCCAATGGCCATATTGGGTCAATGACCCTGATGTTCAATGGCCAAATTAGGTCAATGCCAATGACGTCCAATGGACATATTAGTTCAATGATCTTGATGTCCAATGTCCATATTAGGTCAATGCCATTGACATTCTATGGCCATATTCAGTAAATGTCATTCATGTCCAATGGCCATATTAGGTCAATGCCAATGATGTCCAATGGCTATATTAGTTCAATGACCTTGATGTCAAAGGGCCATATTAGGTCAATGCCAATGAGGGGGGCGTGGCCTGGGCAGCGATGGAGTAGGACGCACGCTGAGAGAGCTCTTCTTTCCACAAATTCTGGGCACTGTCCTTACCCGGGAGCAGATCGGGATCATGTCTCCGCCTAAGAGGACAACAGAGACGGCGGACAAACTAGCAAAATACCACCATCAGGAGAAGGTTCAACAGGCCAAAGATGGCGCCGACACGAACTCCGCCACGGAACAACAGCATGCAGACACTGCTAAGGTCCTGGATGCTATAGCCACTCTCCAGGGGATGCTCACCGCCAAAATAGATGAGGTGAAAATTGATATTTCATTATTGTGCCAAGATCTCTCTACAGTAAGAGATCGGGTCACAGAGGCAGAGAACCGTAACGGCGCAGCGGAAGACATACTGCACCCCCTGAGCCATACCACAGAGGATCTACAGGTTAATGCCAATGACTTCCAATGGCCATATTAGGTCAATAATATTGACCTAATATGGCCATGTGACATCATTAGCCTAATATGGGTGGCCATAATAGGTCAATGATGTCACGACTATGCCCATCCCTTTGTGTACGTGATGCTGCAGGGCAGGGAATCCTCCTACTCGCAGCTTATTGGTCTGGCACTCACATCTGCCATCTGGGTTGGGACTTACCTATCCAAGAAACCTGTCAGGTGGTTGCATGCCAAAGAAAGACCATATGACATATTTAGTACAGAGAACACATTGTTCCAATACCAGTGCAATTGTGGGCACCAATAAGATCTGCACCATCGCTTCCACGCTTACTGCAGTTAGAATATGCATGCAGATCAGGGGCATGCAGCACATCCTATGCAGAATGACCCATTGCGTTCTTCTGAGAAATTGCCTCCATACGTTGTGCTAAGCAGTGTCCCCCGGACCCCCTCACATCTTAGAAAGTCGGGATGCATTTCTGCAGAGCATATCCGCAGAGCATATTTTGCAGAGCATATCCGCAGAGCATATTTTGCGCACCCAATCTCAGAGTTTTCCAGAACGGGTTCTGCAAGAATGCAATCAGATGTGTTTGTATAGGAAACATCGAGCAATATTAGGAAAATCAGGCGGATTGTACAATTACAGCGATATTGTGCTGAGATCCCCCCCCCTCCCCTTCAGCTCTTGATTTATTTGTCTACTAACGCATGGTTCCTTATAAAACGTGAGTGCGTTGTTACCCGGCCACAAAGGAGCAGCATTACAACTGCACATAGCATTTATATTTATTTGTCTTGTTTACGCAGAGTTCTTGAGGAAACTTTGTTATCCTGCCCTCCGAAAATGAGCGTCTTTTTATTTTCCTGTATAAATATCCCGTGCCCTATTATTATAAAATATGCCCAAAATTGATTCCCCAGTTATGTCGAGAGCATTAAAATAACAGAAACTGTTGTTACTCCATTAACGGCTTATATATCTGAGCCTGGCAAAAGCCTGCTATCCATATTGCTACTGACATGATGCATCATCAATTCCAACAGCCCCATTGCCTCCTCCTAACAGGCAGACCATGACAGTCAATGGTTCTCAGTTCTCTACTGCCCTCTATTGGTCAGTGGAAGCAACAGGCAAAATAAATGTCGTACCATGCTAGGTTCTGTTTACACTTTTCATTATTTTGTAGCAAAAGCACTTATGTTATAAGTTGAAGGCTATTAGAGAAGAAAATGATTAAATAAAATAAAAGTTTAATTTCAATTTCATCATTTCTTTTACTGGCGTTTGGGGAGTGGTAAAACCATAAGGCTCCCACTTTAGGCAGTAGAGGGGAGCGTACGTATGCCACGGCCACAATGTTTTTCAAAAATATATCGCCACTGCAGTACCGTCCACTGAACGCGACACATTCAACTAAATGAGAGCACCCTGCAACTGCGTGTGATGCACAAGGTTGTGGCACACTAGTGTGGGGGTTCAAGGGGTTTACAGGTGGCAGTGAGCAGGTGATATGACACCAGTCAAATGCCCTCTAAAGACCCGGGAAAGTGTACATGGAGGTCCTCCCGAGCTCACACTGCCAGTGTGCCCCTTGCGGCGCGCTTTGTGATCAGCCGAGTCCAGGGATGGACTGGCCATTGGGACTACAGGGAGTTTCCCGGTGGGCCGATGGCTCAGTGGGCCGGCTTCAGTGACAGCGGACCGCCCTCCTCCGTTCCTCTGTCTCTCCCTTCCCGCAAAGCTCACCTCCTCTCCCTCCTAGCAGCGCTCACCTGGGGGGAACAGAGAAGCAGGGGGAGGACCAGAGGAGCATGGGGGAGGGGACAGACAGCTGACTCAACAGCTATGGCCTGGGAGTTTCTCACTTCTGCCTAATCTTGTCCCATGGGGAGGGGGGGCACCAAACCGGATTCTTTTCCCCGGGTGAAATAATGTCTAGCTTCCCCACTGGTACTGCCTATAAAAGTACCAGTACCAGCTGTTCCACTCTAATAAAGTAGAACAGCTAGTGGCTAGTGAAGGGGGAGAGGGGGCTTGGGTGGCCAGGGGTGCGGGAGTTGTCCGGCCGCCATGGGAGAGACCTGTCAAAGTGGGCCAGTCTGGATGAAGTCCAGGGCCAAATTTTTGTCCCAGTCCAGCCCTGGCCGAGTCCTTGGGAATTACAGATCGGAGTAAGGGGTCGATCCCGGCCCTTTACTATGTGATCAGCTGTCAGCCAATGACAGCTGATCAAGTGATGTAAACAGAAGCTGGTAATCTGCCTTTATTTTTTCTCTCACGCTGACAGCAAAAGGAGAAGAAACAAGCCAATTACCGGCTCATGTAAAAGGGACATCGGTCGCACACAGTCACTGCTGCTAAGCAGTGCCCTCAAGTGCCACCTACCAATGCCAATCAGCATAGGCGTGCGCACAGGGTGTGCCAGGTGTGCCTGGGCACACCTTAATCACATTGTACCGAAAAATACTACATTAAACTGGCACTAACGCACAGAAAAATACAGCATTAAACGGCACATAACACAGCAAAATATACTACTTTAAACATGCACTAATGCACAGAAATATGCTGCATTAAATGTGCAGTAACACACTGGAATATAGTGCGTTAAACATGCAGTAATGCACAGAAATATACCCCCAATATTTCACCAAAGCTCCCTAATGGGGCTCCTAAAAAAAATAAAAAAATACTGACACCGTCCACCGCTCTGCTGATACCATCAGTATACTGTATATACACATGCAAATATGTTTGAGCTTTGGGGTGCACACCCTACTGCAATAGGCTGCGCACACCTATGCCAATCAGTACTATTAAGCAGTGCCCTCAAGTGCCACCTACCAATGCCAATCAGTACTATTAAGCAGTGCCCACCAGTGCCACCTACCAGTGCCCATCAGTGCCACCTACCAGTGCCTCCTATCAGTGTCCGTCAGAGCTGCCAATCAGTGCCCATCAAAGCTTCATCTTCAGTGCCACCTATCAGTGCCGCTTGTCAGTGCCACTGTGTTTTCATAGAATCGGGTTGGCTGTACCTTGAACACCCCCAATTTGCATCAATTTTCTGGTGAGCGTTTCATGTAATGTTTTTTTAATTATGTTTAAACAAAATCAATACTGTTGTACCTGATTATTTAATCGAGACATGTTCTCTTTTTTTTTATATAATTCGGAGCCTCCTGATGAAGCGATGCACATATCGCGAAACATGTAGAGCTTAATCTTTTATTACGGATCTCGCGGACTGCATATCGAGGAGATATCTGTACTCAGCTTAGGTATCTATGTTATAGACACCATCGCAGCAAGTTGTTTATATTACCATTGAGTCATTCTCCTTGAGTTTTATCACATGATCCAATTGTTGTATTGTATTCTATTCATTATGTATTTTTAGATGTATATTTTTTGTGAAACATTAAAATTGTTATATTTTTACAAACGTGCCTACAAAGTCCATTTTTCCACAGCCATTTTTAATCCATTCAGTATCAGGACGTGGCACATTTGTCATTTAGGGTGTTGATTACTAGTGTTGAGCGGAATACGCCATATTCGATTTCGCGATATATCACGAATATATCGACGAATATTCGTGAAATATTCGCTCAAATCGAATATTCGTGATATTTTATCCAAAAAATGTTTTGCAAAATTTCGCTAATGCGAAATTGATTGCGAAATTTTGACAACTGTGGTAGGAGAACTCTGATTGGCTCTGATGCAAAAGAAGGGCGGAGAAAGTATTCGCGAATATTCGTGATATTTTATCGATATTTCGCTAATGCGAATGCGAAATTGATTGCGAAATTTTGACAACTGTGGTAGGAGAACTCTGATTGGCTCTGATGCAAAAGAAGGGCAGAGAAAGTATTTGCGAATATTCGGAAATCGAATATTCGCGATGGCGAATATTCGGCAACATAAAAGGATCGCCTCAGCTTAGCTACTCGGCCCAGGGTCTCTAGTCATACCAGCAATGCTTTTAGACGTCGATAGGATGTGATCTGTTTTAAAAATAAATTTTCAAAAATACGAATATTCGGAATAGCGAATTTTGGCCGCGAAATTCGAGTTATTCGCGAATATTCGAATATGCCATATTCGTAACGAATATTCGCAATGCGAATATTCGTGAGCAACACTATTGATCACCACCCGAGGGCAATTGTAATCAATTATATCCTATCAGTGCCACCTATCATTGCTGCCATTCAGTGCTGCCTATCAGTGCCCTTCAATGCCGCCTATCAGTGCCCATCCGTGCCACCTCATTGGTGCCTCCTGATAAGTGCCACCTCATCAGTGCCCATCAGTGCAGCCTCATCAGTCCACATCAATGAAGGAGAAAAAAAAAATACCTGTTTGCCAAATTTTAAAAGAAGGGACTCTTCTCTTTTCGGCCAATGGGAAAACGGGTCTCAGATCCACGTTTGATTGGTCTGATTGAGGATCAGTGTTTCAATAATAGTTGAATATCCATTTGCTGTTGTAAAACCTTGGTGGGCTTGGGCTTCTAGCACAATGCTAAGCTTGCGGTGTGCAGTGAAATCAGAGTTATGCCGCGTACACACGATCGGATTTCTGATGGCATAAAATCCGATGGAATTTTTCGTCGGAATTCCGATGAAGCTGACTTTCATCAGTCTTGCCTACACACTATGGGCAAGATTCACAGAGCAAGTACGCCGGCGTATCTACTGATACGCCGGCGTACTTTCAAATTTCCCGCGTCGTATCTTTAGTTTGAATCCTCAAACCAAGATACGACGGCATCTGGGTAAGATCCGACAGGCGTACGGCTTCGTACGCCTTCGGATCTTAGATGCAATACTTCGGCGCCCGCTGGGTGGAGTTCGCGTCGTTTTCCGCGTTGGGTATGCAAATTAGCGATTTACGAGGATCCACGGACGTACGCGCGGCCGTCGCATTTTCTAACGTCGTCTGTAGTTGGCTTTTTCCGGCGTATAGCTAAAGCTGGTATTTAGCGGCGTATAGATAGACTTGCCATGTTAAGTATGGCCGTCGTTCCCGCGTCGAAATTAGATTTTTTTTTTTTTTTGGCGTAAGTCGTCCATGAATAGGGATGGACGTAACTCACGTCTAAGTTCATAAAATGACGTTGTTGCGACGTCATTTCACGCAATGCACGGCGGGAAATTTCTGGACGACGCATGCGCAGTTCATTCGGGGCGGGGACGCGCTTCATTTAAATGAAACCCGCCCCCTGATCGCCGATTTGAATTCCGCCGCCAGAAATACACTACGCTGCCGTAACTTACGGCACGAAATCGTTGAGGATTTGAAATTCCGCCAGGTAAGGTACGGCGGCGTAGCGTATCTCTGATACGCTGCGCGGATCCAATTCTCTCTGGATCTGGCCCCATCAGACTAAATTCCGACCGTCCAAAACGCGGTGACGTAAAAACACTACGACGAGCAGAGAAAAATTAAGTTCAATGCTTCCGAGCATGCGTCGACTTGATTCTGAGCATGCGTGGATTTTTCTCCGATGGAGTTCCACACAGACGATCGGAATTTCCTATCGTTTTTTTTTTTTTATTTAAAACATGTTCTATTTTTTTACACCGATGGAAAAAAGTCCGATGGGGCCCACACACGATCATTTTTTCGGATGAAAAAAGTCCATCGAAAAAAAACGTTCGTGTGTACATGGCATAGGAAAGTTTCAGTTCAGGAGAGGAGCCGCCCGGTACAACTGTGCAAGACTGAAGGGAAAGCTGCAGGACAGATTTAAGACTAAACAGAAGAAAGCTGCATGGAGTTGGCGCAGCAGATAATTATTCCAAATGGCTGCACATGCAGTGAATTTTGTATTAAACCCGAATATTAATCCAGAGACTGTAAGACGGGGAGAACGCGATCGTTTATCTAATGAGCACACTGCTGCATGTCACAGTTTTCTTCGTTTTATCCACCGGGAATTTTGCAGCATTAAAATCGAATTAAAGCCGACATTCCATTCATTCCTATGTGGCCAGGTTGCAACTGTGCACCGCAGATTTGCATGATTTTTAACAAATAGGAACTCTGCATCTTTCTATTTGAAAGTGGTTGTAAACCCTTCCATATACCCAGTGAAGTGACTAGGTGATACAGAGGTGAAAAAACTCCTACATAAGTTGTACCTGTTTAACTGTTGCCGTCTCTCCTCTACAACCAAAGTGCAGAACTTACACAGCTTGTCTGAGCTTTCAGAAAGCAGGGGGCAAGGAGCAGAAGTTACACTCAGTGGGCTAGATTCAGGTAGCTATTACGGCGGCGTATCTCCAGATACGCCGCCGTAATTTCAAATCTGCGCTGGTGCATTGCCACGAAATGAGATTTGCCATGGAATGAGATGGTCCGCCTCCATCACATCCTATTGGCTCACTCCTGTCACGTGACATATTTAAACGTCAAGTATCGACACGAACATCAGTCTCAGCTAGGCTAACATAGGGAGAGGATCTCCTCTCCCTGTGATAGCTGAAGCTGCACGGAGCTGGTGCACGGAGCTATTTGCGTAGTGCTGCGCCTGCGCACTACTACTTTACCTGCACCCGATGCTCTACTTTCTGTTCCCCGTTCCCTGAGCCTTAACGGGGAGTAGAGCTGCGGGCGCGGGGTGTAGTTAGCACTGGCGGGAGGCACTCTGACAGCGCTATCGGGCATTGGGATCCCGATAGCGCTGTGGATCTATCGCGCTCGCGGGGAGGCATGACAGCGCTATCGGGCAGAGGGATCCCGATATCGCTGTAGATCCCGAAGTGACATTGTAATAAAGGAGAACATTTATTAGCCTAGTAAATGTATGAGCTTCTGTGGCCCGATTCCTCTCTCGGAATCGGGCCACAGAGGCCATGTGAGCTCCGTGCACCAGCTCCGTGCAGCTTCAGCTATCACAGGGAGAGGAGATCCTCTCCCTATGATAGCCTAGCTGAGACTGATGTTCGCGTCGATACTTGACGTTTAAATATGTCACGTGACAGGAGTGAGCCAATAGGATGTGATGGAGGCGGACCATCTCATCCGATGGCAAATCTCATTTCGTGGCAATGCACCGGCGTATCGTTACGCCGATTCTCAAAGGCAGATACGCTCAAAAAATAGGCTTCCTCCGCCGACGTAACTTGAATGCGGCGGCGTATAATTGTGTGCAATATTACGTTGGCCGCTAGGGGCGCTTCCGTTGTTTTCGGCGTAGAATATGCAAATTACCTAGATACGCCGATTCACAAACGTACGTACGGCCGGCGCAATTTATTTACGTCGTTTACGTTAGGCTTTTTCGGCATAAGATTGTTCCTGCTATTAGGAGGCGCAGCCAATGTTAAGTATGGACGTCGTTCCCGCTTCGAATTTTTTTTTTTTTACGTCGTTTGCGTAAGTTGTTCGCGAATAGGGCTGGACGTAATTTACGTTCACGTCGAAACCAATACGTCGTTGCGGGGTAGTTGGGAGCAATGCACCCTGGGATATGTACACGGACGGCGCAAAATGTCAATCACGTCAGGTCATCATAGATTTACATAAAACACGCCCCCCTTTCACATTTGAATTAGGCGCGCTTACGCCGGCCCCATTTACGCTACGCCGCCGCAACTTACGGAGCAAGTGCTTTCTGAATACTGCACTTGCTCCTGTAAGTTACGGCGGCGTAGCGTAAATACGATACGCTGCGCCGCCGTAACAACAAGCGCAGGTACGTGAATCTAGCCCAGTGAGGAAAGCTGAGAGCTAACTGGCGGTAAGAGACACCCCCCCCCCCACACAGTAGGGGAGCTGGGGCTGTCAATCATCACTGGCTGTGTGCTAGAGCTCCCTCTGCTGGCACCTTTTTATCTCTTGGTGTCAGGAAAACTTGTCAGAAGTGATTCATGCTGATAGCAAAGGCAGGAGGCAGTGGACAGAAATGACACTTAGTGCTCTGGATTTAGACAAGTACACACTATAGAGGGATATGCTTTGTTCATGTTTCATGTCTGAGATTTACAAACACTGTAAGCAGGCTCATGGAAATTAAAGGAAATTCTATAGGAAAAGGAAATCCCTATTCTGAATGAGGAAAATAAATACCTGTCGATTCTGCTAAAAATCCTGTGAGCTTTCCTATCAGTTACATTGATTCTAGTTATTTCACTGAACTACAGACCACCCCCCCCCCGCATGTTATAGAGAAGAAAAGAGGAGGTGTTCTGCAGTCCTGTCCTAGGGTGACTACACTGATGGTCCTCTGTCGATCTCTTCTTTCTCCACTAATGTCTTCTCTTTCCGCTTCCTTCACTGATGTCTTCCTTCTCCGCTTCCTCCACCAATGTCTTCTCTCTCCGCTTCCTCCGCAGGTGTGCTTCCTATCGTAGCACACCTGTGATCTTCTCTCTCCGCTTCCTCCACTGATGCCTTCCTTCTCCGCTTCCTCCACCGATGCCTTCCTTCTCCGCTTCCTCCACCGATGTCTTCTCTCTGCTTCCTCCGCAGGTGTGCTTCCTATCGTAGCACACCTGTGATCTTCTCTCCCTGTTTCCTTCTCTGATGCCTTCCTTCTCCGCTTCCTCCACCGATGCCTTCCTTCTCCGCTTCCTCCACCGATGCCTTCCTTCTCCGCTTCCTCCACCGATGCCTTCCTTCTCCGCTTCCTCCACCGATGTCTTCCTTCTCCGCTTCCTCTACTGATGCCTTCCTTCTCCGCTTCCTCCACCGATGCCGTCCTTCTCCGCTTCCTCCACCGATGCCTTCCTTCTCCGCTTCCTCCACAGATGCCTTCCTTCTCCACTTCCTCCACCGATACCTTCCTTCTCCGCTTCCTCCACCGATGCCTTCTTTCTCTGCTTCCTTCACCGATGTCTTCTCTCTGCTTCCTCCGCAGGTGTGCTTCCTATCGTAGCACACCTGTGATCTTCTCTCCCTGTTTCCTCCTCTAATGCCTTCCTTCTCCGCTTCCTCCACCGATGCCTTCCTTATCCGCTTCCTCTACTGATGCCGTCCTTCTCCGCTTCCTCCACCGATGCCGTCCTTCTCCGCTTCCTCCACCGATGCCTTCCTTCTCCACTTCCTCCACAGATGCCTTCCTTCTCCACTTCCTCCACCGATACCTTCCTTTTCCGCTTCCTCCACCGATGCCGTCCTTCTCCGCTTCCTCCACCGATGCCTTCCTTCTCCGCTTCCTCCACCAATGCTTTCCTTCTCCACTTCCTCCACAGATGCCTTCCTTCTCCACTTCCTCCACCGATACCTTCCTTCTCCACTTCCTCCACCGATGCCTTCTTTCTCTGCTTCCTCCACCGATGTCTTCTCTCTGCTTCCTCCGCAGGTGTGCTTCCTATCGTAGCACACCTGTGATCTTCTCTCCCTGTTTCCTCCTCTGATGCCTTCCTTCTCCGCTTCCTCCACCGATGCCTTCCTTCTCCGCTTCCTCTACTGATGCCTTCCTTCTCCGCTTCCTCCACCGATGCCTCCTTCTCCGCTTCCTCTCCCGATGCCTTCCTTCTCCACTTCCTCCACCGATGCCTTCCTTCTCCGCTTCCTCCACCGATGCCTTCCTTTTCCGCTTCCTCCACCGATGCCTTCGTTCTCCGTTTCCTCCACCGATGCCTTCCTTCTCCGCTTCCTCCACCGATGTCTTCTTCTTTCACCTCCACCGACCCGCTGAAAATTAAAAAAACACTCCTCTTTCGACGCTGGCTCCCGCTGTTCTGTAAGCTCACAGTTCTTATATAGCTATGGGGTGTGGCCATTCGGTGACGTCATACTGAGACCCAGCCCCCTTGTGATGTCACAGACCTGGGCATGATGGGTCCGTGACATCAAAAGAAGGAGTGGAGTCTTAGAGCAATATCACCACATGCCCACGCCCCATAGCTATGTTGTCTCGATCCTGAGCTGTGCTGCCTGTGTCTATAGGCAAGGACAGTGCCGCTCGGCCACATGCCCCACTTCAGCAGCAGGAGCCAATGACTCCCTCTGCCTCAGCAAGGTGTGTGGGAGCGGGGAGAGCTGCTACAGGTGGGCACAGCACTGGATGGAGTGAAGTATAAGGGAGTGGGGGGGAGGTAAGTGGGCTATATTGTTACCTTAACATTTTTGTTTAGTCTTGAGAACTACTTTTCTTCTTCTTCTTCTTCTTCTTTTTTTTACAAATTTAGGTATTAGACCACTTTTAAGTGTTATTAAAGGTATATTTATTTAAATAAATTAACTAACATGTCATACTCACCTGCTCTGTGTAATGGTTTTGCACAGAGCAGCCCCCATCCTTCTCTTCTCAGCCCCCCCCCTGCCAGCACTCCTGGCTCCTCTTCTTCTCTGAGTGCCCCCATAGCAAGTCGTCTGCTATAGGGGCACTTCTGCATGCTCATTTCTGAGCCCTGCTCTGTGTGTCCATAAGACACACAGAATGGGTCTCGGCCACGCCCCCTATTCCCTGCTTCACTGGCTGTGATTGACATCAGCGGGAGCCAGTGTCTGGCTGGCATGCACATTGCTGGATTGCGATCAAGCTCAAGTAAGTATTGGGGGGGCTACAGGGGAAGCTGCAAACTGACTTTTTTTCACCATTGCTTCAATGTTGGCTTTTTGGGGGTGGTCCACTTTAAGCTCAGAAAAAGTCACAAGGACATGCATTTCTGGGAGGATCAACAGGTCTATTCTGTACTTGCTGAGAATGTTATTAGCCTGAAAAATGAAAGTTAAGGCAGCCACCACATTTAAGGACTATAAGCTACAAAAATAAAATATATGCACTTGACAGTATTTCCCTTTTTTTTTATTACATAAAAAAACATTTTTTACTCCAAGACACGGGAGCAGGTTTTACCCCGAGTGAATCTACCCAGACACTTTTCTCCGTCTGTCTTGGTCTGACACTGAGCAGACAGTGCTGAATTTATCTCTGTCTTTTTCTATTTTACATAAAGATAAACACAAAGATCCATTCATGCCGGCAGAGTTTAGCAGTTCACATAATGAAAAGTTTACTGACGATGTACTTGAAAAAGACATTGAAGAACAAACAGCCATTATGACTGTAAACTGGCCCCGAGTGTGGAGCGTACACTCACTCTTTGAGAAATAGTCATAGTTAGTCACATAAAAGCTGTTTATTTCGGACCTATTTACATAGCAGTAAGTGCCCTTTCATGTCTAGGCCTGTCGTTTGTCTACCAATTTTTTTTTTATATATACTAATTGCATAATAAGTCATTTTTACTTTCGTATAATGTTGCAACTGAAACATTATTTGCAAAGAAAAAGTGATATTTCTGTACATCTGCAACCCCTTCCTGCACCCTCCCTGTGACCCTTTAACTGAGTCTTAAAGTGCCACTCTAACCTGTATACCCCATCAGCACTGCCTCCTATTGTAGTATCCCCCTCTGTGTGTGATTTATAAAAATAAATGCTGCAAATACCCCATTTCACTGCCGAGATTGCGATCACATGACTGGCCAGCTTTCTCCTTTCCTCCTCTGAGAGATGCAGTGGGCGGGGCTGAGATTCCTCTGCTGATGTCAGTCTGGAGGGGAGGAGGAGAGAGCTGGCTGGTCAAGTGATCGCAATCTCGGCTCTTAAATTAGGTATTTACAGGATTTATAGTTATAAATCATTCACAGAGGGGGACACTGCAATAGGAGGCAGTGCTGATGGTGTATACAGGTCAGTGTTATGAGAGCAGTAGGAGGGGTGGCTCACACACAGAGAAAGAGGGGAGGGAAAAGAGAGTTGAACAGACACCAGGCTGCTGATAACAGAGACACCTAAACTGACCATGGTGTCAGGGCTCAGCAGCCATGATACACCGTGGTCAGTTTACAGAGGGGTGGGAGAAAATGGCAGGATCAGACAGGTTTTTTAGGTGTTACAGGGGGCCAAATGACACACTGTGTCATATAACATGCTTTGAAGGAGCAGAATCCATTGTTTTGTTTTGGGTTAACAAACGCTTTAAAGAGGAAGTTAACCCTGATGGGTTTTACTTCTTCTTTATTTCCCTGCAAAGGTTAAAGCATAATGGGCTACTATGCATCGCATAGTAGCCCATTATGTTTCACTTACCTGAAACTGAAGCCTGCCTGTCCCCTGTTGCAGGAACCGTCCATTCTTCGCCCCTCTTCCTTCCATGGCCGTGAACTCTGGCTCTGTGACTGGCCGAAGTCGCGTGATGTACATGGAAGCCACAAGTCACGGCATGACCTTCCTTTAGAAACGGCACGATCACCGTTTCTAAAGTGCGCCTGTGCCGTTGTCTACATCGGCGCTCGTCTTTAATGTAAATATCTCCTAAACTGTGCAGGTTTAGGAGATATTTCCAGCACCTACAGGTAAGCCTGAGGCCTCGTACACACGACCGAACATGTCTGCTGAAACTGGTCTGCGGACCAGTTTCCGTGGACATGTCTGACCGTGTGTAGGGCCGACCGGACAGTTTTCCGGCCTAGCGGACAGGTTTCCAGCGGACAAAAGTTTCTTAGCATGCTAAGAAACTTGTCCGCTGGAAGCCTGTCCGTCGGACATGTCCGATGGTCAGTACGACTCATCGGACATGTCCGCTGGTCCGCTGGCCCGAAATCCCGCTGGGTCACCTTGCTGGGAGCATGCAATGATCATGCTCTTGGCACATTAACCTCAGCCACCGGACACATATGCGTGGTTAAATAAAAACCGCAGAGGTGATTAAATACCACCAAAAAAAGCTCTATTTGTGGGAAAAAAGGACAGAAATTTTATTTAGGTACACCGTCACACGACCACGCAATTGTCAGTTAAAGTAACGCAGTGCTGTATCGCAAAAAACTGCCTTGTAAGGAAGGGGGTAAAACCTTTCCGGAGGTCAAGTGGTTAAAAAAAAAAAGTTTTTAACAGGCCACCTATCTTGCCGCCACACATATGCATAAAGCTGGACATACATAGGTCAGGCCACATCTCACTTTCACCCCTCTTTAGCTCTGACCTCTGTATGCAGCTCCCCTTCCACTGCCCTTGTATTCTTTCTCCCTCCTTAAAAGCTCCACCATCTTCCACGTGTCCTATTTGTGTTGGTGTATTATGCTGAAGCACCCAGCCGGCTCGAGTACCTCCCCACACACTTTAGGTGGCTCTGCCTCCATACTTGCAGGGAGATCATCCAGTGGGGGTGCCGGGATCTGCACTGCACCCCTGGCATCTCTCTTCTCCCCATCCTGCACTCAGTGGGAGGCTCTCAAGAGATCATATCTGTTGGAGCCATTGGGAGACAAGCTGCCACTTGTGAACACAGAAGCCAGACTTCTGTGTTTACAAGTGATAGTGGTGTGCAGGGAGCAGTGGGCCTGAGCCAGAGGTGGTGGAACTGAGTTCCACCAAGTTCCAGCTGAAAAAAGCCCTGCCTACAGGTATCCATTATATAATCTTAAAGAGACAGCTTTCTGTGCACCACCTACAGAAGGGCCCCACCGCATGCCAGCCAACACTAAAATCCAGGAGCCAGATACTTTGCAACAACCTTCTAGGGGCACCCCTCTCTTGAACACTTACAGATACCACATGCACTCAATAACATTATCATTGTGTTAATTGGGTCTGATCCCACTCATTATAAGTTATCTCAGTTAAAACTTGATTTAGCACTGCCGCAGTTCAGTTAATTCATCCTGTTATAGGCCGGTGTTCACTTTACTTACCTCTTAACTTTAAATTGTTATATTGTTTTCCCACTTTGACATAATACATTTACTTAACCTATCATCTGATAGTCTGTGGCCTAGTTTCTGTGCATTATTGTATAGTGCTGACTTACTAATGCTTAAAGGGGTTGTAAAGCTTTGAGTTTTGAGGCGGCTCTTCATTGGAGATTGATAGCCATTGGCTCCCACTGCTGTTAATCAAATCAATGATGCGGGACGCTGGGGGGCGGGGCAGAGCGATACACTTGGCGGCTATGGCCGCCATTGTATCACATGGGAGGGTGCCCACAAGCTAACCCCCTTGGGAGAGCGCTTCCCAGAAGGGGGTTAGCTCTTGTGGGGAGGAGCCGAGACAGCCTTCCGAGGGTCCCCAGAGGAAGTATGGTATGTTTGTTATTTGAACATTTTTTTTAACCCTTACAACCCCTTTAAGTTGTTGAGGATTGAGTAGCAGACCAGAGAACCTGTCAACACCAAAGGGTCCTGTAGGGTGTTAAGCACTACACCTGTATACCACTAACACAATACAAGACAAACTTTCTGAAAATGGTACCAAAGGTGCAGCAAGCAGGACAGTCCTAAAAGTATCATATTATCACACATATATGTGAGCCTGGACTTATTTTTCAATGTGCCTAAAAATCCTAAACATATTCCCTTGAATTTTATGACATGACATCAATAGGAAAAGCAATTGGCGAAGTTCTGCAATTTCAGTCTCAAGTCGCTTTTCCACATCTCCGCATTGTGAAAGCTTCAAACTAATGTTGAATTTAATGAATGTTTTCAATGTCTCTGCTACTTCAGGAGTTCCAGAAGTAAAATTCTAAAGAAAACATCAAGGGATAAGTCATGTTTTGCTGATAGAACAACATGATTATCATTCTGCCGAAACTGTGGGTGCCTGTAAACCCCCATCCACACATAGTTCTTAGGAAGAAAACAAACCTATTAGACGAGTTATGCTAAGGAAGCTTCCTGATAGGACAGTGAATTAAAATCCTGCGCTAGCTTTGTACTGTACGATAGATAAGGACACCCTGTACAGGGAGGATTAAAAAAAAAAAGAAGCACTATCAACAGGATTTGTGTTCCTGTTAACTCCATGACTACCGCCGCAAATACTACAATGCACCAATAAATACAGGGATGAATTTTCATGCAGGTTTCAAAATAAGTATGTCTTGTATACAGTATATTGTATGTATGAAGCTGGTAAGCCATTTCAGGTGCTAGACAGTCAACTACATACTTATTAGTTCCTCCGGGAACCTATTTGTAATGAAGAACAGCACTAGACACATGCAAGGATTACCGGATGCCATTATTATAACTATTTTCGGTGGAAACCATTCTGGAAGGTTTATTAATGCCATCATTGGCTATCGGTGTCACCTTTACACAAGGGACAATTGTTCCCATTGTAGCAGCAATAGGGGGGGGTGTGGCCTTAGGAAGTAGAAAAAATCCTTTTGTCGGTGGAAAAAAACAATGTATTGATATGTGCCCCAGCATTGATGTCATTTGGCCCAATTGTTGAAGTCATTGAAAGGAATTGTCCCCCGTCATTGGTGTCATTGGGTCCAATTGTTGAAGTCATTGAGAGGAATTGTCCCCCATCATTGGTGTCATTGGGTCCAATTGTTGAAGTCATTGAGAGAAATTGTCCCCTATCATTGGTGTCATTGGGTCCAATTGTTGAAGTCATTGAGAGGATTTGTCCCCCATCATTGGTGTCATTGGGTCCAATTTTTGGTGTCATTGAGAGGAATTGTCCCCCGTCATTGGTGTCATTGGGTCCAATTTTTGGTGTCATTGAGAGGAATTGTCCCCCGTCATTGGTGTCATTGGGTCCAATTGTTGAAGTCATTGAGAGGAATTGTCCCCCATCATTGGTGTCATTGGGTCCAATTTTTGGTGTCATTGAGAGGAATTGTCCCCCGTCATTGGTGTCATTGGGTCCAATTTTTGGTGTCATTGAGAGGAATTGTCCCCCGTCATTGGTGTCATTGGGTCAAATTGTTGAAGTCATTGAGAGGAATTGTCCCCTATCATTGGTGTCATTGGGTCCAATTTTTGGTGTCATTGAGAGGAATTGTCCCCCGTCATTGGTGTCATTGGGTCCAATTTTTGGTGTCATTGAGAGGAATTGTCCCCCATCATTGGTGTCATTGGCCGGGATTCAGAAAGGACTTTCGACGGCATATCTCCAGATACGCCGTCGTAAGTCCAAATGAGCGCCGTCGTATCTATTCCGTTGATTTACGCGTCGAATATGCAAATGACCTAGATACGCCGATTCAGAAACGTACTTGTGCCCGTCGGATTTAGCTACGCCGTTTACGTAAGGCGTATGTCCGCCGTAAGTTTACCCCTCATAAAGCAGGGGTAAGTCATGTTAAGGTATGGACGTCGGAAACGTTGGAACAGCGTCGTATTTTATGTCGTTTGTGTAAGTCGTACGTGAATGGGGCTGGGCGTAGGTTACGTTCATGTCGACAAAGCATTGAGCCGACGTATCTTAGGGAGTATTTGCGACGTCATTCTGAGCATGCGCCGTTCGATCGGACATGCATTTACATGGGGTCACGCCCACTGCCTTGCTACTTTGAATTACACGGGCTTAGCCGGCCAATTTACGATACGCCGATGTAACTTTGGGAGCTTTCTGAATACAGTACCTCTCAATGTTACGTCAGCGTAGCGCATAGGAGATGCGTTACGCCCGCTCAAAGATACGACAATGTATCTGAATCGCGGCCATTGGGTCCAATTGTTGAAGTCATTGAGAGGAATTGTCCCCCGTCATTGGTGTCATTGGGCCAAATTGTTGGTGTCATTGGGAGGAATTGACCCCCATCATTGGTATAATTGGGCCCAGTTGTTGGTGTCATTGGGAGAAATTGTGCCCCATTTTTGGTGTCACTCTGCCCAATTGTTAATGTCATTGGGAGGAATTGTGCCCCATCAACCCCATAGTGGGGGGGGTTATGCCCTATTGTTGGTATCAGTGGATGAAACAGTGCCCTAAGGGCCAAATAAAATCAAGGAAAGGGCCACGTCTGGCCCCATTGGCCACAGTTTGGAGAGCACTGCCATAGATGGAGTAAAATGTAGACGGTTCAGTAAGAACGAGACAAAATTTTGATCCATCTATGGGCAGGTTGATTATACTTGTGGTTGAAGGAAAGAAAATTGGATAATCCATGTCTTGCTTAACAAATTGATTTTAAAAGACCAAAACTGATCAAATTAGAGACACAATAATGAAGACCTACCTAAACAATGTAATCATTTCATCCCTAGTTCAAGACTTCATAGATGTTGGTAAATCTGAAGCAGATTGTACAACCGGATTGAAGTGTGTGTGTGGCCGGTGTCTAGTAATGTTCACGAACTTCGGAAGGCATAAATCTCCTAGAACACAGTTTGAGACAAATTAGCAAAAAACTAAGTAAATGTAACTAAAAGAACCCAAGGCAAAGTAATATCTCAGTTCGAAATTCCCAAACTCCGAGAGCCAAGAAAAACACTCTCCGAACATTAGGAAGAAATAAAATAGAGCGGCAAAAAAAAAAAGTTTATTTTTAAAAATGTATTAGTAGGCCGGCCTATTCACCCCGAGGACGGCACATCCGCTGCAGATGATTTGACGTTACACGGCTCGGATTTTCTGGATGGCTCGTGTTACATGTTACCTTTTCTGATCGCTTTGGGCAGACCTCTCTACAAAGTGCACAGAACTTTCCTGGTCATTGTTTAACCAAACGGCTGCCAAAGACATAAAGCTTCCTAAACCGTGCGCTCTTTCTTTTTTTTACAAGAGACGCTTATTTGTCTGAGAGCGCTAATTGTACCGTTGTGTCTTTGTTTGGTTTGGTGATCTTTTCGATGAGAAAGGGATCAAGCATTCCCAATTCAGAATGTGCGGGTTCAAGGAAAGTGATAAACGGTAGAAGAACATAAGAAAGTTGTCTATCTGTGTTTAGTATTACTATTATTGAATGGCGGCTGGTGCTCAATTTACTTGGGGGGGGGCAGCAAACAAACCTGGCCCCCCGTCGCTCGCTCCATCGATTTCCCATTTGATCACCACTTTGTTTGCCCGATGCCTGCCAGCCCTTGCACTTACCCCATCCAGGTCACGGCTTTGGCAGCTTCCCCCCTCCTAGACAGTCGGGTCTTAGGACTCCCGGCCAATCAGGTCTCAGGACCCGCTTCCTGATTGGCTGGGAGGAAAAGCAGGAAGACATTAGCGAATATTAATTTGCTATTAAGTGCTTGGGTAAAACTTACATTTTTTTATATACTTTTTTTTATGTTTTTACATTGTGTAAAACCCTGGTGTTAGGGGGGCTCTGATGCGGACCCTGATGTAAGGGGGGCTCTGATGGGGACCCTGATGTAAGGGGGGCTCTGATGGGGACCCTGATGTAAGGGGGCTCTGATGGGGACCCTGATGTAAGGGGGGCTCTGATGGGGACCCTGATGTAAGGGGGCTCTGATGCAACACTGGTGTAAGGAGTGACTCTGATTGGAACCCTTCTGTTGGGGAGACTAATATGGACCCTAATGAAAGGGGGGGGGGGTCTCTGATGGGGAAACCTGATTTAAGTTGGCAATCGGATGGAAGCACTGGTGTAAGGGGAGGGAGCCCTGATGAAAACACTGGTATAAAGGTGGACCCTAATGGGGACCCTGATGGGGAGAATCTGATATGGACCCTGTTTTAAGGGAGGGGCTCTGATGGGGACCCTGATGTAAGGAGGGACCCTGATGGGCACCCTGTTTTTGGGGAGACTCTGATATGGACCCTGATGTAGGGGAGGCTCTGATGTGGACCCTGATTTAGGGGGGGTCTGATGGGGACCCTGATGTAAGGGGGGCCTGATGAAAACACTGGTGTAAGGGGGACCCTAATGGGCACCCTGATGTTGGGGAGACTCTGATATGGACCCTGATGTAAGAGGGCGGGCTCTGATGGGGACCCTGATGTAAGGGGGGCCCTGATGAAAACACTGGTGTAAGGGAAGACCCTGATGGGGACCTTGATGTTGGGGAGACTCTGATATGGACCCTGATGTAGGGGGAGGACTCTGATGGGGATGCTGATGTAAGGGGGTCCTAATGAAAACACTGGTGTAAGGGGGACCTTAATGGGGACCCTGATGTTGGGGAGACTCTGATATGGACCCTGTTTTAAGGGAGGGGCTCTGATAAGGACCCTGATGTAAGGGGCTCTAATGAAAACACTGGTGCAAGGGGGACTCTTTGAAGTTAGGGGCACTCTGATGGGAACACTGATGTAAGAAGGGACCCTGCTGGGGACTCTGATGTTGGGGAGAATCTGATATGGACTCTGGTGTAAGGGGGGGCTCTAATGGGGTCCCTGATGTAAGGGGGGTTCTGATGAAAACACTGGTGTAAAGGGTGACCCTGATGAGAGGGGGGGGCTTTGATGGGGACACCTAATTTAAGGGGGCACTCTGATGGAAACACTCTGATGGGGATATTTATTTTTACTAAAGTACTTTCTCTTTCGTTCTGAATCATATCATGCTGATTACAAAAAAGATATACTCAGGAAAGGGTCATGACCCCCGAAACGCGTCAGTCAGGTCAACCATCTGTTCCTGGGAGGAGTCACAACGCGTTTAAGCTTGAGCAGATCATGTTTGCTTTATGGGGGTTTTTTTTGGCACGTGATTATCTATTTGTCTATGTGGTTTTAATAAAATGTATCAGTGATAATGCACGAGGTTCCCTTCTGTATGGTTTTTGCAGTAAAAATTTGATGAGCAGGGAACACAACATATTAGCAGAATTAACTTCAGATTTAAATCTAAGTGTAACCTTGGGGGGAGGGGGACGGACATCAATCGAAGACCAATACTTCGGAGAAGGTTTAGCTAATGGAGCCGCCATTCACTGGGCGGTCATTTCTTAGAGTCCTAAGGCTGAATCCATCCGCTGAAAAATCCCAGCAAATGGGTTTCAGCGGATAGATCCTATGGTGTGTACACTCCAGCGGATCTGTTTCCGCGGATATTTATCCCCTGGGATGGATTCCAGCAGATCGAATATTTGCTGACATGCTAAACAAATCTATCCGCTGGAATCCATCCCAACGGATGGATCCGCTGGTCTGTATAGACTCACCGGATCCATCCGTCCGAAGGGATCCCCCGCATGCGTCCTAATGATTCGACGCATGCGTGGAATTCCTTATATGACAGCGTCGCGCACGTCGCCGCGTCATAATCGCGGCGACGGCGCGACACGTCATCGCCAGAGGATTTCGGCGCGGATTTCAATGCGATGGTGAGTACACTCCATCGCATAGAAATCCGCGGAAATCCTCGAGAGGATTTATCCGTGGAAACGGTCCGCTGGACCGTATCCGCGGATAAATCCTCCCGTGTGTATGGGGCCTAAGACTTATTTGCATACATTTCCCAGAGAGCATTGCCTGAATTCTCCCCATGACTTTGCACTGAACATTTTATTAATACAAACAACTTCACTGTGAATTAGAACAGAAAAAAAAAAGCCTCCATCGGTGAGGCCGCCTAAGGCGACAGCGTGACAAGCCACGCCCCCCTCCTGCCATTCCAAACTGCCCAAATATGAGGTTCAGTTCACCTCTAAGCAGACCGCCAACCGGCCATAACATATAGAAGGAGACGGCTTGTCATTGGGAAAACGTCAGCGGCGCTGGCACCTCCGCATGCCAAGCGTCCATCGTTCACAATCGGCCCGAAGAGAGGTTCAAACCTATGACAGCTCTAACCTCATTCCTGGCCCGATAAAAGTCACTCAGGCTAATGGAATGTTAAAAAAAAAAAAAAAAGTTTATTTTCCACTAGCATAATAGTAGCTCTTAACAGTCGGAGCCACGCAAGACCTGTCAGAAGCCGGAGACCACACGCTAAGCATGCTGCAGGCTCCGTATTGGAATACATGAAATATTGGAGCAATGAGACGTGACAGCCAGTGGGTTGATCTCCAGTAATGAAAAGCCCCGGGTGATAGAACTGCAAACGGCGTTCCTGTAACCCTCTCCCCGCTAATGAGGGGAACCGCAGTGATCGCTTTCAGATGTGTTTGACTCTACTAATAAAGTTGCAAATGCTTTGAATAACAATATTTAAAGAGAAGAAGAAAAAAATAAAAAGAAGTTGTAAGGATAGCAACCGACTCTCCCTTAAAGTCGTTGTAAACCTCAGATATGAAATATGAACAAAGCATATCCCTGTAGAGTGTGTACTTGTTTCAGTCAACAGCATTATACACAATAATATTCATAACTTAAAATAATATAACAAATATCAACACATCACAGGTCACCTACATCATCCTACAGATGTAGATCAGATGTATCAGACTCAAGATCCTTTGATGTGTTTTGTGGACAATTCCATTTCTTCAGGAGCAATGTCAAAAAGTATTCATTTCTGCAATAATCAAAATATAGTTATATTTATATGCACAATAATTTCTATAAATGAAAATAACATAACAAATACAGGGCTGGACTGGGACAAAAATGTGGCCCTGGACTTCATCCAGACCGGCCCAGGGCACAACACATCAGGGTACAGGGCACAGAACATCAGGGTACAGAGCCCAGCACATCAGGGCACGGGCACATCAGGGCATGACGCATATCATGGCATGGGCACATCAGGGCACTGGGCACATCAGGACACATCACATCAGGGTACAGGGCACAGCACATCAGGGTACAGAGCCCAGCACATCAGGGTACAGAGCCCAGCACATCAGGGCACGTGCACATCAGGGCACGACGCATATCATGGCACGGGCACATCAGGGCACTGGGCACATCAGGACACATCACATCAGGGTACAGGGCACAGCACATCAGGGTACAGAGCCCAGCAAATCAGGGTACAGAGCCCAGCACATCAGGGTACAGAGCCCAGCACATCAGGGCACGGGCACATCAGGGCACGGGGCACATCAGGGCACATCACATCAGGGTACAGGGCACAGCACATCAGGGTCCATCACAGCACATCAGGGCACACCACATTGAGGCACAGCACATCAGGGCACATAGCACATCAGGGAACATAGCACCACAGGGCACCATCGGGACACGGGGGAACAGGGCACATAGTACATCAGGCACATAGGGACACGGGTTCCATATTGAGTTGGCCCACCCTTTACAGCTATAACAGCTTCAACTCTTCTGGGAAGGCCGTCCACAAAGTTTAGGAGTGTGTCTATGGGAATGTTTGACCGTTCTTCCAGAAGATCATCTGTGAGGTCAGGCACTCATGTTGAATAAGAAGGCCTGGCTCACAGTCTCCGCTCTACTTCGTCCGAAAGGTGTTCTATCGGGTTGAGGTGCATGCCAGTCAAGTTCCTCCACCCCAAACTCGCTCACCCATGTCTTTATGGGCCTTTCTTTGTGCCAGTGAAGGGAACTCTTAGGCCCCGTACACACGAGGAGACATGTCCGATGAAAACGGTTCGCAGACCGTTTTCATCGGACATGTCTCCTGGGAGCTTTTGGTCTGATGTGTGTACACACCATCAGATCAAAATCCCCGCAGACAGAGAACGCGGTGACGTAGAAGACACTGACGTTCTCAAACACGGAAGTGCAAGGCTTCCACGAATGCGTCTAATCAATTCGACGCATGCGCGGGATTTCAGGACGCTGGTTACACGTCATAACCAGCGGACATGTCCGATTAGGTGTACTGACCATCGGACATGTCCGACGGACATGTTTCCAGCGGACAAGTTTCTTAGCTTGCTAAGAAACTTTTGCCTGCTGGAAACCTGTCCGCTAAGCCGTACACACGATCGGACATGTCCGCGGACCAGTTTCAGCGGACATGTTCGACCGTGTGTACACGGCCTCAAGACATCAGCGGACCCAGAAATTTTGGACAATTTCATGCTCCCAACTTTGTGGGAACGGTTTGGGGATGACCCCTTCCTGTTCCAACATGACTGCACACCAGGTATTATGAAACATGTGTGTTTTTGCTTCAGGCATTTGGCTTCAGGATTTTTGGAGTGGAGATGTAAACCAACCCCATTGAGGACAATTGAATTTTTTTTTTTTCTCCCTGAACGTTCTGGAGCTTCGATCAAGTGTGAACGGGGCCTAAGTGTCAGTTCAAATCTAGATTTTCTTTGGCGACACCATTGTAAAGTGAACTTCAAAATCAAGTTGATCTTCTGAGTTTGGAAATGAATGAGACGAGTGAGGAAACGGTCGATGCTCCCCGAATTTCCAATCCTTGCAGTAAGCAGAGTCGCTGAACCTCGGAAGGGTTAATGTCAGGTTGTCTGCTCCATTCAGTAGCCTGGCGTTTGAGTGAAACTGTATCCCACACTTAGTGTACATGTCTCTAACGCCTTGTCAGCCCTTCCCAGGGTAGGAAACCTTCCCCATGACCCATTCGCTGTTTGCAGCTCTGTGGCAATGTCATTCAAACGCTGAAACAAGCCTTTGTGCCTCCCGCATGTATGGAGCTCTGTACAGAGAACATGAGCTATAGGCTCCGCAATGTATACCCACCCTGCCCTACCAGACCTCCGGGGTCAAGGAGAAACCTACAGAATGGATTTTATTACATTGTTGCAATTTTTATCAAATATATTGATTTAATTTTTTATTCATATTTTATTTTGATTTTATTTTTTTAACAAATTAATTAATTAATTTATTTTATTTTACTTTGTTTTATTTTATTTTATTTTGCTTTATTTTATTTTGATTTTATTTTTTTAACAAATTAATTAATTTATTTATTTTATTTTACTTTGTTTTATTTTATTTTATTTTGCTTTATTTTATTTTGATTTTATTTTTAAATGTTTGAACTAATTAATTAATTTATTTGTTATTTTATTTATTTATTTTGTTTTATTTTATTTTACTTTGTTTTATTTTAATTACATTTTGCTTTATTTTATTTATTTATTTATTTATTTATTTATTTAAACTAATTAATTAATTTATTTATTAATTTATTTATTTTTTGCTTTATTTTGCTCTGTTTTATTTTATTTTTATTTTATTTTTTTATTTTTGAACTAATTAATTAATTTATTTGTTATTTTATTTATTTATTTTGTTTTATTTTATTTTACATTGTTTTATTTTAATTACATTTTGCTTTATTTTATTTTTATTTTATTTTTTATTTATTTTTAACTAATTAATTAATTTATTTATTATTTTTTTTTTTTTTTGCTTTATTTTATTTTGCTCTGTTTTATTTTATTTTATTTTATTTTAAAATGTATTAAGTGATGCAATCTTGCTCCTCTCCCACACTGAAATGCCTTACTCTGATTTCACTGTACACTGTGAGCTTCTCAGAAGAATCATACGGTGGGCTTGGATGAGCAATATAGACGCCAACACCCGTATTTAGTGGATCACCGGAGCAGAACCACTGGCACTTGGGGGCGTCGCGCTCTAAGTAATTTAATGGGGTCACAATAAAGACCATCCCCTTGCTGCTCTCTCTGCTTGTGCAGGGTGACAGGTCTTGTCTCCGCCCCCTCCTGTAGGTTTCTGCAGGCAGTCTGTAGTGGGTGGAGCCTTTTACTTTCACCCGGTGATCTGGACTTCCTGTCCAATGCTTACGCCTTGTACCGTGTCTATGGCCGGAATTTAAACGAGTCCTCATAAGTTTTTCTCACAGAAAGGATATAACATTGGCCCGGATTCAGAGAGCAATTGCGCCTGCGTAACCATAGTTATATATCAGACAGGAGGCTTCATATCTTGCATTAATCTTTCTTTTTAATGCTCATAGCAGAAAACATAAACATTTGTTTCTTTAAAATTTTGAGAAAAACTTCATAGAACTACATTACCCAGATGCCCCATGGACCCCTCCCCCATGTCCTAGTCTCTATATAAGGGGCTGTCTGGGTCTCCTCCTCCTCTTTCTTTCTGCTCATGGCAAGAGATAAGTATATGCATTTATGATTGACATATATCTGTTATAATTATTCTATTACTGATAATTGTCATATACTGTACTGTACTGTATATTGTTTGTTTGGTATGTAAATAGATTCGCAGGCTTGGGAAGGGTGCGGTACTACCGCTATTCGTATCGGTCTACTAACCTGACTGTCTCTTAGACTCAGTCAGGATCCATTAGGACACAGCTCCCTTCCCCCTCGCTTCTCCTGCACTCCAACCGCGCTTCGCGGGCTTTCTCCTGGACGGGGGCGTGGCCGAGCGACGCGCGTCGTAACGCCACGCCTCTGCACCGTCAGCCGTCCTATCAGAAGACTCCCGGCCGTAATCTCGCGAGATTACGGCCGAGGAGCTGTTACAAACGCGCCGTCAGCCCTGACTCTCACTGTACGGGCAGAGAGCACAGGAGCGCGCTGCTAATCAGGACTGCTGACATCTTTCCTAAAAATCCCTCGGTCAGGTATTTTTTAAAGGGGAATAGAACTCGCTCATTACCTCTGGCCAGACTTAGCCAGGACTTGGGCAAACTCACCCCTCCCTAGCGTTTTTTCCCATTTAGCCTGAAGGAGGGTCAGTGATTTATCCCTGACACTTCCGGATAAAATTATAAATATAATACACAGGCTATTTCAGAATGGCTACTGAGGGACTGCTCAGTGAGGTGGTGGATGTGGATGCTGCGCATCTGCTATCCACAACCCAGATACAAGAATTGATCTCAAAATCGATTCAAGCAGCGCTGACTGCAAATGCCAACATACAAATTCCTGGGCCATCTACCTCAGGGTGCCCCCCTACAAAGGGTAAAGTATCCCAAAAACAAAAGCACCTGTCGGTGCACCTCGACTCCCCGGCAGGGGAAGTTTATAATGTGCCCCAAGCAGGATCAGACCAGACCTGCCAGGCCTCACACAGGCCAAGCCACATTCGACCCTTGGGCCCCAAGGAGTTTTAAAAAGGGCAAGGATCAACCAGACGCATCAAACCTAATTCTTTTGACACGTCTGAGGACGAATCTGACATGTCTGGCAACGCCGAATCCTCTGATTCTGACATGAGCAATGACGAGGAGGAGGCGGGGTTTACAGCAGAAACCAACGCTGAGGCGACACAAAATGCCGTCTTAGATGCCCAGGGTCAATCCCTGTTTAACCCGGACGAGATATCTCACCCTCGTTCGGGGGACTGGACCCCACTACCTCATGTGGCACAATATCTAGAATTATGGACCAGAAGGTCGCTAGATAGGGCAAATCGCAATAAGTTGCGAGCAGAATGCCCCAGGCCTCACGTGGCAAGCAAGGTGGCTATCACCCCAGAGATTGACCCGGTACTGCTAAAGTACCTCACAAGATCCGGGAAATACGCTAAAAAAGGCATTGAGCGGTCATTCAAAGTTATACAGGACCGCATATTGGACCTCCTTGGTCCACTCACAAAAATTCTGAATTTATCAGAACAGGCAGTAGCAACTGCCCAACCCGTGGATCTGACACAGCTTAGAGGCTGGGCTCAGCGTGCTATATGCTTACTGGGCACCGCCAACACAACATGCTCAGTGGAGCGCCGCCGCTCCATACTGATGAAGTTGGATCCCCAACTTAGCCATCTTGCTGAAAACGAACCGGGACCATCCGCCGATGGCCTTCTGTTCGGAGATGATTTAATAAAGAACATAAATAAGTTTGTCAGCTTATTCTCGAGCCTAGACAAGGCACAGACCTCATTACGAAAATCACAACCTGGCAAGGTTTTTGGCAAGGCCGGTAGAGGCAGAGGGCGATCTACCGGCCGCGCCGCTTCGTACAGGCCCTATTCAAGACCAATCCAGCAGTATGCTCCTGCACCACAATCGTACGCCATGCCCATGGCTCAACCACCACCCTTCTTCCCTCCCCGCGGACGCCCCTGGAGGGGACGCGGAGGCCGTGGATTCCCCAGGTCAAGACCACCGACCGGTGAGTTTACTTCTACATACGATTCCACACACTCAGGTGGGGGGAAGGCTAATGTATTTTTCCCACGTCTGGTCCACGATTTCGGCGGACGCATGGATACTCTCGACGGTAACGGGTTACCGGATAGAGTTTGTGTCCCTCCCGACCATGAATGTCATACCCCCTCCCATTCGTTTTTCCACTCAAAACATAGGGCTGATAGACGAGGAACTCAGGGACCTGCTAGACAAAGGAGCGGTTCAGGAGGTAGATCCCCTCTCAACTGGTTTTGTCAGCAACGTTTTTCTAGTAAAAAAGAAGGACGGCGGCTATCGCCCCGTCATAAACCTGAGGGAGCTCAACCAACATGTGACCTACCGCCATTTCAAGATGGAAGGTATTCACCTGTTACGAGACCTCCTCTGGCCAGGAGACTGGCTAATAAAAATAGACCTAAAAGACGCATACCTTACGGTCCCTATACACACGGAATCTCAAGCTTTCCTAAGATTCCTGTGGCGGGACCGCATGTGGCAGTTCACCTGCCTTCCATTCGGATTGTCATCAGCCCCCTGGTGCTTCACCAAACTACTCAAACCAGTAGTAGCCGCTCTCAGGAGCAGGGGGGTACGTCTAATCATCTACTTAGACGACATGCTGATCATGGCACGTTCCAGAACACAAGCGACCCTACACAGCCAATGGGCGGTGTCATTGCTGAGGGAACTCGGATTCCTCATCAATTACAAGAAATCCGTTCTTCTACCATCTCAGGAGATGGAATTCTTGGGGTTTCTGGTAGACACCAAACAGGCTTTGCTCCTGTTACCAAAGGCGAAACTAGCTCTGATCCGCAAGGAAATCAGAGCCACGTTGCGCAAAGGTCAGGTATCCCTGCGGTTGATTGCTCGGATAGTAGGCCTCCTATCGGCGTCTATTCAGGCAATCTTCCCAGCACCCTTACACTATCGCGCTCTACAGCGCCTAAAAACACTCCATCTGCGCCAGGGCTTGCGGTACGCAGACGAAGTCTCGTTGGACTCGGACGCAGTGGAGGAATTGCTGTGGTGGCTTCGCCACGCAGTGGAATGGAACGGCAGAACTATTTTCAATTCATACCCAGATGTGATCATAGAATCCGATGCGAGTCGCCAAGGTTGGGGCGCTCGATGCGGACAAATCACAACCGGGGGGAAATGGTCAGTGGAGGAAACTCGTCTCCACATAAATGCTTTGGAACTTTTGGCAGCATTCTTTGCGATCAAAAGTTTTCTCCCACATACGTCCAACAAATGCGTACTCTTACGCATGGACAACATAGCAGCGGTTCAATATGTCAACCGCTTGGGGGGAACAAAATCCAAGATATTAGCAGACATCGCGTCAGAATTCTGGCAATTCTGTCTGTCGATAAATACCACCCCGGTAGCGGAATACCTCCCCGGGATTTCCAACACAGTCGCAGATTGGAACTCGCGCTATCTGACGGATTCCAGCGACTGGGCACTGGATCGTTCAGTCTTCCTGACACTGCAAACAATGTGGGGTCCCTTTCATACGGACCTTTTCGCTTCTCGCCTCAACAGACAACTACTCCGCTTTTACAGCTGGAGGCCGGACCCGGAAGCATTGGCAGTCGATGCATTCCGACAAATTTGGACGAGGGGGACGCAGTATGCGTTCCCTACGTTCAACATGATCACCAGAACCCTGCTACAGGTAGTGACTCAAGGGGCGACGGTGGTGTTGATCACCCCCTGGTGGCCGACGCAACCGTGGTTTTCCCCTTCTGCTGGGGATGTCAATCGATTATCCCCGATTGCTCCCCTTCTCACCTCATCTCCTATCAAACGCGTCCATGGGTTGCCATCCATTGCTGCTGGAGGACAACCTCCCACTGTTAGCATGGTTAGTATCGGGTTCGGAAACACGGACATCAACTTTTCACAATCAGCTAGAGATCTCCTCGCCCTGGCCTGGGCCCCCGGGACTAGGTCGGCGTACAGATCTGCCTGGACCATGTGGGTTCGTTGGTGTGATCAACGGCAAATTGATGCCGTTCATGCACCTGTAGCTGCGGTCGTGAACTACTTAGCAGACGCGTACGAGACAGGTAGATCCTACAGCTCTCTGAATGTCTATAGGTCTGCCATATCGGCCTATCACTGTCAGGTTGACGCGGCACCGGTGGGTAATGACCCGCTGGTCTGTAGACTGCTACGGGGAGTGAGATTCAAACGACCTCCCCGACCAAGGTATCAATCCACTTGGGACGTCTCTCGGGTTCTACAACTCTTCACCTCATGGGGGGACAATGAGGTCCTCTCTCTAAAGAAACTGTCCGTCAAACTCGCTACCCTTTTATGCCTTATTTCCATAAAAAGGGTCTCGGATGTTAGAGCTCTAGACATATCTCGGCGCCAATTCCTGCCAGAAGGAGTTAGATTCTCTGTGGTTCGTCGGACGAAAACAGGAATACAGTCGGTGTTCTACCCCCTCTTCACTGACCACCCACACATCTGCGTGGTGCGATGTTTACAGCAATATGAACATCGGACCGCGATCCTGAGGTCGCCCACTTGTACCCAGTTACTGGTCTCTTATGTAAAACCCCATCTACCAGTGTCTTCAGCATCATTGGCCAGATGGGTGAGAACGGCCATGGAAATGGCTGGGATCGACATCTCGCTCTTCGGAGCCCATTCCACCAGAGGGGCCATGGCTACTAAGGTGGTCACATCGGGCGGTTCTCTCTCAGACCTCTTATTAGCGGCGGATTGGTCGTCAGAAACGACTTTTCGACGTTATTACTTCCGACCTCAAAGTCATGTTTCCTCTTCAGTACTTTAACATTGTTGCATGTATCATAATAAATCTGTTAGCTTTAAACATGCAAGATATGAAGCCTCCTGTCTGATATATAATTCGGGATTTTCCTAGCTATCATGACGGAAAATCTGAGTTATATGATGACAGGAGGCGAATATCTTCCCACCCTACCCACCCTATCACGATATATTTTCTCGTTTCAGGTTATTGATGGGTGGAGTCTACGCCTATGCGGAAGATAAGAAAAGGTTCTGGAGTTCCAGTATGACGGTTATTTTGTTTTTGTTCCAGTTGAGCACAATTATGACCGTCGGAGCATCCTCCAGGTATTACTGTCGACAAGGCCCGGTTGGCCTACTTCCAGCGTCGGAGACAGGTTTCCCGATCACTGTGGAACGTGTTGTCTACTACGGCAAGGTTATCTGAAGTTTTGGAGTTGCCAGCATCGCATGAAGAAAGAGGAGGAGGAGACCCAGACAGCCCCTTATATAGAGACTAGGACATGGGGGAGGGGTCCATGGGGCATCTGGGTAATGTAGTTCTATGAAGTTTTTCTCAAAATTTTAAAGAAACAAATGTTTATGTTTTCTGCTATGAGCATTAAAAAGAAAGATTAATGCAAGATATTCGCCTCCTGTCATCATATAACTCAGATTTTCCGTCATGATAGCTAGGAAAATCCCGAATTACGCAGCGCAATTGCTTGCTTGCGCCGGCGTTACGAATGCTCCTGATTCAGGAACATCGTAACGCCGACTGCAGCCTAAAATCTGCGTGGCATAAGGCTCTTATGCCACGCAGATTTTAGGCTGCATTCTTGCGATGACCGCTAGGGGGCGCTCCCATTGTGCTCAGTGTATAGTATGCAAATTGCATACTAACACCGATTCACAATGTTGCGCGAGCCCTGCGTACGCAAGTTACGCCGTTTCCGTACGGCGTGTTTAGCGTTAGGCTGCCCCTTCTAATAGTAGGGGCAGCCAATGCTAAAGTATACCCGCGTCGCGAAATTTGAATTTCACGTCGTTTGCGTAAGTGATTCGTGAATGGCGCTGGACACCATTCACGTTCACTTTGAAGCAAATGACGTCCTTGCGACGTCATTTGCCGCAATGCACGTCGGGAAAGTTTCCCGACGGCGTATGCGCTTTACGATCGGCGCATAAATTGAATGGATTTTATTACATTGTTGCAATTTTTATCAAATATATTGATTTAATTATTTATTCATATTTTATTTTGATTTAAATTTTTTAACAAATTAATTAATTAATTTATTTTATTTTATTTTGCTTTATTTTATTTTGATTTTATTTTTTTAACAAATGAATTAATTAATTTATTTTATTTTACTTTGTTTTATTTTATTTTATTTTGCTTTATTTTATTTTGATTTTATTTTTTTATTTTTGAACTAATTAATTAATTTATTTGATAAATTTATTTGAGGGCGCGCCGGCAATTTTGCCGGCGCGCCCTCGCAATTTACGGAGCTACTGCTCCGTGAATCGAGGGCAGCGGCGCAAATTTGCAGGGGGCGCAGGGCAAAATCGTTGCCCCGTGCCTCCGTAATTAATGCGCAAATCTTACTGAATCTGGGCCACTATTTTTGGTTTCAGTTCCAGTCACAGGAAGAAGCAGGGACGCAGCAATTTTTGGCAGGATCAACAGATTTTCTGTACTTGCCGAAAATATTCTGAGCCTGAAAAAGGAAAACGAATGCAGCCACCACATCTAAGGCCTGCTAAGCTGCTGTAACAGATGACATTTTTGTTCTTAGGTTTAGCTCTCCTTTAATCATGTCGGTGATTGAAGTTGTTTCCGCAGCCCGTAGGGGTTAATAAATGTGTGTTTTTTCCTCTTAGCTGGCTGCTGACTTTACATTCTCCCAAGACAGATTTTACATTATCATAACACAGAAAGATTGCCATATAAATTACCTTTTTACAGGAGCAAAGTGACGTGAGGAAAAATGAAAGGTGTCTTGGTGGAAGCGGCAGTGATTAGCTGCATGTGAAACCGAGAATTTATCGCCAGCCATTACCCGTATAATTTCGGCGTGGAGAATTAACGTTTTTTGCTCACCCCGAGATGGAAATAAAGATTAATTTTTAATTTCCTTGCATGGCGAACATTTAAGAGTGTTGGAGTGTTCAGAAAATACAGGTCAAAATAGTTTTATGGAAGCACCGGAATGTTCCCAATGTAAAATAAATTAATTTTCTTTGTCTCCGCGGCCTTAAAAAAAAATATATTTTACGATCGCACGCCGGGTGCAAAAAATAAACCCAGCGGTGAGATAGAGGAAAACGGTCAGGTCAGAATGACTTTGATGGGGGAAAATGCGCAATTTACAACACAGGTGACCATTTTGTATAACTGGTGACTTTGGGCCAGATTCACGTACAGCCTACGCTATTGATACGCCGCATAAGTTACAAGATGCGCCGGCGTATCTATGCGCGGTATTCTTGAACGTAGATACGCCTGAAATCTGGCTTCAGCCGTCCGACGTAAGTCTTAGTACGCCGTCGTATCTTGGGGTGCATATTTACGCTGGACGCTAGGGGCGCTTCCGTAGATTTACGCCTTGAATATGTAAATTAGCTAGATATGCCGATTCACGAACGTACTTGCGCCCGCTACGCCGTTTACGTTAGGCTTACGTCCGGTGTAAAGTTACCCCTGCTACCAATGCAAAGTATGGACGTCGGAACAAGCGTATCTTTTTACGTCGTTTACGTAAGTCGTACGTGAATGGGGATGTGTGTAGGTTACGCTCACGTCACAGGCATTGAGCCGGCGTATCTTAGGGAGTAAATTCAACGTGATACTGAGCATGTGCGCGCATGCGCCGTACGATCGGCGCTTCATTTGCATGGGGTCACGGCTCATTTTAATAAAACACACCCACCTTTTCCACATTTGAATTAGGCGGGCTTACGCCGGACGATTTACGCTACGCCGCCGCAACTTACGGAGCAAGTGCTTTGTGAATACTGCACTTGCCTGTCTAAGTTGCGGAGGCGTAGCGTAAATAGGATACGCTACGCCGGAACAAAGATACCCTCTCCTACGTGAATCTGGCCCTTTATATTTATTTTATATCTAAAGATTGTCACCTGTTATATCACCGCGACCTGCTGGGCTGAATAGTAATGATGTCATTGGGGAGTCGCGTCCTCTCATTACCATATTCTCTCCCCTCCTTTCCCTCTCCTTTCCCATTCTATTTCTTTCTTTCTCCCCCCTCTATATTTTAATCTGTTCTCCCCCTCTCTATTCTCTCCCTTCCTCTCTCTCTTTCTCTCTTTTCTTTTTCTCTTTTCTATTTCCATCCTCCTTTCCCTCTCCTTTCCCCCTCCCCATCTCTTCTATCTCTTTTTTTCTCTCTTCTTTATTCCCTCCCTCCTCCATTGCTTCTCTTCTCCTTCCTCTTTTCTCTTTCCCTCTTCTTTCTCACTCAGCCCCCCCCCCCCTCCTCCTTTCTTTCTTCTTTCCCCCTCCTTATCTCTTCTATCTATTTTTCATTCCCTCCGTTCTCCATCGCTTCTCTTCTCCTTCCTCTTTTCTCTTTCCCTCTTCTTTCTCACTCAGCCCCCCCCCCCCCCTCCTCCTTTCTTTCTTCTTTCCCCCTCATTATCTCTTCTATTTCTTTTTCATTCCCTCTCTTCTCCTTTATCTTTTCTCTTTCACTCTTCTTTCTCACCCCCCCCCCCCCCTCCTTTCTCTCTCCTTTGCCCCCCATCTCTTCTATGTCTTTTTTTCCCTCTCTCTTCTTTTTCATTCCTTCCCTCCTCCGTCGCTTCTCTTCTCCTTTCTCTTTCCCTCTTCTCCCCCCCACCCCTCATCCACATTTCTTTATTCTTTCCCCTTCTCTTCTATCTCTTTTTTCCTCTCTCTTCTTTTTCTTCTTTTTTATTCCTTCCCTCCTCCATCGCTTCTCTTCTCCTTCCTCTTTTCTCTTTCCCTCTTCTTCCCCCATCCTCCTTTCTCTGTCCTTTTCCCTTCTCTTCTATCTCTTTTTTTCTCTCTCTTCTTTTTCTTCTTTTTTATTCCCTCCCTCCTCCATTGCTTTTCTTCTCCTTCCTCTTTTCTCTTTCCCTCTTCTTTCTTACCCAGCCCCCCCATCCTCATTTCTATCTTCTTTCCCCCTCCTCATATCTTCTATTATTTTTCTCTCTCTTCTTTTTCATTCCCTCCCTTCTCCATCGCCTCTCTTCTCCTTTCCCTTTCTCTTTCCCTCTTCTTTCTCATCCTCCACCACCATCCTCCTTTTTCTCTTCTTTCCCCCTCCCCATCTCTTCAATCCCTTTTTTCTCTCGCTCTTCTTTTTTATTCCCTCCTTCCTCCATTGCTTCTCCTTTCTTCTTCTTTCTCACCCCCCCCATCCTCCTCCCCCCCCCCCCCATCTCTTCTATCTCTTTTTTATTTCCTCCCTTCTCCATCGCTTCTCTTCTCCTTCCTCTTTTCTCTTTCCCTCTTCTTTCTCACATAGCCCCCCCCCATCCTCCTTTCTCTCTCCATTCCTCCTCCCCATCTCTTCTGTTTTTTATTTTTCTCTCTCTTCTTTTAATTTCCTCCCTCCTCCATTGCTTCTCTTCTCCTTCATCTTTTCTCATCCCCTCTTCTTTCCCACCCCACCCCCCAATCCTACTTTCTCTCTTCTCTGTCCCTCCCCATCTCTTTTATCTCTTGTTTTTCTTTCTCTACCATTGCTTCTCTTCTCCTTCCTTTTTTCACTTTCCCTCTTCTTTCTTCCATCCTCCTTTCTCTCTTCTTTCCCCCTCCCCATCTCTTCTCTTTTTTATTCCCTCCCTCCTCCATCGCTTCTCTTCTCCTTCCTCTTTTCTCTTTCCCTCTTCTATCTCACCCATCCTCCTTTCTCTCCCCCCCCCCCATCTCTTCTATTTATTTTCTCTCTCTCTCTCTCTCTCTCTCTCTTCTTTGTCATTCCCTCCCTCCTTCATCGCTTCACTTCTCCTTCCTCTTTTCCTCTTCTATCTCACCATCCTCCTTTCTCTCTCCTTTCCCCCTTCCCATCTCTTCTATCTCTTTTTTTTCTCTCTCTTCTTTTTCATTCCCTCCCTCCTCCATTGCTTCTCTTCTCCTTTCTCTTTCCCTCTTCTTTCTTAACACCCCCCCCCCCTCCCCCATCCTCCTCTCTCCCTCCCCAACTGTTCTATCTCTTTTTTTATTTGCTATGCAGGAATCTATTTGCTGAATATAGGGGTGGCCTGGAAAGATGGGGCTGGCAACCGGGCACCCCAAATGGACGGGCCTCTCCGGAGAATCACATATATATATATATACAGTACGTGATTCTGCGCAGCTGGTCGGCACTATAATGCCGCGTACACACAGTCAGAAATTCTGACCGTGTGTAGGCTCCATCGGACATTTGCTGTCGGAATTTCCGACAACAAAAATTTGAGAGCTGGTTCTCAAATTTTCCGACAACAAAATCCGTTCTCGTAAATTCCAATCTTGTGTGGACAATTCCGCGGCACAAAATTCCACGCATTCTCTGAATCAAGTACGAGACGGAAGCGCTCGGTCTGGTAAAACTAGCGTTCGTGATGGTAACAGACTGAGAAGACTGAAAAACAGACTGAAAAGCACCAAACTTCTACTAACACGACTGGTATTGAACTTCCCTTTTCTAGTGCCGTCGTACGTCTTGTACGTCACCGCGTTCTTGGCGTTCGGAATTTCCGACAACATTTGTGTGACCGTGTGTATGCAAGACAAGTTTGAGCCAACATCCGTCAAAAAAAAATTCCACGGTTTTGTTGTCGGAACTTCCGATCGTCTGTACGCGGCATAACAGTAAAGCTACAGGGCACGGTCGGCAAGTGGTTTTTAAAGACGCAAATGGACTGATATTCATTTTTACAATGCTGCCACTCTGGGCCAGATTCACAGAAAAAGTACGCCGGAGTATCTGCTGATACTCCGGCGTACTTTCAAATTTCCCACGTCGTATCTTTATTTGTAATTCACAAACAAAGATACGACGGCTTTTGGCTAAGATCCGACAGGCGTTCGGCTTCGTGCGCCTTCGGATCTTAGGTGTAATTTTCCGGCGCCCGCTGGGTGGAGTTCGCGTCGTTTTCCAGCGTCGGGTATGCAAATTAGCTGTTTACGGCGATCCACGAAGGTACACGCGTTCGTTGCATTCTCTTACGTCGGTTTTTCCCGTCGCAAACATAAGCCTGCTTTTTCATGGCTTACATTTAGAACAGCCATGTTAAAGTATGGCCGTCGTTCCCGCGTCGAATTTCAATTTTTTTTTTTGCGTAAGACGTCCGGGAATACGAAACGACGTAACGCGCGTCGCTGTTCAAAAAATACGTCGGGGCGCCGTAATTTCGCGCAAAGCACGGCGGGAAATTTTCACACGGAGCATGCGCAGAACGTTCGGCGCGGGAGCGCGTCTAATTTAAATGGTACACGCCCCATTTGAATTAGGCGGGCTTGGGCCGGACGGCTTTACGTTACACCGCCGTAAGTTTACACGCAAGTGCTTGGTGAATCAGGCACTTGCGCTGAAAACTTGCGGCGGTGTAACGTAAAGACGATACGTTACGCCGCCGCAGATCTGTGTGAATCTGGCCCTCTGTTCCTTCTTTGGGTCCAGGAATAAAACCCAGTGTATATTCCGTGACGAAGCTTACACAGGGGTTGTAGCACCTGTTTTTAGCAATGGCTCTGATGGAGGGATTGAGTGGCTGTGAATGGTCAAAGTGACAGGTTCTCTTTATTCCTATCTCCATGGCATGTACCAAGGATGCGCTGTAAAAGTTGGCTCCCTGCAGCCTGTGCATACTACTACAGCGCCCCCATATGGAAATAGTCAGCCCCTTAAAAGTCTATTAGGCCCCGTACACACGACTGAACATGTCCGCTGAAACTGGTCCGGCGAATCGGACAGTTTCCAGCGGACCGTTTTCAGCGGACAGATCCGCTGGTGTGTACGAGGCCTTAGAGGACCCAACGTCTCAATGGCAGCCATGGAGGTAAGTATCAAGCACAGCATTACACTCACTTCCTACACAACCAGTAATTCCATTTTCTTCGAGTTCATCAAACGTTTGTCAAGCGGTTTCCATTATTCCGTCCATCCCCTCTAATAGCTCTTTGCGCGATGCATTTTGATCCAGCGCGGGATCCTTCCTCCTCCTGTTGCCTTAATTTGAGGACTTTGGAGAATTAATTTTAGTTTTTGCTGCATCTCATAATTATAAAAAAAAAAAAAAATTAAGCACCAGCGGCCTTATTTAATTGAAAAAAAGAAAACGCGACGGGTCAAAGCAGCAGGGCCGTCTTTAATATGGTTTGGGCCCAGGGCAAACATTTTTTTTGGGCCCCCCTCCAGCTTATTTTGGGCCTGGCTGGTTCACATGTATGTTTTGGCGGTCCTCATTTGTGCAGGTACAGCAGCACATTGATTTGAATGGGCTGCCATGCCTTTGTTTCCTGCAGAAAAAGGTGCATTCAGCATTTTAAAAATACAGTTGCCTTGAAATCCATTCTGCTTTTGCACCATGCTACTTACCTGCAGTTCTTGCACACACAAACGCACTGTGTTTTTAAAAGCGTGACCTAAACATCTAAAAATGCAGCAAGTTTGACAGTGTGGGAACTGCAGATAAGTCACAGCAGACAGCAGAATGGACAGACAGTGCTGTATTTCAGTGCTTGATGGGCATAGGCGTGCCGTGTGCGCAGCCTATTACATGAGGCATGCGCTTTTCTTTGCAGGAAACGCAGGCATGGCGGCCCATTCAAATGAATGGGCTGCTGTGCCTGCGCAAATGTGGGCCGCCAAAACACATACATGTGAACCAGCCAGGCCCAAAATAAGCCCATCAAGCAGTTAAATACAGACAGTAATGTCATCTGCTCTGAGGCTTTACTCAGCCTGGACTGCAGGTCTGGTCTGTTATTTAAAAAGTTCCTCTATTTTACACATGGCATGGCATGGGGTCCCATGGTGCTAAAGCAGAATGGACAGACGGTGCTGTGACCCCATGCCATGCCATGTGTAAAATAGAAGAACTTTTTAAAACACTGACCAGACCTGCAGTGAATCATCAAATATTATAAAGACTTTGGGCACACTCTACAGAAAACTTCAATTTACAATATAGATTAGCAAACAGTGACATACCTTGAGGAGCAGGACATGAAGAAGTCAGCCTCAGGAAGAGCAAACTGGGGATGTTATAAAATCACATTCTAATTCACTTTTATATGCAAGCAGCACCCAGTGGCAGGAAGGGAGAAGTGCGCATCTAAAGGGAAGCCAGGGGTGCTGTACATTTTAAAACACTGGGAAGGGAAGCAGTACTGTCACTGGCTGCGTGCCGCTGATGATTTTCAGCCTGATTTGTGGGCAGCACAGGGGCTTAACGGGAGGCAGGGCCGCCATCAGGAATTATGAGGCCACTTACACAGCTTCAGGCATGGGCCCCCTGGAGCAGAGAACCGGGATGGGGGGTGCTGCCGCCTAAAATTAATAAAGCAGGGGGGGCTGCCGCAAATTTAGAAGCGGGGGGCCATTTACAAAAAAAGAAAGAAATAAAGAAATAAAGAAAAATATATATAAAAAAGGGGTGTAGCCATCCGGGGCCCTGGGGACCTCTGGGCCCTTTAATAAAAAGAAAAAAGAAATAAAAAATATATATAAAAAATATATTTTAAAAAGGGGGTTGCCATCTGGGGCCCTGGGGACCTCTGGGCCCTTTAATATTTTTTTTTTAATAAAAATAAATTACAAAAAAAAGGGGGTTGCCATCCGGGACCTCTGGGCCCTTTAATAAAAAATATATATAAAGAAACATTTATAAAAAAAAAGGGGGGGTTGCCATCCAGGGCCCTGGGGACCTCTGGGCCCTTAAATAAAAAATAAATAAAAAAATATATAAACAAAAATAAAAAAATAAACATTTATAAAAAAAATAAAGGGTGTTTGCCACATGGGGCCCTGGGGAACTCGGAGCCCTTTAATAAAAAAAAAGAATTATATATATATATATATATACATATATATATATATATATATATATATATATATATATATATATATATATATATATATATATATATTTATATATATATATAAATAAAAATATTTTTTTATAAAAAAAGGGGGGTTGTCATCCGGGGCCCTGGGGAACTATGGGCCCCTGGGGACCCCCAGACCTCTAAAAAAAAATTGGCCCTTTAATAAAAAATAAAATAAAAATATATTAAAAAATTGTCCGTTTAATAAAAATATATAATTTTTTTTTTTTTAATTTAAAAATAAATAAAAAAAGGGGGGGTTGCCATCTGGGGCCCTGGGGTCCTCCGGGCCCCTGGGGGCCTCCGGACCCCTAAAAAAAAAAAAAAAAAAAAAAAAAAAAATTTTTTTTTTTTTTTTTCAAAGGGGGTTGTTTTGGGCCCCCAACAGTGACAGGGCCCAGGGCACCTGCCCCATTTGCCCTGCGGTAAAGACGGCCCTGCAAAGCAGCCATGACAGACCACCGACATTTTGCGAGTTTCTCCGTCATTTGCGTTTATTGTATTTCGCTTTCCTACGGCAGCTTAATCTGTCAGGGAATATGCAGAGTTTAAGCCGGTGTGTTCATTATAGCTGAACTCGGGGCTAAATATAGTCCAGCTAAGTTTTCATTAAAAAAAAAAAATCATTACGTTTATTTTTTTTAAATAGAATTATTATAAGTACCTGAATAGGGCTTTATATTAGCTGCATTTAATCCTTTACTTTAACGGCACTTAAACAGAAAGAGGGGAGGGTCAGCTCTCTGAATCATACAGCACTTTCGTTTGTACAGCGCTGTCAGCATTGGGGTGCGCAGCCTAGCGTATTAGGATGCGCAAACACACATGAGTGTATATCAGCAGAGCAGTGGAATGTGTGAGTAGAGCAGAGATTGGTGCCAGTAGGGCAGTGGACAGTTTCAGAAGTTTTTTTTTTTACAATTTTATTTTTGTAATTATTTTTTTTTAGAATACGTTTTTGTTATTTAATTATGTTTTACGATTTTATTTTTGTAATTATTTTTATATTATATGTTTTTTGTTTTTTTTTATTATGTTTTACGATTTTATTTTTGTAATTATTTATTACACTGTTTTTATGCAATAAAAAAAGTTGCAAAAAAATCAAAACTAATCTAAAATAATTGGAAAAAAAGAAACAATAATTATTTTTGTAATTATTTTATAGAATACGTTTTTGTTATTTAATTATGTTTTACGATTTTATTTTTGTAATTATTTTTATATTATATGTTTTTTTTTTTTTTTTTATTATGTTTTACGATTTTATTTTTGTAATTATTTATTACACTGTTTTTATGCAATAAAAAAAAGTTGCAAAAAAATCAAAACTAATCTAAAATAATTGAAAAAAAGAAACAATAATTATTTTTGTAATTATTTTATAGAATACGTTTTTGTTATTTAATTATGTTTTACGATTTTATTTTTGTAATTATTTTTATACTATATGTTTTTTTTATTTTTTATTATGTTTTACGATTTTATTTTTGTAATTATTTATTACACTGTTTTTATGCAATAAAAAAATTGCAAAAAAATCAAAACTAATCTAAAATAATTGAAAAAAAGAAACAATAATTATTTTTGTAATTATTTTATAGAATACGTTTTTGTTATTTAATTATGTTTTACGATTTTATTTTTGTAATTATTTTTATACTATATGTTTTTTTTATTTTTTATTATGTTTTACGATTTTATTTTTGTAATTATTTATTACACTGTTTTTATGCAATAAAAAAATTGCAAAAAAATCAAAACTAATCTAAAATAATTGAAAAAAAGAAACAATAATTATTTTTGTAATTATTTTATAGAATACGTTTTTGTTATTTAATTATGTTTTACGATTTTATTTTTGTAATTATTTTTATACTATATGTTTTTTTTATTTTTTATTATGTTTTACGATTTTATTTTTGTAATTATTTATTACACTGTTTTTATGCAATAAAAAAATTGCAAAAAAATCAAAACTAATCTAAAATAATTGAAAAAAAGAAACAATAATTATTTTTGTAATTATTTTATAGAATACGTTTTTGTTATTTAATTATGTTTTACGATTTTATTTTTGTAATTATTTTTATACTATATGTTTTTTTTATTTTTTATTATGTTTTACGATTTTATTTTTGTAATTATTTATTACACTATTTTTATGCAATAAAAAAAAAATTGCAAAAAAATCAAAACTAATCTAAAATAATTGAAAAAAAAAGAAACAATAATTATTTTTGTAATTATTTTATAGAATACGTTTTTGTTATTTGATTATGTTTTACGATTTTATTTTTGTAATTATTTTTATATTATATGTTTTTTTTTCTATTATGTTTTACGATTACATTTTTGTCATTATTTATTACACTATTTTTATGCAAAAAAAATTGCAAAAAAAATCAAAACTAATCTAAAAAAATTGAAAAAAATAAACAATAATTATTTTTGTAATTATTTTATAGAATACGTTTTTGTTATTTAATTATGTTTTACGATTTTTTTTTTGTAATTATTTTTATGTTATATGTTTTTTTTTTTATTATTATGTTTTACGATTTTATTTTTGTAATTATTTATTACACTATTTTTATGCAATAAAAAAAATTGCAAAAAAATCAAAACTAATCTAAAATAATTGAAAAAAAGAAACAAATATAAGCTTTATTGATACAAAAGTATGTTTGTGCAAAAAACAATAAGAGCTAAAAACATGTGTAAAAGATTATAAACATGAAAACGCATTTCGCCGTTTCGCTTCATCAGGACACATTCAGGGGTTGTTTAAAAAAAACAAGTCTTACTATCTAAAATAAAACACATACATCAATTTTTTGTATAACAATAACATATGCATAAAAACATAAACCATAATCACATCACAAACTTAATTGCAGAAACGTACTTTTGTATCAATAAAGCTTATATTAGTTATTACAATATCGTCCAATGTGCCTCTAAAGTCCGACCCAGGGCTCTTTTGCCCTTCTTTTGTGTTTTGACACTTGGGGCCAGATTCTCAAAAGAGATACGACGGCGTATCTCCAGATACGCCGTCGTATCTCTGAGTCTGGGTGGTCGTATCTATGCGCCTGATTCTTAGAATCAGTTACACATTGATTTCTATTCGATCCGACTGGCGTAAGTCTGTTACGCCGTTGGATCTTAATTGCATATTTACGCTGGCCGCTAGGGGCGTGTACGCTGATTTACGCCTAGAAATATGTAAATCAGCTAGATACGCAAATTCACGAACGCACGCCTGGCCGACACAGTACAGATACGCCATTTACGTTAGGCTTTTCCCGGCGTAAAGTTACCCCTGCTATATGGTGGCGTACATGCGGCGTACCAATGTTAAGTATGGACGTCGTTCCCGCGTCGAATTTTGAATATTTTACGCCGTTTGCGTAAGTCGTCCGTGAATGGGGCTGGACGTCATTTACGTTCACGTCGAAACCAATACGTCCTTGCGGCGTACTTTGGAGAAATGCACACTGGGATATTCCACGGACGGCGCATGCGCCGTTCGTGAAAAAAGTCAATCACATCGGGTCACAAGTTATTTACATAAAACACGCCCCCCTGTTCCAAATTTGAATTAGGCGGGGCTTACGCCGGCCTATTTATGCTACGCCGCCGCAACTTACGGAGCAAGGGCCAGATTCACAAAAGAGATACGACGGCGTATCTCCTGATACGCCGTCGTATCTCTGTTTCTATCTATGCGGATGATTCATAGAATCAGTTACGCATAGATAGCCAGAAGATCCGACAGGTGTAATTGTTTTACACTGTCGGATCTTAAGATGCAATACCGCGGCCGCCGCTGGGGGGAGTTCGTGTCGTAAACCAGCGTCGGGTATGCAAATTAGGAGTTACGGCGATTCCCGATGGTTTTTCGTGTTCGCTACGTCGCCGCTTGTCTAGTTTCCCATCGCAAAGTTAGTCGTTTTTTTTGGTGCCTTAACTTTACACAGCAATCGTATTGCTGTATAAAGTATGGCCGTCGTTCCCGCGTCGAAATTTAAAAAATAACGTCGTTTGCGTAAGCGGTCCGGGAATACGGAATTACGCTACGCGCGTCGCCGTTCGAAAAAATTACATCAAGGCGCGCAATGCACGGCGGGAGTTCGGAAACGGAGCATGCGCGGTAGGTCCGGCGCGGGAGCGCGCCTAATTTAAATGGCACACGCCCATTTAAATTGGCCCGCCTTGCGCCGGAGGCCGCCGGCGTAGGTTTTCATCTCAAGTGCTTGGTGAATCAGGCACTTGCGATGAAAAATTGCGGCGGTGTAACGTATCTACGATGCGTTACGCCGCCGCTGCCCTACGTGAATCTGGCCCCAAGTGCTTTGAGAATACAGCACTTGCCCGTCTGAGTTGCGGAGGCGTAACGTAAATCGGATACGTTACGCCCGCGCAAAGATACGCCGATCTACGAGAATCTGGCCCTTGATATTTCTCTAAAACCCCCACAACGGGGCTTCTAAAAAAATTGCAAAAAAAAAAACAAACAAAACTAATCTAAAATAAATTGAAAAAAATGTAATTGTAAAAAATAAATAAAAAATAATAATAATTAAATTGTACAAAATAATAAAAATAAAAACTACTGACACCAATCTCAGCTCTACTGACACCGTCATGTCATTGAAGTTTGCCTCTATGTTAATGGAGATTATTACCAAAAGTATTTAATTGTTGCAGAATTGCACACGCACAGCCCCGGTCTACGGTTACATTGTGTTTTCAGTAGACCGTTTAGCAACGTGTAGATCAGCACTTATTCCCTTAATTGAACAACAGTGGCTTGTACCTTCAGACCTGCGGTTACAACAAGGCGGAGAAGCTTGGCTCTGCCCTTGGGGGAGATAGAGTAACATAGCGCAGGGGAGCTGGCTCGTTTCACTGTCATGGAGAATAATCTAGCTGTGGCTGAGGTTGGGATAAAACCTTAATCCTCCAGAGCAGGTGAACTGCAGGACCAGCATCTGTTGGCAACAATCTCAACATACCAGTGACCAGAAATGAGTGTCTTTTCTAAGCTTTCACTACTATAAAAAATATATATATATAAAAAAGTACATCAACACATGACAACTAGTGGCTTTTTTTTTTTTTTTTTTTTTTTTACTTTTTAATATTTTTTTTTAAGAATGCTGTAGATTTTATTGGCCTATTATCCAAATCTCGACAAATTTACAGTAGACATTTGTAAAAAAAAAAAATCGCTTTTAATAAAAAAGACATTTCAAATTTAAAGCAATGCAAAAAAAAGAATTTTAAGTGCACTATGCATGTATTTTTTTCTGGCATAGTGCATAGTGGACTTTTTTCATCGTGTGTGGGCCTCATCTGACTTTTTTCCATCGGTGTAAAAAAATAGAACATGTTTTACATTTTTCCGATGGAAAAAAAAAAACGATAGGAAAATCCGATCGTCTGTGTGGAATTCCATCAGCGAAAAATCCACGCATGCTCAGAATCAAGTCGACGCATGTTCGGAAGCATTGAACTGCATTTTTCTCGGCTCGTCGTAGTGTTTTACGTCACCGCGTTTTGGACGGTCGGAATTTAGTCTGATATTGTGGGCCTGATCCACAGCCGCCGAGCGCAACTTAACTTTTCAGAGTTAAGTTACACTGCCGCAAATCTCCCAAGTTAGGTGCCGATCCACAAGGCACTTACCTGGAAATTTGCCGCGGTGTAACTTAACTCCGTCCGGCGCAAGGCGTTCCTAATACAAATGGGCGATTCCCATTTAAATTAGGCGCGCTCCCACGCCGGACGTACTGCGCATGCTCCGTCGGGTAACTTACCCGACGTGCATTGCGCTAACTGACGTCGCTCCAACGTCATTTGCTTAGACGTTAACGTAAACGGTGTCCAGCGCCCATTCACGAACGTCTTACGCAAACGACGTAGAATTTCAATTTCGACGCGGGAACGACGGCCATACTTAACATGGCTTAAGAGAGCTAGGGCTGAGCCCTAGTTTTACGCGGCGTAACTCGACGTAAACGACGTAGAATTAGCGCGACGGGCCCGTCGGAACGTTCGTGGATCGCCGTAAGTGTTCATTTGCATATTCTAGGCCGGCCGCAATGGCCTCGCCACCTAGCGGCCGGCCTAGAATTGCATCCTTAAGATCCGACAGTGTAATTCAATTACACATGTCGGATCTTCTGCCTATCTCTTGGAAAACTGATTCTGTGGATCAGTTCCATAGATAGAAACAGGGATACGACAGCGTATCAGTAGATACGCCAGCGTATCCCTTTTGTGGATTACCCCCAGTGTATGGAAGACTGATTAGGGTTAGGGTTTGGGTTCAGGTTAGGGTTAGGGTTCAGGTTAGGGTTAGGGTTCAGGTTAGGGTTAGGGTTAGGGGGTTAGGGTTAGGGTTTAGGGTTAGGGTTAGGGTCAGCTTAATTGGAATTCCGACTAAAAATTCCATCAGAAATCCGATCGTGTGTACGCGGCATTAGAAAAAAAAACGATTTGACGTGATGATGACATAAAAGAATGTTCTGGCAAAATATATTATTTTTTTTACGAATATTTGAACAAAAATCAGCTTTAGTCACCTTTTTGATTGTTATATCCCTTGGGGGGTCTAATATAACTGAGATCAAGTGCTTACAGCAAATAAAAAAATTAAAAAAAACTGCGGTTTTCTAGATAAAGACGACTTCGCTGAGATCAAGTGCTTACAGCAAATTATGTAAAAAAAGCAAAAAAAAAAAACCCCCCTCCGGTGTTCTGGATGAAGACGACTTGTTTTCCAGCACTTTCAGGATTAGCATACTAGTTGTAAAGTGTCATTCAAACATTTCAATCCTTAGTAATGGATTTAGTGATTGTTGTAACTCTTAAGGTGACACAAAGTATTTCTTGACATGTGTGTTTTATATATCATGTAAAGAGGTCATTTAAATGATAAATCCACTTTAAAGTATGTACAACTTCCTGTAGCAGATTAAAGTAGATCGTTACTCAATCACTTAACAAGAAATTTCATTTTAAAGCTGTCAATCTTTTTTTGAATCTGCCGTCTTCATTTAAAGAATACCTGGTGATCCTGCCTTGTCCTAAGTACTGCCTGTTACGAGGCAATAACTTTCTTTCAATTGAGTGCGTGGGTTGTCACCCCATTACCTGTGCCCCCATGGAGACTAAGTGGCCATGGCAACAAACATTACTCAACTTTGGTCCACCATGGTCACCATTAAAAAGTCTGAAGAATGTCTGATGATCCTACCATAAGGGTCCTTGTCTCTCAATTGGGTACCCGTGTTGTCACCCTGCCACGTGGGTCACCATTTAAAAGTTGTCAATCTTTTTAAATCTGCAACTTCAATACCGCTGCCCCCCATGGAGACTAAGGCCCAGATTCACAAAGGAGTTACGACGGCGTATCTCCAGATACGCCGCCGTAACTCTGAGTCGCAGGGTCGTATCTATGCGTCTGATTCATAGAATCAGTTACGCATAGATTTCCCTAAGATCCGACCGGCGTAAGTCTCTTACACCGTCGTTTCTTAGGCTGCATATTTACGCTGGCCGCTAGGTGGCGCTTCCGTAGATTTCCGCGTCGAATATGCAAATTAGGTAGATACGCCGATTCACAAACGTATGTTCGCCCGGCGCATTTTTTTTACGTCGTTTACGTTAGGCTTTTTCCTGCGTAAAGTTACCCCTGGGTCTATGAGGCGTACGCAATGTTAAGTATGGACGTCGTTCCCGCGTCGAATTTTGAAAATTTTACGTTGTTTGCGTAAGTCGTTCGCGAATAGGGCTGTACGTAAGTTACGTTCACGTCTAAAGCAATGACGATTTGCAGCGTAATTTCGAGCATGCGCACTGGGATTCTTTCACGAACGGCGCAAACGTCAAATACGTGGGGGTCACAATTCATTTAAATAAAACACGCCCACATCATCCACATTTGAATTAGGCGGGCTTACGCCGGAGCACATACGTTACGCCGCCGTAACTTAGGGCGCAAGTTCTTTCAGAATACGGCGGCGTAATGGCCCACCATTGTCACCATTGAAAAGTCTGAAGAATGTCTGATGATCCTACCATAAAGGTCCTTGTCTCTCAATTGGGTACCCGTGTTGCCACCCGGCCACGTGGGTCACCATTTAAAAGTTGTCAATCTTTTTAAATTTGCAACTTCAATACCGGTACCCCCATGGAGACTAAGTGGCCATGCCAACAAACATTACTCAAATTTGGCCCACCATTGTCACCATTGAAAAGTCTGAAGAATATCTGATGATCCTACCATAAGGCCGCGTACACATGGTCGATCCATCCAATGAGAATGGTCCGACGGACCGTTTTCATCGGTTCACCGCTGAAGTAGACTGATGGTCTGATGTGCGTACACACCATCGTTCCAAAATCCGATCGGGTCAGAACGCGGTGACGTAAAACACACAACGTGCTGAAAAAAACGAAGTTCAATGCTTCCAAGCATGCGTCGACTTGATTCTGAGCATGCGCGGGTTTTGAACCGATGCTTTTGTGTACTAACCATCAGTTTGGACCTATCGGTCAGCGGTCCATCGGTTCGATTTTAAAGCAAGTTCTCTAATTTTTGTCCGAAGGAAAACAGACCGATGGGGCATACACACAGATCGGTTTTTGGAACAATGGTGTGTACGCACATCAGACCATCAGTCTACTTCCGCGGTGAACCGATGAAAACGGTCCGTCGGACCATTCTCATCGGATGGATCGACCGTGTGTACGCGGCCTTAGAGAACAAACAGCATCATGAAGGCCAAGGAACAAACCAGACAGGTCAGGGGTAAAGTTGTGGAGAAGTTTAACCACTTCAATACCAGGTTTTTTCCCCCCTCTCTGCCCAGGCCAATTTTCAGTTTTTAGCCACCTGCCCATCATTTGACTATAGGCTGGGTGGAAAGCAGTTAACCACTTAATGCCCGCCGCACGACTATTTACGTCCGCAAAATGGCACGTACAGGCAGATGGGCGTATATATACGTCCTTGCCTTTCCGCGGGTCGGGGGTCCGATCGGGACCCCCCCCCCCACTGCGTGCGGCTTACCTCGGGGAGCGATCCGGGACGACGGAGCGGCTATTCGTTTATAGCCGCTCCGTCGCGATCGCTCCCCGGAGCTGAAGAACGGGAAGAGCCGTATGTAAACACGGCTTCCCCGTGCTTCACTGTGGCGGCGCATCGATCGTGTCATCCCCTTTATAGGGGAGACACAATCGATGACGTCAGTCCCTACAGCCACACCCCCCTACTGTTGTAAACACACACTAGGTGAACCCTAACTCCTACAGCGCCCCCCTGTGGTTAACTCCCAAACTGCAACTGTCATTTTCACAATAAAGAATGCAATTTAAATGTATTTTTTGCTGTGAAAATGACAATGGTCCCAAAAATGTGTCAAAATTGTCCGAAGTGTGCGCCATAATGTAGCAGTCACAAAAAAAATCGCTGATCGCCGCCATTAGTAGTAAAAAAAAAAAAATTTATAAAAATGCAATAAAAATATCCCCTATTTTGTAAACGCTATAAATTTTGCGCAAACCAATCGATAAACGCTTATTGCGATTTTTTTTACCAAAAATAGGTAGAAGAATACGCATCGGCCTAAACTGAGGAAACAAAAAAATTTATATATGTTTTTGGGGGATATTTATTATAGCAAAAAGTAAAAAATATTGCATTTTTTTCAAAATTGTCGCTCTATTTTTGCTTATAGCGCAAAAAATAAAAACCGCAGAGGTGATCAAATACCACCAAAAGAAAGCTCTATTTGTGGGGAAAAAAGGACGCCAATTTTGTTTGGGAGCCACGTCGCACGACCGCGCAATTGTCTGTTAAAGCGACGCAGTGCCGAATCGCAAAACCTGGCCTGGGCATTTAGCTGCCTAAAGGTCCGGGGCTTAAGTGGTTAAAGAATACCTGGTGATCCTGCCTCAAGGGTCCTTGTTCAAGTACTTCCTGTGTATAGGGTGAAAAACCCTCTCACAGCTAGGCTCCCATGTTGTCACCCTAACTCAAATATGTCAGGGCTTTACCAAACCAAATGCCATTTAAGTTCATGACTGTGAGAGCCATTGACGTCTTTGTATGTGTTCTGTGTTTATCATATTTAATCATGTTTATCACCATTTAGTCTTTATAACAATGTTCTAGAACTGTCATTTGGTTGGGACTGTTGCACTTTGATAAGACAGTTGACTTTTGCCCACTTTAAAAACCAGTAACATTATCTAATCTTAAAGACAAACCACAGCTGTCATCACGGTGGCATCTTGTGACGGTGACGAGGACTGCCAATGTACAGTACAGAGCCCATCCGCTTTTCCAGGGGGGTATTGACCCGTGTGATGCCGGGGCAGAGAGAGCGGGCAGGTTCCTGTGTGCATGTGTTGTAATATGAACACATTTTTTATTAAAATCAGTAAAAAATCTAGTTTTCTAAATAACATTTAAAAAACAAAACAAACAAAAAAATAACCTAAGGTCACCACTAGAATAAAATATGACCTGAACAAATTATTTTTTTACCCACTTCAATACCGGGCACTTTTACCCCCTTCCTGCCCAGGCCAATTTTTAGCTTTCAGTGCTGTCGCACTTTGAAAAACAATTGCGGAGTCATGCTACACTGTACCCATTCTCTGTCCCTCTGCTCCAGCTGCGCATGGCTGGCATTGAGTATGCATTGCACATGCATGGTCAGTTGTTTTCGTTCAACCAGCTAGAAGACAGTTGCACGTACATGGTGGCCCGGATTCAGATAGGAGATATGACGGCGTATCTCCTGATACGCCGTCGTATCTCTGAGTGCGGGCCGTCGTATCTATGCGCCTGTTTCAGAGAATCAGTTACGCATAGATTTCCCTAAGGTCCGACTGGTGTAAGTGTCTTAATACCGTCGTATCTTAGGCTGCATATTCACGCTGGCCGCTAGGTGGCGCTTCCGTATAGTTACGCAAGGAATATGCTAATTAGGTATTTACGCAGATTCAGAAACGTACGGCCCGCCGGCGCATTTTTTTAAGTCGTTTACTTTAGGCTTTTTTCGGCGTATAGTTACCCCTGCTATATGAGGCGTAGCTAATGTTAAGTATGGACGTCGTTCCCGCACCGAGTTTTGAAAATTTTACGTCGTTTGCGTAAGTCGTTCGCGAATAGGGCTGGACGTCATTTACGTTCACGTCGAATCCAATACGTCCTTGCGGCGTACTTTGGAGCAATACACACTGGGATATTTCAAGAACGGCGCATGCGCCGTTAAAAAAAAACGTCAAAAACGCGGGGTCATCCTAAATGTACATAAAAAAACCGCCAACAACATCCCCATTTGAATTAGGTGGGCTTACGCCGCCACACATACGTTACGCCGCCGTAACTAAGGGCGCAAGTTCTTTCTGCATAGGGAACTTGCGCCCAAAGTTACAGCGGCGTAACGTATCTAAGATACGTTACGCCCGCAGATAGATAGAGCATTCTATCTGAATCCGGGCCGGTATGTTTTTCTTGGGGTAGATTTTTTCTTTTTTTAAAAGCCCGTGGTGTGTGAACACACTCCATAAACTCCACCTGGTGAAAAAAAAAGTGCACACCAAAAAGTGAACACAAAAAGTGCACATAGGGTGTACACAGGGCCGGACTTACCATTGGGCTTGACTGGGCTCAAGCCAATGGGCCCCGCCTAATAGGGGGCCCCCTTTAAAAAAAAAAAAAAAATTTTTTTTTTGTTAGGGGTCCGGAGGTCCCCAGGGCCCGGACGGCAACCCCCCCTTTTTTTTTAATAAATTTTTATATTTTTATATATATATATATATATATATATATATATATATATATATATATATATATTATTAAAGGGCCCAGGGGTCTCCAGGGCCCCCGGATGGCAACCCACCTTTTTTTTTTTTTTATAAAAAAAAATTACATTTTTTTATATATATTTTTTTATTAAAGGGCTCAGAGGTCCCCTTTTTTTTTAATAAATGTTTTTTTTTTGTTAATATTTTTTTTTTATTATTAAAAGGCCCAGAGGCAACCTCCTTTTTTTTTTATGTATTTTTTATAAATGTTTATTTTTTTTATTAAAGGGCCCAGAGGTTTACTTTTTTCTTTTTATTAAAGGAAGGGCCCAGAGGTCCCCAGGGCCCCAGATGGCTACCCCCCTTTTTATATATAATATATATATATATATATATATTTTTTTTCTTTATTTCTTCTTTTTTTGTAAAGGCCCCCCCCCCCCCCCCCGCTTCTCAATTTCAAGTGGTTCTCTGATCCAGGGGGCCCATGCCTTAAGCTGTGTAAGGGGCCCCAAAATTCCTGATGGCGGCCCTGCGCCTACCTCCCAACACGCACGGATTCTGTGGGACTTTCCCACACAGACAGCTTCTTCCCGCAGTCCCGCAAAAGGGTTAATTTTCTTGCATTTCAAGAGGAGGCAGCACGGAAGCAGGAGGAACCGGAGCGGTGTTTGGAGGACTGTGGCTGCGGAAGAAAGCCAGAAAGCCGAGAGCCGGGCTAATGAAAGTCTGTGGCCCCGGCTGTTGGCACAGCAGGTGAGAGGCACTCCCCCCGCTCAACAACTGCAAAACCCCCCCCCCGCTCAACGACTTTAAAACTTTAATGCGCCCCCCCCGCTCAACAACTTCAATTGGCCCCCCCTCGCTCAACAACTTCGACCCCCCCCCCAATTCTCGGCTCCAGGGGGCCCCTTCAACACTCAAGCCCAGGGGCCCCCACCACCCTAAGTCCTGCCCTGGGTGTACATATGGTCCTCCGAAATCAAAGGACCTTGCCCTGATCCCCCTGGGGTATTAGGCTCCAGAGGAGGACTGGGGTATATTCACATGGTCCATCTAGCAGAAGCCAGATGGACCACGTTCTCTGGGAGGTCAGACCACCCTAAGTACTAGGTGGGGCTCCCCCAAAGGGAGATCCCATGAGAGAGGGCGAACTAAGCCAAAAGTCCATGTCCACCCCCTCCCAAGACTTTCAGGGCATGCCTGAGGACCTACACCCTACTCACCAGTTGACTGTGGGCAGATGGTGTGGAGAGTGGGCCTGTTGGAGCACACTGTGACATCAGTAGCAGTCAGAGCAGACATGAAGTTGTGGCTTACTGTTGGAAGCCATCGACTTGGGGTGTGTATGCAGTGAGCCGCACCACTGCCCCCAGGCCTGGATTTCCCACAAGGCCACCGAGGCCAGGCCTCGGGGCGGCAGGGCACAGAGGGGCGGCAGCGGCATGGAGTTCCCCGATGTCTGGAACATACAGTTAAGGGCGGTAAGTTGCTTTCTAGCAGGACTAATTGTAGGGTGGGGAAATTCTACTCGCTTGTTAACAAGTGATTGCTGCGATGTCGCCGAAATCACTTGTAAAATGTGTGCTGCCGTCCGTCCTACCCTACCCCACCCCCACATACCTCTCTCTGCTGGCTCTGTCTTCGGGACTCCGTCCTCCCCCCAGCCACCAAGTCTGTCTCCCGTCCCTCCCACCGATGTACACAGTGAGAGGGGTTAGCTGCGCTTTTCCCATCTCAGCTGTGACAGGAGTTCTAGCACAGTGCTAGGACTCCTGTTTTGGAGGTGACATGGTCAATAAAGAGAACCTGTCACCTCTGATTGCTATTACACAGGGAATTATTTTCTCTTGTGTGATAGCAATGAAGTTAAGTGAAAAAATAAATAATAATTAAATTAATAAAATAAAAAAGTAATTAAAAAGTAAAGAATAAAAAAAAGAATATAAAAAAAAGAAAAGTACAGTATACAAAAATAAAAAAAGTAAACGACAAGCTACAAATAAATAAAAATTAAAAAGTGATAAAAAAAAAAAAAAAAAGGAACCGTGCTGCCCCTGCCATCTGGTTACCATTCTCAATTGATTTGGGGGGGGGCTGGTTCGGTTGGCAGGGAAGGGGTGCATTGCGGAACCTGGCCTTGGGGCGGCAGGGAGAGCAAATCCGGCCCTGACTGCCCCCGGCTCTGATTTGATCGATACAGCACGACCACACTCCTACCAGGAAACAGTAAATAGTCACGTGTAGACAATTCTACATAATGTTTTCAATTTTATTCTACATGAGTGAATTGAAAAATCAGATCTCAGAGAACGCACCACACTAGCCGACCACAGCACTGCATGCAAAAGATCCGGTGTGGACGCGTTCTCCAGGCGGTAGGATTCATACAATTGTTAATCCAGCCATTTCTGCAATACAGGCCGATTAGCATTCAGCTTCACAAAAACCACACGGTGCGCCGCCACCCCCCCTATTCCCCCCCCAAGCCATGTTCCCTCATCCTGTCCAGAGTTCCGCAGGGCTTCTGTGCCCACTTCTATGTTTACACTCCCCTCTCCGTTCTCCGTCATACCAGGTGAACAGCCGGAATGGTAAAAGGCTCCCTGCCGGTCATCTGAGATCACTCACCATCCATGTCTCCTCCGTCCAGCAATAACACAACGCCCGCCAAATAACATTCAACATGTGCGTTTGATAAACCAGGAATACATAAATTACCATTTAATATTTTAATTAGAAGAAAGCGGAGACGGGACCTGTGCGGAGGGTTGATTCTCAGACTTTTTTGCACTTTCCTCTCTCGGTAGAGTTTGAGCTACTGGAGCTTTCAGCGGAGGGATTTGGAAGGAGGATTGGGTACCGAGAGCCAGTGAAAGGAAAAGGAACTTGCGATGTTCCGTGTATTAAAGAATAATAACGCAAGAATTGTTTCAATGTAAAATGATCACACAACACGGCTCCATTGAAACCTTAGAAAAATCTTCATCCCTTTATAGGAAAATACTTTTTATTAGGTCCTCATGCTCCTTTGTGAACCATAACTAGAATCGTTGAGTAACTGAAACGTACATATTAAAGTGATTGTAAAGGAAAACATTTTCTTTAAAAAAAAAAAAACATGTCTTACTTACCTGCTCTGTGCAGTGGTTTTGCACAAAGCAGCTCGATCCTCCTCTTCTCGGGTCCCGAGCTGGTGCTCTGGGCCCCTGACCCTTGCCGAGTGCCCCCATAGCAAGCTGCTTGCTGTGAGGGCATCCGTGCATGCTCACTCCCTAGCACAAAGCAGCTCGATCCTCCTCTTCTCGGGTCCACCGCTGGTGCTCTGGGCCCCTCCCCCTTGCTGAGTGCCCCCATAGCAAGCCACTTGCTGTGAGGGCACTCGTGCCATGCTCACTCCCTAGCCAACTCCCGGCATCCATAGGACAGAGAGAGTGCAGTTCAGCCTCACCCCCAGCACCGCCTCACTGGCTGTGGTTGAAAGCAGCGTGAGCCAATGGCTTTTGCTGCTGCACTTAGCCAATCAGAAGGGAGAAACCCAAGAGACCCTTGAGTCTTGTGTACATCTCTGGATCGAAAGCGGGCTTAAGGGGGGCTGAGGTGGAGCTGCACACTGAAGGTTTTTTTGCCTTGATGCACTGAGCCACTGTGCTGGAAGGTAGGACCCTTGGTGGGATTTGTACTAAAGTTGGCCATAAATTAGTCAGTTTTTTTTTCATTCAACTCAACCTCTAGTGCAGAGATATGCAATTGGCGGACCTCCAGCTGTTGCAGAACTACATGTCCCATGAGGCATAGCAAGACTCCGACAGCCACAAACATGACACCCAGAGGCAGAGGCATGATGGGACTTGTTGTTTTGCAACAGCTGGAGGTCCGCTAATTTCATATCCTTGCTCTAGTGTGTGGATGGGGTAATCCTCCACGCTGAGTCATTGTATTCTGATGGTGGGGAGACCGCCCTGCCATCAGAGCACACTGATTAGCACTTCAGTCTATAGCCTACAGCACTGATCAAGTGTCGACAATTCAACAGGGTTGTTAAACAGAAGTTGATCAGTAGATCGACTGCTGCTCAACAACAGTGCCCTCACATGGATCGACATTCATAAAATCCCTGCTGAACCAGCCAAAGTTTGATCTATGTATTGGCAGCTTAAGGGCCCTAGTGCTGTAAGGCAGGGGTGTTAATGACTGAGCCACTGTGGGGTGGGGTAGCCTAGTGTAGAGCAAGTTAGGGTATGGTACGAGTGGGGGTAGGGTAAGAAAGGGGTTGGGGTTAGGTAGAGTAGGGTATGGTGTGGGGAGAGAAAAGTAGGGGCAGGGGTAGGGTAGGGGAAGGGTAGGGGAAAGGTAGGGTAGGGAAAGGTTAGGGGTAGGGTAGGGGTAGAGGTAGGGTAGGGTAGGATAGGGTAGAGGTAGGATTGGGTAGGGAAGAAGTAGGGTTGGGGTAGGGTAGAGTAGAGGTAGGGTAGAGTTAGAATGGGGTAGGGTAAGGGTAGGGTAGGACAGGGTAGAGGTAAGTTAGGGGTATCGTAGGAGTAGGGTAGGGTAAGGTTAGGGGTAGGGCAGAGGTAGAGGTAAGATGGGTAGGGTAGAAGTAGGGTTGAGGTAGGGTAGAGTAGAGGTAGGGTAAGTTTGAGGTAGGGTAGAGTTAGGATGGGGAAGGGTAAGGGTAGAGGTAGGGTAGAGTTAGGATGGGGAAGGGTAAGGGTAGAGGCAGGGTAGAGTTAGGATGGGGTAGGGTAAGGGTAGGAGTATGGTGGGGTAGGACAGGGTAGAGGTAGGGTAGGAGTATGGTAGGGTAGGGGTAGGAGTAAGGTAGGGTAGAGTTAGGATGGGGAAGGGTAAGGGTAGAGGCAGGGTAGAGTTAGGATGGGGTAGGGTAAGGGTAGGAGTAGGGTGGGGTAGGACAGAGTAGAGGTAGGGTATGAGTATGGTAGGGGTAGGAGTCAGGTAGGGTAGAGGTAGGGTAATTTCTATCCAAGGGTGGCAGCGCTGCTCCTCCAGAGATACAGTACATAAAGTGCATTTTGTCATCCTATGACAGGTAGTGTGTTACTGGCAGGACCACCAAGTCAAAAATAAAGTGAAAAAGCCTGAAAATGTAAAACAAATACAGCCACCACATTTAAAGAATGGCATCCTGCAGTATATTAAATTTTTGTTCTTGCGTTTTCATACACTTTAAAGAAGTTACAAAGTTTTGATTTCCCCAATTGTCCGCCGTCATATACTGCTAAGCCATCCCCGGCTCTCACTCAGATCTTCCGGTCATTGTGTAGCATCTCTGTGATATCTGTCTGTAAACGTAGATAACTCGGTTGTCTACAAAATCCTCACTTTATAATTCCCATGAGGAATATCCCCATCACAAGGCCTTGTTTGGTGATTAAAGTGTTCTTGGCTTTTTTCTTTTTTTTTGGGCTTCTTCCCCCCCTGAACGGAGATATAAAAGACCCCATACAAAAGTCTCTCTTGCCTCCAGCAGTGATTAACACACAGCTCAGGCTCTACTCAGCTTTTTTCTCCCCCTGAGTTGTAGTCAGCTTGGCCTGGAGAATATCAAAGCTGCTTTATTAGATAAGGAGATAGCCCTTTCTTTAGTTAGATAATCTCTGGCTTGATTCCCCATCTGAAAGGAAGATGGTGGCACGCTCGGAAAAAGACGTAGAGCAGAGATAAAAATTAGAACTATTATGGTTAGTTCCTCTCTATCAGATTCATGCCTTCAGAAGATGCTTTTTCTGCTGATAAAAAAGCTCTGCTGAGATCCCGATCAGATATGGCGATGGGGGACAGAAACGCGCTTTTCTTCTAATTATCCCTGTTCCAGAAGCCAAGCCCCGGCACCGGCTTCTCCTGGGCAGAGAACGAAGACAGAAGAGCCATTGATTAAAGCTGAACTCCAGGTAGAATCTTCCGTAGTTACATTGGTCCACCTTTAACCAATGTAAAGCTGGCCATAAAAATGTGGAAAAATCTGCGCTACCCCCACTCTGGTCCAACACATTAATGATCTCCAAACAATAATTAATGCCACAAAGTGCAAAAAAAAAAAAGAGTTGTGTACAGCTACTTAAAAATGATGGAGAAACCTCCTTAACCACTTCCATACCGGGGGGCACTTACGCACCTTCCTGCCCAGGCCAATTTTCAGCTTTCAGCGCTGTCGCACTTTGAATGACAATTGCGCGGTCATGCTACACTGTACCCAAATTACAATTTTATCATTTTGTTCCCACAAATAGAGCTTTCTTTTGGTGGTATTTGATCACCTCTGCAATTTTTTTTTTTTTTGCGCAACAACTAAAACAAGACCGAAATGTTTTATTTTTTTTTATTTTTTATTTTTTTCTGTAAATTTTTTTTGTAAATAAGTATGTTTTCTTCTTCAATTATGGGCACTGATGGGCACCGATGAGGTGGCACTGATGGGCACCGATGAGGTGGCACTGATGGGCACCGATAGGCGGCACTGATGGGCACTGATAGGCGGCGCTGGTATGCTGCACTGATGGGCACTAATAGGCGGCACTGATGGGCACTCATAGGCGGCACTGATGGGCACTCATAGGCGGCACTGGGCACTCTTTGGCGGCACTGATGGGCACCCATGGGCGGCACTTATGGGTGGCACAGATGGGCACTGATAGGTGGGCACTGGGCATAGATGGGCACTAAGAGGTGGCACTGATGGACACTGAGGGGTGGCACTGATGGCATTGCTGGGCATCATTTCAGTCGGAGGCTCTTTACCGAGATCGGAGATGCAGGGTGTCAGACTGACACCCCGCATCACTGATCGCCGCTCTGCGCACCCCCACGGGCGCGCGCCAGCATGTAATCCTGCTGGACGTCAATAGACGTCCAGTCAGGATTTCACAACCACTTCCCGGACGTCAATTGTCTATTGACCGGGCGGGAAGTGGTTAAAGACACAAAAAATATAAATATTCACTCTATAAATATGACTGGTGCTGCATTTAACAGTTTAGCCGAAATATACAGCTAAAAGGAGAAATGTCAAAAATAGGTACAGATGCGCAACCTTTAAAGTGCAAATAAAAATGCAGGTGAATAAGCTTAATTTGTTCAGTGTAATATGAAACATAAACAAAGTCCACTTGGAGGTGGCTGGAGCTTGCCTCCTATCCCTGTCGAAGCCTCGTATGGAGAAACGCAGCGTCGGGCGGAGCAACACTATCTGACGTCACCACGCCCCCAAGCTGACTGGCTTGAGCCGCGGCTGGATGACAGCAGAGTTTTTTAAACTGTTTTACCACATGAAAAGTTTGTTTGGATGTCAGTACCCTGAAATATCAAAATAAAGGGACGTTCTATTTTTGATATAATGTACCAAGAAACCATTTTATTTCTTCCCCTACCATACCCTCCTACAATACGTCCTGTGCCGGGAGTGATTATCAAACGTTGGGAGCAATCCTGTCTGTGGCACGATCGCATGCACCTGGTCCAGACGCTGTTTGGTGAAGCAAGAACGGTTCGAACTAGAGGAGAAAATGATCGCTTTCCGTGGAGTCCTGTGGAGACTTGCTGAGCCCAGGCCCGTTGCTACAGGACAGGCAAAACAAACAATTGCTTGGGGCCCCCGAGCTGGCCTGGGGCCCCCAACTTCCCCTTCCCAGGCTGTAGCTTGGCCGAGCTCCTCCTCCTGCCTCCTGGAGTCCTGTCATTCCCGCCAGGTACCACGCGTGGTACAGGAGATTCAGTTTCCTGTTCCCGGCCGGACTAACAGGAAGTGCACACTGAGTGCTCACTTCCTTTCAGTCCAGCCGGGAACACAGGAAACCGAATCTCCTGTACCGTATGGTACCCGGCCAAGGCACTATCTGATAGGGGACTGGGGACCCATAATGATAGAACACCGGACTGACAGGATGAAGAGGAGCTCGGCCACGCTACAGCGGCAGCCTACAGGGAAGAAGGGGAGGTGAGAATAGAGAAACATAGGGACTGGGGGGGAGTAAGAACATGGGTGTAAAAAATTAGTCAAGCGCTAACGTAGGCTTTGCATGCGGGAGAAGGGGGTGCTTGGGGGCCCCCATTTTGCTTGGGGCCCCCAAATTCCTTCAAACTGCCCTGGCTGTGCCCTTACGATCTCTGTGATAGGGATCCATCAGATCTGGTAAGCGGGTTTTCTATCCACCATTTCTTTAGTCTGGACGATGAGTGCTTCTCCTCCATACCACTGATCAAAGCTGGCCATACACTAGTAGAATTTTGTTTGCGGAACGTTGGTTGGATTTTCTAATGATTACCGGGGGTTAAATCGAAGTTGGTTTTGGCGAGAAAATTGGAAATTTTTCTCATAAGGAAATGTGTGAATTTACTTTTAGTTCAGGAAATATCGTTTTCGACTGTGATGAGAAAATTTGAAGGAGCGAGATGTAAAATGTTTCTTGAACCAATGAAAACCACGAACGTGCTTTTTATTTAGCAAAAATTGTCCACTAAGCTATATAAGCTTGTGCTGCTGAAAATTGGCCTGGGCAGGAAGGGGGTGAAAATGCCCGGTATTGAAGTGGTTAAGGAGGCAAAACTAGAATGCTGGTGTAAACAGCGCTTTTTCCTGTCGTGCGTTTTCAGATTACACTTGCGCATCCAAATGTTTTTTGATGTCTGCAATCAACTTTATTGACATTAGGAGCTTCTACGAAAGCAGACAAGTTTTTGCACCTGACAGCAGCACATTGAACATCCTGGGCCGGATTCAGATACATTGGCGTATCTGTCCGGCCCGCGTAACGTATCTCCGATACGTTACGCTGCTCTAACTTTGGGCGCAAGTTCTTTATTCACAAAGAACTTGCGCCCTTAGTTAGAGCGGCGTAGCGTATGTGTTGCGGCGTAAGGCCACGTAATTCAAATGGGGATGTAGGGGGAGTGTTTTATTTAAATTTCCCTTGACCCCGCGTTTTTTACATTTTACTTGAACGGCGCATGCGCCGTCCGTAAAATCTCCCAGTGTGCATTGCTCTAAATGACATCGCAAGGACGTCATTGGTTTCGACGTGAATGTAAATGGCGTCCAGCCCCATTCACGGACGAGTTACGCAAACGACGTAAAATTGTTTAATCGCGACGCGGGAACGACGGCCATACTTAACATTGGCTGTGCCTCATAGACCCAGGGGTAACTATCCGCCGGAAAAAGCCGAACGCAAAGATGTAAAAAAAAGCGCCGGGCGGTCGTTCGTTTCTGAATCGGCGTATCTCCTCATTTGCATATTCGTCGCATAAATAAACCGAAACACCACCTAGTGGCCGGCCTGGTATTGCAGCCTAAGATCCGACGATGTAACACAGTTACACCTGTCGGATCTTAGGAATATCTATGCGTAACTGATTCTCTGAATCAGTCGCATAGATACGACCGGCAGAACTCAGAGATACGACAGCGTATCAGGAGATACACCGTCGTATCTCTTTGTGAATCTGGCCCCCTGTCTATTATCCCTACAAGGAAGTTGCCCTTGGCAAGACAGGTGCTGTGCATTAGGTAGTCTATACAAAGTTCTAATATAATTATTCCTGAAGGCAAATTAAACCTGTCTTGAAAAATAAGATTTGAAGGTCGCCCTTCCTGACCTCCCATCCTGTTATATGTCGGCTGCTTAGGGAAAAAATTGCTATCTGGTGCTGTAGGTTTTTTTATGGCAGGAGAGAGCCTGTATGTCTCTTCTGATAGAGAAGACCTTCTTCTACCTGCTATGAATTCTTACCTAGCTGTACACCGACTGACGTGCTTATACAGTGCCTTGCAAAAGTATTCATACCCCCTGAAATGTTCCACAAAAATTGCAGCTTGGGGAGCATGGATGTCGCATCATTGGAAAAATACACTTAAGGATCTAAGTTTGCCATAATGTGTAATTATTATCTTTGTTTCTTCTTTTTATGTGATGATTGGCTACTAAGTTTAACCACTTTACCCCCCTTCCTGACCAGGTCATTGTTTGCGATACAGCACTGCGTTACATTAACTGACAACTGCGCGGCCATGCGACGCCCCCTACTGGTTGACCCCTCCCTGCCCATTACACAGTGTATTTTATGAAGTGGGTTCTGTGCGGTTTTTTTTAGCCTAATAACCCAGGTACTGCATTATTGGAGGCTGTTTTTTTTCTCTTTGTTGCCTATGACCTATGCATGAGCTGTGTGAAGCCATTTTGGAGAGGGATTTCTATCACCCTTAGGCCGCATTCACACTGTAACGTGGCGTATTTTGCCGCGACAAATTGCGGCGTATTTAACCCGCGATTTCCTGCGACAAAACTGGTCTTTTTTTTTTTGACAACACATTGTTGTCTATGGCCGAACGCCAATGCCGCCTGAAAAAAAGGGTCCGGGACTTTTTTTCAGGCGGCAGGCGTACAGCGTTTTGGCGTTCGGCGTGAGATGTGAACCATCTCCATAGACACCAATGTGAAATCTCCCCTCCAGCGGCACGAGTGTCGGGCGTCTGGCGTGAAAACGCCTAGATGTGAATGGAGCCTTAAAGGAACCTGAACACCAGAGTTTGGTCCATGTGATTACTCTGCTTAAATGCTCTGTTGACCTTTAGGGATCTTTAAAGCCTCGTACACATGATCAGTCCATCCGATAAGAACGGTCTGAAGGACCGTTTGTCATAGGTTAACCGATGAAGCTGACTGATGGTCCGTCGCGCCTACACACCATCGGTTAAATAACCGATCGTGTCAGAACGTGGTGACGTAAAACACAACGACGTGCTGAAAAAAACGAAGTTCAATGCTTTCAAGCATGTGTCGACTTGATTGTGAGCATGCGTGGATTTTTAACCGATGGATGTGCCTACTAATGATCGGTTTTGACCTATCGGTTAGGAATCCATCGGTTAAATTTAAAGCAAGTTGGCTTTTTTTTTAAATTGACGTTACTCTGTGGTGTCATCTCTATGAAGCACCTTATCAAATAGAGAACTTTTTGATTGCACATTATCAGAAACGTTATTATTTATTGCATCGGCTTTTTGCATTTTATGATTTCATATGGATTCAATTTTCACTGGCACTATATATATATATATGTATATATATATATATATATATATATATATATATATATATATATATATATATATATATGATACACATACTTATTTAGTAATTTATTGTCACTTTTTTGTTATTATTGTTTGATCTTGACATAGAGGCAGCGCGATTACACATTTATTATTGATCAAAAAGGTTAACTGTGTGCCTAGCTGGTGTTTTACTACTGTGGGGGGGGGCTTGTACTAGGGAACACAGGATCCATGACTTCTGTACTGACAGAACAGCCGTCTGCCTTGTTTACATAGGTGGATCGCTGTTCGCCTTCTGTACTGAAGCACTCGCGGGTGTCGGCTGACATCGAGTCCATTGTACCCGCTGATCAGCTCCCACTGTGTAAAATTTTACACAGCGGGAGCGGGCTTCCGGCTGCGCACACGCCCCAGAACCGGACGTGCAGGATCACGTGCTACGGCCTTGCAGCCTTATATGTAAGTTATATGTTTGGCAGGCGGTTAAGCACCTTCAGATGGGAGGGGATCACATGTTCTGCCATACCTGGAGGTACCGGTAAAGGAGAAAAAGGAGCCTCAGGGGATAACTGGGGATGTGAGTATCAGTGGGTCAGAGTGGGGTTCATAGACATTGTTATTATTTGCCTGAATGGGTCAATGCCACTGACCGTGGTCAATGAGACAGGAAATTAGTAAAACCTGTCCAATGGGGACAGAGACAGCAATAAAATCACGACAAGGGATCTAACCCTTCTTCACTTTACTCAAAACGAAAAAAAATAGTTTGGAGTCCCACCCAAAGTCCACGGGTGCATTAGCCCAGCCATGAAGATAGCCGCTGGCGCTGAGACAGTTTTGGCTACGGGTGTACTTAAATTGACACGATTTGTAAAAAAAACAAAAAAAAAAACAAGGTGTTAACTTTTCTTTAATTATCCCGTTGTTTCCCTGAGTTGTCCTCACCATTCCTTCCTCTGCCCGTGCTCCCCAGTTGCCAACGGGTGCCAAACTCCTGTCAATTTGTAACAAAGTCTATTAATGCAAATTCCTCAGTTTTTGGTTTTGTTTATGCTAATAAAAATCTCCCAGTTCTTGACAACCCAAAGTGAGAAGGCTGCTGCTCGAAAATGAGCTCCAGCTGTTACCAGTCATATTTTGAAATAACTCATTCGGTTGGAAAAAATAAATGTGTTTATAGAGGGAAACATATAGATTTTTCTGTAGACAGAGGTGACTCCCAAATATTGAATATCAATGTTCCTATTCCAACCAGAAATATTAGCAGCAGCCACGGCCATAACGTGGTCACTCTGAGGCAGCGCAGTTGCTGAAAATGTCTTGCCTCCTGGCTCTAAAAAAATACATTAATAAAATAAAAATAACTTGCTAATTGCTTGGCTGTCATGCAGATCTGGTAGCTTCGGTACTTTTGGAGTTACTGATGTGATACAATTATGAAGGCCATGCTTGTTCCAGGTAAGAGACTCAGGAACTATGGAAGCCACAAGATCAGTCTGACAGCCCAATAACAACATCCAGGCACTAGAATTTTCAGAAATAGAAATAGAAATGGCAGCTTTATATATTCCTCAGTAGAGATTCCCTTGCCATTCATTTTGCTATCTTATCTACTATTGTTTATACGTGGAGGGAGTTGTAAGATAGCAGCTGTGAAAATTCTGTGTAAAAATGTTCAATTCTCACATTCATTTTAGCTCCCTTCATTCTTTCTTTCTTATTTGGATGGAATTATTAAAAATACAAATAAATAGTTTCAGCCAATCAAGTAAGGAGGAATTATGTTACAGACTTAAATTATTACATTCAAATCTAGTTTCCCATTTGAGTTTTCACAGCTGCTATCTAAAGATTGTTAGAGATCTGTGACAGGGGAGAGAGTGCAATAAAAAGCTTATAATGGCCTTTAATGGATGGCAAGAGAAATGTCATGGATATGCAATAGTCTGGCAGCTTACCTGTTTCCATCTGTCCATTAAGAGGCCTGACTCTGTTCTGGTTACCTTCTTATCTCCTCTACTTCCTGTATGGCCCCACCCAGGCCATCCCAGGAAGTCTGTATTAACTGTTGCACTACAGGCCTGCAGTGCTGTTCAACAGTGTTGTTTGCTTAAGTTCCTGTCTGTAGTGTGCTACGATTACCTATCTGTGTACCGTTTTTGGCTCGTCCCTGACTTCTCCTGTTTGCCTGTGCCTGAAGCTCTAATTGGCTTCAAAACAGGGTTACCTGTAGGTGAAAGTTGTCCCTGAGGGTTTACAAGCACTTTAAGGTCATCAGAGGCTATCTATGGTCTCCGCTTCTAATGTAAGGGAGACTCTGATTGTGACCCTGATGTAAAAGGGGCTCTGAAGTTGATCCTTATGTAAGGAGGAAGTCTGATGGGAACCCTGATGTAAGGGGAGGGGGTCTGAAGTGGATGCTGAGGTAAGGGGGGAGTCTGATGGAGAATGTTGGGGGGTGCCCTGTAGTGGACCCTGATGTTAGGGGGGAATCTGATAGAGACCCTGATGTAAGGGTTGGCCCTGTAGTGGACCCTGATGTAAGGGGTAGAGTCTGATGAAGACCCTGATGTAAGGGGGGACCCTGTAGCTGACCCTGATGTAGGGGCAGAGTCTGATAGAGACCCTGATGTAAGGGGGGTTCTGTAATGGACCCTGATGTAAGGGGGGAGTCTGATGGGCAACTTGATGCAAGTAGGGACTCGGAAGGGGCCCTTATAAAGGGGGGCTTTTTTTGGGCTGTAAATATTTGTAAAAAAAAAATCAACGTGGTCCTTGCAATGAAAATTGTGTAGACCCCTAGTATGTACCATAATCCAAACCTTTTCCATCGTAACTGGAAGAAAGATCTTTTCTCCGACAGCGACAGAAGCGTTAACCGCCCCTCTGTTTACACGCATCAAAAATAGGAGGAATTCAATCTTCTTTTCTGTGCAATCTGATAACCACAAAAAATGCCACCCACAACTCCACAAGTACCTTGCCAAACAAATAATTTAATTGCTTCAGAATTATCTGCTCCTAATCATTCTTAGCCTAATTACCATTCATCTTTAGTCGGTGGATGCATTGATTCATGGGTTATTGTTTGTAATCTTTTAATTTCTCATTAAATAATAAAAAAAAAAAATGCGCGGTACGTAGAGAGAGAGAGAGAACTTTAATCCGCTGAATGGAGCCAAAGTCGGACGACTAAATAGGAAATCCTTCAGACAATATTTTTTGGTTTCTATAATGCTGTCACTCAATGTGTAATTAAAAGTTGCACGCCTGTTGTTTTATCTGTCAACATTTTCATATGAATGCCGTTTAAATTAATTACTAAAAGTAAATACATTATAAATCAAAACACTTTTCTTGGAACAAATAGGACAGGGAACAAAAGGCTTAATAAACCTCGGGAAAGATGAACAATTTAATGGGAGGATTTTTTTTTGTGTGTGTGTGTGTATATCTCGCTAGTTTTGTTGTTTTTCTCCTTTCTTTCTTTTTTTTTTAATTTAAACTTATTTGGTGGATTTTGCATTTGAATCTTTCTTTCACAGCCATGTGCGGGATTGGGCGCAAAGCAAAAAGACATCAAGGGATGGCGTTCGGAATCGTCAGTAATGGGATTTCTGCGAAAAGAGTGGATATTGTAGAGAGGCGTGATAACTGCCGTCTTTGTATCGTGCTATTGCGAGACTCGCTGCTTCTTTTGTCTACTGTGCTAGATGCTTTTTTTTCCCTGCATTTAATTGAATAGCTAAAACATTGGTTGAAGCTTAATCTTTGGCCTTGTAGTGATGACATTGATGGGACAATATTTTTTAAATGAGGACTTAGGTCTAAGTGACAAAAAATGCAGGTATCAGAGTGGTTCCTATTTTAAAAGTATATCTAAAGCCAAAACGTTTTTTACATTTTGGATAGATTGGGGGGAGGGCAACCATTGTCCATTTTTTCATTTGTGATTTCCCTTTACCATTACCCTTTCCCTTTGTCCTGTAGGCCCAACAGAAAGTAAGAGGATAGAAAGTTGTCATTGGAACAAGTGTCCCCATTGGAGTAAGAAAGTTGTCATTGGAACAAGTGTCCCCATTGGAGTAAGCAAGATGTCATTGGAACAAGTGTCCCCATTGGAGTAAGAATGTTGTCATTGGAAGAAGCGTCCCCATTGGAGTAAGACAGTTGTCATTGGAACAAGTGTCCCCATTGGAGTAAGAAAGTTGTCATTGGAACAAGCGTCCCCATTGGAATAAGACAGTTGTCATTGGAACAAGTGTCCCCATTGGAGTAAGACAGTAGTCATTGGAACAAGTGTCCCCATTGGAGTAAGAAAGTTGTCATTGGAACAAGCGTCCCCATTGAAGTAAGACAGTTGTCAATCATTGGAACAAGCGTCCCCATTGGAGTAAGACAGTTGTCATTGGAACAAGCGTCCCCATTGGAGTAAGAAAGTTGTCATTGGAACAAGCGTCCCCATTGGAGTAAGAAAATTGTCATTGGAACAAGCGTCCCCATTGGAGTAAGACAGTAGTCATTGGAACAAGTGTCCCCATTGGAGTAAGAAAGTTGTCATTGGAACAAGCGACCCCATTGGAGTAAGACAGTTGTCATTGGAACAAGCAACCCCATTGGAGTAAGACAGTTGTCATTGGAACAAGTGTCCCCATTGGAGTAAGACAGATATCATTGGAACAAGTGTCCCCATTGGAGTAGGACAGTTGTCAATGGAACAAGTGTCCCCATTGGAGTAAGAAAGTTGTCATTGGAACAAGTGTCCCCATTGGAGTAAGAAAGTTGTCATTGGAACAAGTGTCCCCATTGGAGTAAGAAAGTTGTCATTGGAACAAGCGTCCCCATTGGAGTAAGACAGTTGTCAATCATTGGAACAAGCGTCCCCATTGGAGTAAGACAGTTGTCATTGGAACAAGTGTCCCCATTGGAGTAAGACAGTTGTCATTGGAACAAGCGTCCCCATTGGAGTAAGAAAATTGTCATTGGAACAAGCGTCCCCATTGGAGTAAGACAGTAGTCATTGGAACAAGTGTCCCCATTGGAGTAAGAAAGTTGTCATTGGAACAAGCGTCCCCATTGGAGTAAGAAAGATGTCATTGGAATAAGCGTCCCCATTGGAGTAAGAAAGATGTCATTGGAATAAGTGTCCCCATTGGAGTAAGAAAGTTGTCATTGGAACAAGCGACCCCATTGGAGTAAGACAGTTGTCATTGGAACAAGTGTCCCCATTGGAGTAAGACAGATATCATTGGAACAAGCGTCCCCATTGGAGTAAGACAGTTGTCATTGAAACAAGTGTCCCCATTGGAGGAAGAAAGTTGTCATTGGAACAAGCGTCCCTATTGGAGTAAGACAGTTGTCATTGGAACAAGCGTCCCCATTGGAGTAAGACAGTTGTCATTGGAACAAGTGTCCCCATTGGAGTAAGAAAGTTGTCATTGGAACAAGCGTCTCCATTGGAGTAAGACAGTAGTCATTGGAACAAGCGTCCCCATTAGAGTAAGAAAGATGTCATTGGAACAAGCGTCCCCATTAGAAGATTTCCTCTCTATGTTTGCTCTGGCGGAAACTGAAAATGTTAGATTTACCATTACTTTCACTGCTGGTGATATTGGCGTCAAGATGGGAGAGAACAATATACACCTGGCAGGGTTTCTAATTCCTCACCACTCATTTTAAATCTAAAAAAGAAGGTTTGCTTTAGTTATACTTAAAGCAGAGCTCAGTGGCAGCTGCTTATACGGGGCTCAGGGGCGCCACCCCCTAATCCAAGCGCCTGGACCCTAATTGGCTTTAAAAAGGGTGGGCTCGGGGCGCATAGCACTGCGCCCCAAGTCCACCCAGTTGTGTGACATTAGCAAATTAATATTCACTAATGTCTTCCTGTTTCTCCTCCCGGCCTATCAGGAAGTGGGTTCTAAGACGAGATTGGCTTTAAGTCCTATGTCCTGATTGGCCGGGAGGAGAAGCAACCGGCGAGACTCAGGATGGAGATGCAGGGGGAAGCCTTGACCTGGATGGGGTAAGTTCAGGGCTGGCAGGCGATGGCCAAGCGAAGCAGCAATCGATCGAGTGATAGGGGTGGGAAGGCGGTGATCGTTTGATTGAGCGCCGGGGGTGGTTGGCTGGCTGGGTGGGGGACGCAGGCTCCGCTATGTAATCATTTCTCAGGGGGGTTTACCACCACTTTAAGTGTTTCCTAGGGAGGTGTCTCTAACTGTGAGGGGAGTGTACTGACTAGATAAGGAGAGAGATCGCTGTTCCTAATCACTAGGAACAGCAGATCTCTCTCTATGTCCCTGACAGAATGGGGACCTGCTTTGTTTACATTGGCAGATCCCCATTCTGGCTCTGTAAGGATCGATCGCGGGTCGCCAGCGGATATCGTGGCCGCCAGCCACGAGCATTGGCTCCGGTGTTGCGCCACCTAGAGCTCTTAAAGCGGCCCACGTACATCTACAGCGATTCACCCAGCCATGCCAACCTGCTGCAGTACAATGACAGCGGCTGGTCGGCAAGCGGTTAAGGCTACATTCACATTGATGACCGATAGGGGGGGACAATCAGTGAATTCTTGCTGACGGAGCTACATGCTTCATGCACAGGGTGCATACACAGTGACAACTGTCAGATTTGTACTCTGCGCCCGATGAGCAGTTATGTGTTGATAGAGCCTCTGACCGACCCTGAATGCAGATCCTGAATGCAGACAGTGTGCATCCAGGGAGGGCATTTCTGGCTGCACTCAAATGATCGTCCGGTTTGTATGTGGCCATCGTACAGGGTGCACAGCAAACTATCCACCACCGGCTGCCATTGTGAATGGGGCTTTAGGTCTAGAGGCAGGGCCGTCTTAATAACATCATGGGCCCCTGGGCCAAGTAATGCTCTGGGGCCCCTACAATGATGACAGTGCAGGTAAACAGACATCAAGTAGGTAGGAGGCAGACTGCCTCCCCTATGTATCTATCACTCTCAGTGCCATCATGGGGCCCCCAATTAAAGGGCAGCATGGGCTCAAGGACCAGCTGCTTTGGGAAAAGTGCAGGGGCCCCACATGCAGCTAGGGCCCCTGGGCAGTGCCCAGGTGTGCCCTTTCATTAAGACAGCCCTGTCTAGAGGTGGCAAAATTTGGCAGGTGAGCCGTGGTTTTACCAACCCCAACTGCCTAGATATGAGTTACTATGGCTAACAGCCATGATAGAACACACTACCGCAGTATGGCATGGCAAAGCTTACACCACGGGTCGCATTTGGCGACGATCACTTCAAGCGAACTGGGTCGTGCCACAACCGCGTGTAATGCACATGGTTGCGGTGCAGTGTTGGAGGCTTTCAAGGGTTAAAATAGGAATCCAGGACATGACATCTCACCCCAACATGTCAAATGCCTCTGAAAAGCGATCCGTGATGGGCAGCAATGATGGCCACAAGTGTAAACGAGCCCTACCTATCTCATCCACTTCTATAAATATGTCTGGTTCTGCTTCTCATAATGAGAGTATATTACATTAGCGTCTTGCCTTGGAACACCCAGAGAAAGAGTTATGGAAAGGCGATGAACTCCGCATCCCAAGGGAAGGCAACACTTTTTTTATGGCGTTCAGCTTATTTATATAGGCGAAGAAAGAAAAAAAATGAATTTTTACCACCCAGGATATGATGAATTGAAATGTTGGAATGTCTTGCGTGAATTCCTCTTCTTCTCATCCTCTTCATCACTGTCTATGGATGGAAGTTCCCTCACAATTGTGAAGGCTACACGCATCTGGTCATACCGGCAGTTTTATTTTTAAAGTCGAACTCCAACCAAATTAAAAGAGATCACACATATACTGTATATATATATATGGATATTTTATTCCTTTTCTATTTAAAATAAAATAATTATTATTATTTTCTTTTTTGCTAGAAAATTACTCATAACCCCCCAAACATTATATATGTATACATATACAGTACAGACCAAAAGTTTGGACACACCTTCTCATTCAAAGAGTTTTCTTTATTTTCATGACTATGAAAATTGTAGATTCACGCTGAAGGCATCAAAACTATGAATGAACACATGTGGAATTCTACAGAACAAAAAAGTGTGAAACAACTGAAAATATATTTCATATTCTAGGTTCTTCAAAGTAGCCACCTTTTGCTTTGATTACTGCTTGGCACACTCTTGGCATTCTCTTGATGAGCTTCAAGAGGGAGTCACCTGGCGCAGCACCCCATCACTCTCCTTCTTGGTCAAATAGCCCTTACACAGCCTGGAGGTGTGTTTGGGGTCATTGTCCTGTTGAAAAATAAATGATGGTCCAACTAAACGCAAACCGGATGGAATAGCATGCCGCTGCATACATATACAGTATACCGGTATATATATAGAGAGAGAGACACACACACACACACACACACACTCTTTTAAAGAAATGTAAACAAACATTTTCAAATGTATAAAAACTTTTTTTAATATTTTACATCTTATGGCAGATCCAATTAGAGGGCAAGAAAGGTGAGTGGGAGAGAGAGGGGAGAGAAGGTGTGAGGGAGAGATGGGGTGAGAGAGAGAGGGGGTGATAAAGAAGGGGTGTGAGCTAAAGAGGGGGTGAGAGAAGGATAGGGTCAAAGGGAGGGGGGTGAGAGAGAGGGTGAGAGACAGAGGGAGGGGGTGAGAGAGAGAGCGTGAGAGACAGAGGGAGGGGGTGAGAGAGAGAGAGCGTGAAAGACAGAGGGAGGTGGTGAGAGAGAGAGGGTGAGAGACAGAGGGAGGGGGTGAGAGAGAGAGTGTGAGAGACAGAGGGAGGGGGTGAGGGAGGGTGAGAGACAGAGGGAGGGGTGAGACATAGGGGGTGTGAGGGAGGGAGTGTGAGAGAGAGGGGTGAGAGAGGAAGGGGGGTGTAAGGGGGTGAGGGAGAGAGGGGTGAGAGAGAGAGGGAGGGGTGAGATAGAGGGGGTGTGAGGGAGAGAGGGAGAGGGTGAGAGAGAGAGGGTGGTGAGAGAGAGAGGAAGGGTGAGAGAGGGAGGGGGTGAGAGAGGGGGTGTGAGGGAGAGAGGGGGTGAGAGAAGAAGGGGTGAGAGAGAGAGGGGGTGAGAGAGGGAGGGTATGTGAGGGAGAGAGGGGGTGAGAGAGGGAGGGGGTGTGAAGGAGAGAGAGGGTGAAGAAGCGAGAGGGAGTGGTGAGAGAGGGAGGGTGTGTGAGGGGGAGAGGGGTGAGAGAAAGGGAGGGGTGTGAGGTAAAGAGGGGGTGAAAGAGAGAGAGAGAGAAGGGGAGGAATGAGAGAGGAAGGGGGTGTGAGGAAGAGAGAGGGTGAGAAAGCAAGAGGGAGTGGTGAGAGAGGAAGGGTGTGTGAGGGGGAGAGGGGGTGAGAGAGAGGGAGGGGTGTGAGGTAGAGAGGGGGTGAGAGAGAGAGAGGGAGGGGTGAGAGAGGAAGGGGGTGTGAGGGAGAGAGAGGGTGAGAAAGCAAGAGGGAGTGGTGATAGAGGAAGGGTGTGTGAGGGGGAGAGGGGGTGAGAGAGAGGGAGGGGTGTGAGGTAGAGAGGGGGTGAGAAAGCAAGAGGGAGTGGTGAGAGAGGGAGAGTGTGTTAGGGGAGAGGGGGTGAGAGAGAGGAAGGGTGTGTGAGGGGGAGAGGGGGTGAGAGAGAGAGGGGTGAAAGAGGAAGGGGGTGTGAGGGAGAGAGGAGGTGAGAGAGAGAGGGAGGGGTGAAAGAGGAAGGGGGTGTGAGGGAGAGAGGAGGTGAGAGAGAGAGAGAGAGGGGGTGAGAGAGATGTGGTGTGTGAGGGAGAGAGGAGGTGAGAAAGAGAGAGGGAGGGGGTGAGAGAGAGGCGGTGTGTGAGGGAGAGAGGGAGGGGGTGAGAGAGAGAAGAGGGGTGAGAGGAAGGGGGTGAGAGGGAGAGAGGAGGTGAGAGAGAGAGGGAGGGGGTGAG